>NC_134269.1:172453685-172761185 GCF_031893055.1 Leptodactylus fuscus | reverse complement strand
GACAGCTACAGTCACTGAGGGAGGTATGCTCCGAGACTGCTGTCAGGTCTAGGTGTCAGTTAGATATAAGAGTTCTCATGGTCTTGCTAGTTGCTTAAGTGAGAAAAAGAAGTTTTAATCCCTCTCACAGGTATATAGAGAATGCCTAGCGGACTCTGGATTGGAATGTAAGAAGGATTAGAAACTCATTGTTTTACTTATGCAACTGCAGTAGCAGGACCATGTAAGGCCCGGGCCACACAGGTCGGAAACACCGCAATCTGCTCGAAGCGGAAACGCCGTGAGAAAAATCATGCCGTTTTACAGTGTCTGCAAAGTGGATGGGATTCATGCAAATCCCATGCCCATTTTGTGGTTCAAACTGCAGCTTGGACATGCTCCGATTTCCAAAACTGGCGCGGTTTTGGAAATCACAGCATGTCAGTTATATCTGTAGATATAATGGTAACAGAAAGGCCGCGGAGGAAAATTCTGTGAACTTTCTGTTCAAAGTGCTTCAGGAAGAACCACGATGCGTTCTCACTGAGGTTTTTCCTGCAGCGCTTTAGAGCTGTGGAATGACCCGTAGGGCCTTAGCCTAAAGGTACCCGTTTGCCATTCTCCCTTAAAGGGCTGTACTATATAGCACCATAGAGAATACCTATATCTCCATATCATAGAGACTTCCTGTTCTCCATACAGGCTGCTTTAGGATAAGGAAATTGCGGCATTTCTGCTGCACATATTTTTCTGCAATGTGTGGATGGTATGTGCTAGATTCATCTACTTTGAAGGGACTGTAAAACCAGGGACACGTTACACAAACAGTGAGATTTAACCGCAGTGTTTTACACTACCTGCAAAGTGGATGGGATTCTGGTTAATTCCATCCACACATTGCTGAAAAATATCTGCAGCAGAAATGCTGCGATTTCAAAAACACTTGCGCTTTTCTATATAAGATTAGATAATCTTTTAATAGTCCCACCATGGGGAAATGTCAATTATACCTATGGAAACATTGTTGTTGTTTTTTTTGCATAGGTATAATAGCGGTATAGAAGGGTTATGGCTTGTTATGTGGAGCTTTGTCTGACAGCCAAAGCTTGTATCAGCATACTGCATGGTTAAGCATTGCAGACTCTGGGGGATTGCTAACAGGTGCTACTTGTGGCAGACCTACAGCAGGGTAAGGCCTCGTTCACATCAGTGTTCGTATTCCGTCCAGGGGAGTCCGCATGAGGACCACCCCAAACAGAATACCAAATGCAACTGCAAGTGGTGTGCCAGTGAAAGCACAAGGACCCCATAGACTATAATGGGGTCCATGTGCTTGTTGCCAGATCTCCACAGGAATCATGCGGACAGTAAAGTAGTTCACTATCTACTGTCCTGTCCGCATGATTCGTGCGGGCAGTGCGCGGCCAGCACATGGACCCCATTATAGTCTATGGGGTCCGTATGCTTTCACTGCACAGTGCTTGCATTTGCATTCGGTATTCTGTTCAGGGGGGTCCTCATGCGGAATACCGAACGCAGATGTGAACGAAGGGTAAGACTTCATGCTATGATTTTTAATGGAAGATACTCTCAGATGACATCCGAGCACCTTCTGTCTTATATTGATCTTATGGATCTGGAATTCTTTACATATTTATCAGAATGGAATGGACCATGGGAACACTCTCAGCATTTATTCTCAGTCATGTGAATGACATTACTTTTATTGTCATTTTCATGTTAAAGATAGCTGAGCACTGTGTTTTCTCAATGTGTGGACATAGCCTATAGGATTTTTTCATAACTAAAATAGAAATTACCTATCCTTAGCCAGGTGGTGGACCCCTACTAATATAGATGCGTTTCCTAATTATTTGTCGTCAATATTTTAGCAGTAGAAACCCCCCTTACATTGGGTGGACACTTCTGTAACTTTCCTGTCTTGTTCCAGTTCCAAGGCACAGGACAACAAGATGGGGGCTGTAAGTTCAGGGTATGTGGGTTGCAGATTTGTGACCATTTCCTAGCTGTAGACAATGCTCCCTTTACTGCAGTGTTTAAATGACAGCGGTGTGTCTGAGGATTGAACGTATTACAGCGCCACAAGCCTCATTATGAGAAGTCAAAGCTGTTTCTGTATCTTAATGGTTGATCTTTTTTCGTTAAATTGCCTGCTGCTCCTCTTTTGTTAGCCCTGTTTACATGTTTATTGGGTACTTCTTACAGTGCAATATGCGCGCATTATGTCCCGCTGTGATTAATGAGTTGAGCAATCGGGTCACAAAACATCTTTTCTTGTCTATAGAATTTCTTGTGTGATTAATAAATCTTAATATGTTTGGATGGTAAATAGTGAGGTGTAATTAAGTCAGGTTGTGAAGCCGAAATCTGCGAGGCTTTCATTCACTCGGGAACATTCAGTTCTGTTTTTTGCTACTGTAGTCTATCGGTTTCTGGCTAGGGCAGTGTGGCTTAAGCTAAAGCTCTATGTAGTGTCCTGCAGTATAAACCATAGCGGCAACGCATTGTATTTTTTCCTGCAGCGCTTTTCACAGAAGGTCCACAGAGGCTTCCTCTATGGACTTTCTGCTTCCATTATATCTATAGGGAAACCGTTGGCTTTTCCGTAGATATAATTGACATGCCGCAATTTCTAAACCCTTTGGAAACCACAGTGTGTATTTTTCTGCAAAGTGGGGATGGCGTTTACGCCATGTAGGACCTTACTGGTTCTTCCTTCCACCCAGGCACAGGCACTACCTCTTTCCCCTGCTCGCTGTACCCTTGTACAATAATATTTCATTACCATTGCAATTTTGCTTTAATCCATTGCTTATCTTGCTGGGAAATCCGCACCGCTTCGCATTCAAGTCATTTCTCTGCTACCTCTCCTGACCTAACCTGCAAATATCCCGCTAGTGAACATAGGTTACATAGTACTGAATTTTAACGTACTATTTCCCTCCCAGCGGGCTCCAGATGCTGCATCATCCCACTGATAGGTGATGACTTTTATGAACATTCATGAAGGATTTACAGTATCTCCTTTTTATCCATTATAGTAGAAATGGAACGTCACGCCATCCTCTGTAGCCATACGGCTTTTTCATTTTTGGCGCCAATTGGTCACCCACCATTACTGTTATTACACAGCGGACCCTGCAGGCTTCTCCGTGCGGAGAGCTTGTCATTTCCAATACCCAGGAAACCCTATACTAGGAGTACTATTATTTGAATTGAAGAGTCTGAAGAAGATATATGAAATATCGAAAAACGTTTTACTCTACACCAATAAATCATTGTTCTTTGGCACAACTACAAGTGTGACGTTCCATTTCTACGATATTTGGGGTTGGGACCCTACGTCTACACCCACCCATTATTTGGGCCTTGCATCCCTCAAACACTCCTTTTTATCCATTGATACTAATAATAGTATGGTATTATATTTTAGTTTTAGGAAATCATATTGTAACAGTAAGGAATGCCACATACTATACTGCCCTTTGTGTATGAATAGTCACTAGAGATGAGCGAACAGTAAAATGTTCGATATTCGATATTCATTTCGAGTAGCCGCTCAATATTCGACTATTCGAACGAATATCAAACCCCATTATAGTCTATGGGGAAAAATGCTTAGTCTCAGGGGATCCCATCATTTGACTCAGAAGAGTCACCAAGTCCACTATGACACCCCAGGAAATGATGCCAACACCCTGGAATGCAACTGGGACAGCAGGGGAAGCATGCCTGGGAGCATCTAACATGCCCAAGTCACTGTATTATGTTGGGATCCCTATCAGCTTGCGATATGCGCGAGCTGACTTTTCCCATAGGAATGCATCCACCAGCGTTGATTGGCCGAATGCTATACAGAGTACGGCATTCGGCCAATCAATGCTGGTTCTGCCGGAGGCTCATCTGTGAAGAAGCAGAGTCTAAGATCGGACCAGAATGGAGACTGCTGTGGACCGCTCTTAGACTCCGCCTCCACCGGCAGAACCAGCGATGATTGGCCGAATGCTATAGCATTCGGCCAATCAACGCTGGTCAATGCATTCCTATGCCGAGATATAGCAGTGCTGGCACTGCTACACTGGAGATGAAGTAGAGCTGAGTGTTCCTGCTGAACACTCAGCTTTGCTGCATTGGACTGCTACATCGGACACTGCTACATCAGTCAGCACTGCTACATCAGGCTGTGCGCTCAGCTCAGCTACTCCATTTAGTAGCCAAAGAAAACATGATTGAATTTCCCCAGTCAAAGACAATGATCTTAAAATCCTATAAACTAATAAGTTATATTTAGTATCCTATCTTATCTGTATAAGGTAGATCCCCTTTATCCCATTTAATTCTAATGGGCCCACACTAAGTCTCAGTTTTTTACAAGTGAAACAATCCAAAATGATGTTTTGGTCCACCAATAATGGAGAGTATAGACGATTGTAATAATGTATATGAGTCAGTCACTGTAGGAATGATAGCTGCAGCATTTAGGTCCATGAGCCTAAGACCCCACATAGCAGGTCGAAACGAAGAGCAGTGTGGGAAAAACGCAGCAGAAACGCATTGCTGTTTTCCCACAGTGCTTTTCACATAAGTTTGAGGAAACCTCTCTGGACTTTCTGCTTCAATTACATCTATAGGGAAACTGCTACAATTTCTATAGGTATAATCAACATGTGATTTCCAAAAATGCAACGTTTTTACGATTTGTTGAAAAATATGCACAGCAGAAATGCTGCAATGGGAGTATGGGATTCGCTAGATTCGCTTCGCAGTGACTGTAAAATGCAGAGTCTTTGCCGCGGTGTTTATACCACATGGAATACATAATAGGTACTTTGTGCTGTCCTATAGTGTCTGGGTAAGCATGTTGGGGGCTGGCTTTATTATAGCCATACTACCTGTGAGATGGGAGAGGAAGGAAGGGATGTAGTGACCCATGGACTATTGCTGGTTCCTATCACTTGACCAGCTTGGATCCCCAAGGTCCACCTTGAACAAATACCTAGAGAACTGAGTTAAATTTAATTTATAAAGTGGCATTACTTTAAGAGATAAACAAAGCTGTGATAACTGTGCCTGTCCATTCATACTAGCCTTGGACACATTTCTGTCACTAGAGTAGAGAGAAATGTCACTTTAATGTCCAACTTGCCATTCCAACCTCAGCACTGTAAGGTCATGTTGACGGCTTTGAACACATTGGTTCCTCTGTTTGCTTCCAGTTTAGAGAAATCTCTTTCCATGAATTTTTATTCTTGTCTAGTTGCTTACATGGTGTTTATATGGGATAAATCTATTTGTCAAATCGATAAATCATTTTGACTACTTATAATTAGGATAATTGAGTGATAGTCAAGTGTACTGTATCTCAAGTGTAATAGTCAAGAAGCTATAACAGTATATAGAACAGTCACTGCAAGGTTAACGATACAGCCAGTAGCATACTTATAGGGGGGCACAGTCATGGTGCCTGATGGGATCGTGGTACCTAAGGATAGCCATTCTGCTACCAGTGAATGGAAATGTACAGCAGTGCTAAACAGTAAATGGACGTAAACTATAGTGCTCACATATGTGTCCAGCCATAACCTATGGTTGAACATAACTCTCAGAGTTTCTCCTGCTCTCCTGTTTTCTCTCCCCTCTATTTCCAAGTTTTCAGCTCAGGCCAGGAGCGTATTCTGTGGTTGTTCTAAACTGCACAGTTATCTCTGAATTTATATCCTGAGATAAAAATCCAATGATCAAGAAATTGCTCTGGCCTATAACTGGGCACAGCAACTAAAAGCAATATGCAGAGAAAGGGAAAAAAGAGAATATAGATGAAGGAGAGAAGGGACTTAGTAATCAGCCTGACCACTGATCTAGAGAGGTGGTCTTTAACCTAGGCAACGAGCAGTAAACACTGAGGGAGGACACATATTCTGCTGTATCTGATAAATGGAGCAACATAGATAAAGCAAATTAAAATACCCTGGAGATGGGAATAAGAAATCTGATTTCTCATGAAACTAATTTGATAAAGTATCACAACACTTCTAATTTGCTACAGCATTTTAAAACCCTTGAAAGGCTGCAATACACAACATAACCATTGGGTAGCTACATATAGACACATATAGGATATACAGTGTATTGCTTTGAAATAACATTTCATGTGATCTCGTATCACGAAAAGCTGCTCATCTCTTGCCAAATATATGCAGATATGTGTCATTAAGAAAAAAGGTAAGGAAGGACATATGTGTAAAGTACTGAAGGAAAGTACTGCCGAAAAGTACTTACTCTTTACTTTATTAGAAATTTATACTATGGATGGTAAAAGGGGGATCATTTTCACAAATAGGCTGTAAACCAAATGATAGGCAATTCAGCACTGATATCCTCCTTTGTTTTGTACACTCTTCTCTGCTGTATACATGGTGAGACCTGGGGAGTCCATCAGCAGTATACAGTATACAGCAAATGTGCTATATTTTGTGCACAGTGTTTCTAATAGGGGCTTATTGTGATCTTAACGTGGTCAACCCCTGTAAACTCAGCCAGTGTGTTTATGTCTAGTGAAGATCCAAAAGATGTGATGAATGCCTCGAGGAAGACCACACCAAACACAGAGGTAAAGGTAACCTCACACTACTGTTTGTTATGTCTGTTGCTCCTATCCATCATAGGATGAGACCAACAGACTTTAACAGCAGCAGAGTGCATTTGTCTGCATTCGTTCTAATCTAAAAAAAACATGGCAGAAGCTTTCATCTGTCACAGTTGCTACTGTTCTGAAGGCAGAAAGACTTTTCATCCATCAGAAAAGTAACAAACATGGAAAAAAGCCTGCGTTATGTTTTCTATATTACAGTGAATGGGAAAGGATGCCAGACAGAGCGTGCTCAGTCTGCATCTGTCATTCTGTTGCGTTAGTGTCTGTTGCTTTCATACTATGATAGATAAGAGTGATGGACATTTTTACAAGTAACATCCTCTTATGCACCAACCCAACTAGGCATATAGTAAGTGGCAGTTTTTCCATATGTGTTTAATAAGAGCATTGTTATTACAGCTTCAGTGTTTCCCTTGACGTAGGCACAAGAATATATTTATAATTGTAAGAATATTGCCTACTTTTATTCATTCCTGATTCAATGTTCAGGAACTGAGACCTCACTGGCAGTCGTCTCCAAAGACCCATTGTCAGAGTTACTAGTAAAAGTAGGAATTCCCTCCTGAATTCTGTACTTTGGTCTACTTGAGATAGTGAAGGAATCAATTAAGACTGGCATAAGAATCACCAATCTTAATAAATTCAGCCCATTATGTTTAGTTCTTGGGGGTGGGGGGGGGGGGTTGTGTTATGTTCAACTCTATGAAAACTTTAATATGCTTTACAACCATTCACAAGTGCAGTGGAATTGTTTATGTTAAGACCATTGCTATAATAAGATAAGATAAGATAAGATAATCCTTTAATAGTCCCATCATGGGCAAATTCAGTGTGTTACAGCAGCATGGATGATACAGTAATATATTACAAAAAAGAACACATACAAGCTCAGAGTAGCAGATAGAAATATACTAGGAGTCATAGCAACTAAAAGAAAATAAAGATTCAGGATCATTTAGTTCTCTGTGCAGCGTGATCTTCTCTTAGCTTGATGTTGATTATACAGCCTGACTGCAGTTGGGAGGAAGGGCCTCCGATAGCGCTCCTTCTCACTCTTGGGGTCGGTCACTGACAGTGCTGCCCAGTGCTATCATTGTCTCATACATGAGATGGGATTTATTCTCCAGCATGGAGATCACCACGGACAGTATCCTTCTATCACCCACTACCTGTACTGGATACAGGGGGCTCCCCTGGACAGAGCTGGCTCTTCTAATCAGCTTGTCAAATCTATTTCTGTCCCTGACCATCTCCATGGTCTTCCCAGCATTAATCCTGAGGTGGTTCCACTGACACCATTCACAAAGTCCCGGTTTAAGTCTCTATATTCCCTGTTGTCTCCATCTGTGCTAAGGCCTACTAGTTTGCAAGTAACAGCTAGATGAGTTGCACCTAAAGTCAGAATTATTGCCCAGATACACTAATATAAGGTACTTGAGCATCCGCTGACTTTTTTTTACCAGGTTCTATTTAACTTTTTATGCCTTGTAGTTATTAATTATAATATTCAGAATTCTAATTTTTCTCATGGAAGGTGTAGCGTGAAAAAATTGGGCCAGGAGAGCTGAGGACAAATTTGCATTGTGTTTAGGTGACAGTGAAGCGGCTTTTTTAGGAATACTAATGCTTGCTTACAACTTGTTATTGTAGTGCTCTCATTAAGAACAGAACATTTTCTGCCAATCAAATGAGCCGGATCTGCATGTCACACAGTATTAAGGGAAGCATTAATGAGAAGCCATCAGTCATAAGGACTTTAATTCATGAGTACGATCGTGAAAGACTGCAAAGAAAGTGCTGTGTGCATGAGTGATTGATCTAAACCATATTGTCAATCTAGCGGCTATGTCCCTTGACTTACCGAAAGGAAAATCATTTATACTTGTCAGAGTCTAATGATATGCTTGTTAAGATAAAGCCGTGCTGCCGTACTGTATAAAAAGCTGTAATTCCAGAGTCGATCTCATTTTATCTCCAGAACTGCACATGATATCTGTGGCTACCATCACTCTTATCAGGTTATCTGCCTAATACAGGGTAAATTTGGGTTGTACACAAGGGAATCTGGCACTAGGGAGTTACAAAATAAAACCCAAAAGCGATGAGCATTGGGGGGGGGGGGGGGCATTAAATATATATGAGATTATAAATAATTGTTAACATTTTATTGAAGGGGTTTTTCATGGTAAAACTATTAATGATCCAGAATCTCCACTGATCACCTGATCAGCTCTCATTCATTTGAACAGAGAGAACCGTTTCCTGCTACATTTTCTGTGCATCGTCTGCTTAGAACAGCTGTTTGGTGATGGTGTTGGGCCATATATAATTTACATATATATATATATATATATATATATATATATATATATATATGGACAAAATTATTGTTCCCCCTCGTTAATGAAAGGAAAACCCCACAATGGTCAAAGAGTTAACTTGAAGCTGACAAATAATAATAAATAAAAATTCTATGAAAATGAACAAATGAAAGTCAGACATTGCTTTTCACTTCAAGAGAATTTTTTATTTTATTTTTTTTTTAAATAAAACTCATGAAACAGGCCTGGACACAAATGATGGTTCCTATAACTTAAAATTTTGTTGCACAACCTTTTGAGGCAATCACTGCAATCCAATGGTTCCTGTAACTGTCAATGAGACTTCTGCACCTCTCAGCAGATATTATGGCCCACTCCTCATGAGCAAACTGCTCCAGTTGTCTCGGGTTTGAAGGCTGCCTTTTCCAGACAACATGTTTCAGCTCCTTACAAAGATGCTCAATAGGATTTAGGTCAGGGCTCATAGAAGGCCATTTCAGAATAGTCCAATGTTTTCCTCTTAGCCATTCTTGGGTGTTTTCAGCTGTGTGTTTTGGGTCATTATCCTGTTACAAGACCCATGACCTGCGACTGAGACCAAGCTATCTTTTTTTTTTTCAAATCTCATTTTATTAACATTTTCAATTTTTTTTTTACAGAAAATAAAACATAAAAAGGAGGTAGCAGTGGTATGAATATTTCGAGCATATAAGATCAAAGAGACCAAGCTTTCTGACACTAGGCAGCACATTTCTCTCAAGAATCCCTTGATTGTCTTGAGATATCATTGTACCCTGCACAGATTCAAGACACCCTGTGCCAGCTGCAGAACAGCAGTCCCAGAACATAATACAGTCTCCTCCGTGTTTCACAGTAGGGACAGTGTTCTTTTCAAGATATGCTTCATAGAACATAGAGCTGATGGACCTTGTCAAAAAGTTTGATGTTTGTCTCATCTGTCCATAGAACATTCTCCCAGAAGCTTTGTGGCTTGGTTATTATTACTTTTGTCAGATTCAAGTTATTTCTGTGACCATTGTGGGTTTTTTCTTTCATTAAATGAGGGGTACCAACAATTATATATGTGTGTATATATAATAGATGTCAGACTTTAAATATGGAAAAAGGTATAAGTCTATGGCCATCACAATGCTCTAGTGAACCTCAGAGATCCAGTAAAGACAATGGATATTTATTAATCCTATTGAGTATGTGAAAATATTTTTTACCACTTTAAGGCTGAGGCGCCATGTTGCGGAAATGCAGCTTTTTTTGTTGCAGATTTTGCTGAAGTTTTTTGAGCCAAAGCCAAGAATGACTTCTAAAGGAATGATCAATATATAGGAAGCTCTTATACTTCTGTCTTCTGCTCAATCCAATCCTGGCCAATCCAAATCCGCAACAAGAAAAGCTGTGTTTACACAATGTGGAGCCTCAGTGTAACATCTCTGCCTGTTCGGGCCTCTGCGCCACCCTCTGCTCGCATGCTGCGGCGCCGGAGGCGTGTGCAGTTTGACAATCTGCTTAAGGTTTTTAGTTGCACTGTGTGAACACGGCTCTAGTCCTTAATTGGATTTGCACCACACCCGTCTTCTGCCAAGGTTGCCTCTGTTCATTAAGTGGTTAATCTGTCTTGCCTGTGATTGACAGCTTTTCTTCCTGTCAGGTTCTGGGCGGGTTCTTCCTTCCCTATTTAGTCTTGGCTCACAGTCACACTGGTGCCGGTTATTGCCTCTAGCTTTCTGGTATCTCTTGCTGTTATTTACTTGTATGCTAATCCTTGACCTCTGGCTTCCCTACTGACTATTCTCTTGACTCCGATTTGGCACTGCATCGCTCTCTTGTTACCGAACCCTGGCTACCTGACCTCCCTTTGTAGTTGTACATCTTGTCTGCGTTTTGTGTTTCACGTATTCAGGGAGGGATTGTCGTCGTGGTTGTCGCCTATTACCTAGGATAGGGTCTGGCAATAGGAAGGGCAAGCGGGGGGCTTCAGTTTAGGGCTCACTGTCCCTTGTGCCCCTCCCTCCAGGGTTCACCAGCAGCTTCTGGGGAATTATCATCTGGCTATTCCCTAACACTCAGCCTTGAATTGGATTTAGCTGCAAACTCTGAAACTCCAATGTGTTGCCCAAGAATAGTTTTACAATGCAGTTTATTTTTAGGTATTTTAACAGCATTTTTGGAGGATTTTTTTTTTTTTTTTTTACTGTAGTGATAGTAAAATAGTCAATGAAGAAAAATACCAGTACTATGCAAAATTGCAGATTTATGAACTTAAAAATACACAGCAAGTAAATAATAGTTAGATGACATCCGGAAGAACTCTTGATGTGTGTGTTGGGGCTGATAACGGATACCTTAGTAACTAATATTAATGTGAACCTTTTACCCCTTAGAGCTCATCTAAATGCTGTCATATAGCACAAATCTTCACCTGCATGTGACATGTTGTTATGTGATGCATTGTGAGTCCTTCATCGAGCATTAGTCTTGAATACCTGCACATATTTGTCCACATTTACTAAGGCCAATTTGTCTTGAAAGTTGATTGACTGGGGTAGATTTGCAATTGTGCACCTATAGACGCATTACTAAGAGGAAGCTAAGACCTGCCCTAAACGCTGCTCGTCTGATAGGGTTGTGTTATTAGGCATAGGTCTAGTAAGTTACTAGTAGTAACAGGGTGGAGAAGAGACTGCTTGGATCAGTAAGGGACGGGATTACCATCGATTGTATAGTAAAATGTCCTACTGCTTACAAATAAACTTGGTACACGTCTTTGCACTCTAGATGTTACGTGGTGTTATTTTTAAGGAATAAAAACTGAATTCTGCTAATCCATAAGAGGCGATAATAATAAAGCTATTTCACAGGAGGGTAGACTCTCTTGAGTTTCGTCTGTAGTGTGTGACTTCTCATCCTATTGACAAGAGCCTTATCAACACTGCCACCACCTGGTGACATTGCCACACTGCTAATAAAGCGCTGTTATCACAAATGCCTTGGCATTAATCATGCTTTGTTACATCAATGTGTGGTGAGCAACGCTCATTATTGTAAATTATTATTACAGTCATTTCTAAAGGTTGAACCATTGAGTGTAAGGACTTTGCAGGTACTTGCCCTTTAAGGGGTAAAAAAATCTGTAAGTGATTAGAGGCGTCTCGCTGTAAAGGATTTTCGCTGAGAAGAAACATCTCTGTTTATGTATTCCGTCTTGTTAGCACCGGCTAAACTGTCAGCCCTTTCATCAGCGCAGGATTTCTGAAAATAAAATCCAAGGAAATGAATATTAAAATTAAAAGCCGGAGTCCAGCCGCGAAAGCAATGAGCTTTATCAGTTAGAGCTTGTGAGCATGTGAAACAGTCTCAGGTTTCCATAGATCAGGTCATCAGCTGCTAGTTGCGTTGCCGTGGAGATATTCGCCGTCTCCCAGAGAGAGGGTACCGCTTGGCTGCATTTGATATCGTAAATGTCTCTCTTGGTTCATCAGCGGATACACAGATCTGCTGCTCACCTGCTGTCCCACTTCTGTAGGGTGGGGAAAAAAGCAGGACTGGAACAATATGCAGAAATGTGCATAGTAAATACTAGTAATGCTACGTTATCGGGAAAATGGAGGCGGATTGTTTACTGCCCCACATTCTTATCCACACATGGTATAACATGATATACGGAAAAATCAGGAATGATGGATCCAGGACCTTATTAGTATTAGGATGTCTCCGTGTATTCATATCGCAGCAGATCTGGACTTTTTCTAGGACTAATACATTTGTTGTTCATTTTGTAGTGCTGTATAGTTATGATATGCAGCCAAGTTATTTCTTGATACAGAACTGTTACATTTGTATCACTGGCTTCAGAAATTTTTTGGCGCTGGTTACACGGTGACGTATGTGGCCTTAAAATCTGACATATGTTTATCGAATCGGTGTCAGTATGGTGCATGACAGTATCAGGGTCAGGGCACAGGATCTGACATAGTAATATACCCCTAATGCAACACGTGCGGCAGTAAACAGCCCTATGTCACTTTGAAGCGTGATGTGTGCAATGATAAAGATTAAATAAACAAATGATACATGCAGGGTCTCAATGGGTTAATGGTGGTCATCAGAAATATTGGGAAGGATTTACTAATACTTTCTAAAAGTTCGACAGTTCAAAAGTTTAGAGATTTTTAACATGTGCCAGATTTATCATAGCACCTGATGCTGGAAGGTAAATCTGGCACATTATTAGACTCAGTTCACATGGAGTTTGTGGACCAGATTTTGAATCCGCCTCAGAATCCGGCTCCAAAAAACGCCTCCCATTGACTTCAATGGGAGCCATTCACTTCTTTTTTTCTGCAAGCGTTTTTTTTTGCCGCTCACAGGAAAAAGAAGCAAGCTGCCCTATCCAGTCGCAGCTAGCCATGGGAGGTGTTTTTTGGACCGGATTCTGAGGTGGCTTCCCACTATGTCGGGCTTTAACTCCTATTGTAATCGTCGTATTTTTTCACATTGTAGCACGTCAATATACCTACGCAATGTGATGCGTTTCTGCGCACTTTATCCACTGCGCTTTTCAGCTGCAGCTTACTACGTGAGAGCTTAACCTTAAGGACATCCGCAGAAGAAGTCCGCAGAAGTGTATGTATACTTTCAGAATATAAACTGAGTGTTTTCTGGAATATTTACAAGCTGATTGAGCTCTTTGTATAAAACAATTTAGAAAAATTGCACAAAAAATGGAAAAGTGTAATTGGGGCCCATTTCAGCCAATCACAGCACAGATTGTATTATGAAGTAAGTTTTGCTGGCAGAGATGACGCTGGAGTCCTGTGGCTCGCATAACCCAGGCCCGGATATTCGGCCTATTAATTTGGATACATTTCAGCTGCAGCTTCTCCTTTATACAGAAGCATTCCACCTTCAGCCTTGAGCCCAGCCAAGGGAAGCCGTGGGGCGAAATACACGTTGGAGCTGAAGGTTGGAGGTCGGGGCCCTTAATTGGTACTATATTCAGGTTAGCTTGGTCATTTTATTGCACATCCTGTTATAGAATTTCTTATTACGTTTCTATTATATGAATTGGATGTATTCATTATTAATGCAGTGATGAATTACTTTGTATGTACTACGTATTTATTGGATATATTGGGAATTTTTTGGCCTAAGGGTTGTCAGCCATGATCCTCCTTCTTTCTTTATATTTTATGTGTTTTTATTCCTGTTTTTTTTTTTTATTTAATTAATAAATCATTATTTATTATGGATAGTGGTGATTGTGTTATCTATGGTGCTGTAACTCACTGAATTTCCCCATGGTGAGATTATTAAAGGATTATCTTATTTTATCTATATGATCCTGTTTTTGCAGGATTATGTGTGATGTATACATATGGGTTGGGTTGCATATTGCGGAGTATGCCCTATAGTATTAGAGACTGAAATTTTGTAGGATTATCATAATTTGCACTTAGATATTGTTTATCTATTTAATGGGGTTAACCACTTTCTAATATTTATAGTCTATCCTTAAGCTATCAGCACTGCCCCATAGACTTCAGTAGGACAGAGCTTCAGAGCCTGACGCCGCCACTATGGTATGTACAGTGAGTGGCTATGGTATGTATCTGGAGACATGCTGTTGTGGAGCAACTGATCTGTAGGGGGTCATGGGTATTGGACCCAGGATAAGCCAAAAAGTGGATAACCCCTTTAAAGAGGACTTTTCATGGGTTACCGGCACCGATAGCTCTTTACCCGGGGCACAGATCGGGAAAGCCGACAGTGCGCTGCATTCAGTATTTGTCTATGGATGAGTACTATCAAGAAGGGAGGGGGCGTTCCTCACTTCTCTCACAGTACAGCGCTATAGGCACTACTGTGGGGAAGGGTGTTTCTGACAGACTGTCAGAATCGCCCTTCTGACAGTGAAGAGCTATGGTACCGGCATGATAGCTCTTCACCGAGGGAACAGAACGGGAAAGCTGAATTCAGCACACTGTCGGCTTTCTAGCGGTATATAAAAACCGCATGTGCCCCAGATAGTGAAAGGTTCTCTTTAATATACCACATATTGTAGAGCTGCTGTTAGACACACATACCGAATGAAAACAATTCCTGTATCACTTGTCCATGTTACTCAAAGGAATGACATCACTACTCAGTATACAGTACAGTACATTACTATAAGTAATTGAAAATCAGAAGACTTTGGTGTTTGAGACAGATGGTCTTTGCCCCTGGGATACAAGCCTCTGCAATTGCACTATACCATATTTGTTATGTGCGTGACAGTCTGTATCCATATCTTATTATTGCATTGTTAAGACAGTCTCCGTCAACTTATTTGCTTATTTTCAGTATGTCAGAAAGTAGTGCATGTCAGCTAACACAGATACACACAGTATACAGTCCTATGAAAAAGTTTGGGCACCCCTATTAATCTTAATCATTTTTAGTTCTAAATATTTTGGTATTTGCAACAGCCATTTCAGTTTGATATATCTAATAACTGATTTACACAGTAATATTTCAGGATTGAAATGAGGTTTATTGTACTAACAGAAAATGCGCAATATGCATTAAACCAAAATTTGACCGGTGCAAAAGTATGGGCACCTCAACAGAAAAGTGACATTAATATTTAGTAGATCCTCCTTTTGCAAAGATAACAACCTCTAGTCGCTTCCTGTAGCTTTTAATCAGTTCCTGGATACTGGATAAAGGTATTTTGGACAAACAATTCAAGTTCAGTTAAGTTAGATGGTCGCCGAGCATGGACAGCCCGCTTCAAATCATCCCACAGATGTTCAATGATATTCAGGTCTGGGGACTGGGATGGCCATTCCAGAACATTGTAATTGTTCCTCTGCATGAATGCCTGAGTCGATTTGGAGCGGTGTTTTGGATCATTGTCTTGCTGAAATAGCCATCCCCGACGTAACTTCAACTTCGTCACTGATTCTTGAACATTATTCTCAAGAATCTGCTGATACTGAGTGGAATCCATGCGACCCTCAACTTTAACAAGATTCCCGATGCCGGCATTGGCCACACAGCCCCAAAGCATGATGGAAACTCCACCAAATTTTACAGTGGGTAGCAAGTGTTTTTCTTGGAATGCTGTTTCTTTTTGGACGCCATGCATAATGCCTTTTTTTATAACCAAACAACTCAATCTTTGTTTCCAAAATGAAGTTGGCTTCTCCAAATGTGCTTTTACATACCTCAGGCGACTCTGTTTGTGGCGTGCTTGCAGAAACGGCTTCTTTCTCATCACTCTCCCATACAGCTTCTCCTTGTGCAAAGTGCGCTGTATAGTTGACCGATGCACAGTGACACCATCTGCAGCAAGATGATGCTGCAGCTCTTTGGAGGTGGTCTGTGGATTGTCCTTGACTGTTCTCACCATTCTTCTTCTCTGCCTTTCTGATATTTTTCTTGGCCTGCCACTTCTGGGCTTAACAAGAACTGTCCCTGTGGTCTTCCATTTCCTTACTATGTTCCTCACAGTGGAAACTGACAGGTTAAATCTCTGAGACAACGTTTTGTATCCTTCCCCTGAACAACTATGTTGAACAATCTTTGTTTTCAGATCATTTGAGAGCGGGCTGTCCATGTTCGGCGACCATCAAACTTAACTGAACTTGAATTGTTTTGTAGAAAGAAATGGTCCAAAATACCTTCATCCAGGATCCAGGAACTGATTAAAAGCTACAGGAAGCGACTAGAGGCTGTTATCTTTGCAAAAGGAGGATCTACTAAATATTAATGTCACGTTTCTGTTGAGGTGCCCATATTTTTGCACCGGTCAAATTTTGGTTTAATGCATATTGCGCATTTTCTGTTAGTACAATAAACCTCATTTCAATCCTGAAATATTACTGTGTCCATCAGTTATTAGATATATCAAACTGAAATGGCTGCTGCAAACACCAAAATATTTAGAACTAAAAATGATTAAAATTAATAGGGGTGCCCAAACTTTTTCATAGGACTGTATCTATATATAGTGCTCGGCACTAATACAGAATGTACCTGGAGTCAGACAGATATAGACATGCTGCATGGCTCTGCTCATACCATGAACATAAATGATAGCACTGCACAACCTAGTGTATCCCACTGCAGGAGAAACAATGAGGTTAGATGGCCGGGGAATATTTAGCATCACTGACATTATCCTGCCTCAAGGCAAGCAGAGTGATGACAGTGTTTAGTATCCACCAGAGAGGAAAACCCCAGTAGCCATATATCAGTGTTCAAGGAATCGCTCATCCATTATAAATTCACTGCCCAGGGAGACTGACGGGCTCGCATAAGGAAAACATAGATAATTTGCAATATTGTTCCAAAAATGAAAAGATTGAATTCTGTTCTTTCTCCGGTGTAAACCTTAATATGTGAATCAGTGAAGCCCCCAGATTGTGATATATAGAGTGTAGGTTTATAGTAAGTCCATCTTTATTCTCTATGGATGGAATCTTACAATAGAGAATTGTGTCCGAACCTTAAAGGGGTTAATAGAAATAGGCCAACACTGGTAAATATAGTAATATAACTGAAGAAAAGATACCTAATACTTTTCACCTTGCTACTTCCAGTACCGTGGTCTAATACAATCCGGACAACGTGGCGGGAAGGAGCGGGGGAGAAAACTGGTAAATATATTGCTTTTTATTACATGTATTAGTTCTGGGACCTTAATACATTGGAAAATCCCATTAACTTTAAGGGAAAATACCAGACAAATACTATACATTGTGTCCAATGTCTGCTTCATCTTTCTTGTGTTACATACATGTCTATGCTTATTTAAAGGTAGAAAGCTTTGACCAGCTGGATTTGTACACATCATAGCATATGTTAACATCTGAGCACTTGAACAAAGCTTTACGTTTATATGGCACTGAAGCCACTTATTACGCGGACATAGACTTGTCGGCATCCTGAAATTCATAGCATGGTTGGTAGTAAACTTATAAATTATGTAAGACTAAAGGTGGCCATACAGTGCACATTAGATGAATACCAGTCTAACCACCCTACCACCTATGTGTGTAGGGGTGTTCCTACTCTCTTATGAGGGGCAAAGAAGGGTAGGCATATTGGATTTCAGCAGAACTAATCCATTTGTCCTAACTAGAGAAAAGCTGCCACAAGAGGTGCTTATCCCTGTCACCATTTAGAACACATTCAAGCTCACATGAGCCAAGTATGTGGGTAGAAGATCAGTAGCAAAGCGGTCAACGGAACCAGCTTTTCATGTATTTCTGTACATAAAAAGTGTACCACATATAAATCAGTGACACATACAGATGTAGAAAAGGGTTATCCAGTTTTTTAAAATATGGGCCAAATAACAGGATGTATAAATACAAAAAACTTCCTAACGCTGGGTTCACACCAGCATCTGGTCTCTGTTCTGAGGTGTCAGAAAACGGAAACCTGTCAGACCGAGTCCGGCCGTGAGCGCCTGTGTTTTACGCTTTCCACGGTGAAACCGGTATTTTTAAACTGGACACAAAGTCCTGCATGCCCGACTTTGTGTCCGGTTAAAAAAAAAAACGGTTTTGCCGCGGAGAGCACAAAACGCTCACCGGCGCTCACTGCCGGACACTTTTCAAACCCATTCATTTGAATGGGTTTGAAAAATGCCTGCAGGTTTCCGTCTCCTGCCCAGTTTCGGACAGGAAACAGAAACCTGAAAACGGAGACCCCAGGCGCAGATATGAACGAGCCCTCATATACATATCAGCACCGTTTATCTGATTTATTTTCAGGTCATTGAACTCAACTGTGAAGTTTGTTTTGCAAGCTCACTACCTTTTCTCGTGAGCAGTGCAGTCAGTAAACAAATGTCATGACCTTGGATGTGGGAGGGATTTATTACATGAGATCTTATTTCAGGGGAGATTTGAGAAGGAAGAGGTGCACAGAGAGTGAGAGCAGTCAGATGAATCATGGGAAATGCGGTAAATGACAGTGACACAAGGAGCATCAAGTAAAATAAAGCCAAGTAAAGGGTGCACATGGGAACAATGAGTATTTTGCACTGCTGTGCATGTATTTGCAGATACTGTTTAAAAGCTGGATAACCCCTTTAACATGACTCATTACTAGAGATGAGCGAACACTGTTCGGATCAGCCGATCCGAACAGCACGCTCCCATAGAAATGAATGGAAGCACCTGTGACGCCGGCCGGCCGCCGGCAAAGTCAGCGTCACAGGTGCTTCCATTCATTTCTATGGGAGCGTGCTGTTCGGATCGGCTGATCCGAACAGTGTTCGCTCATCTCTACTCATTACGTGTTAATAAAAGAAAGTCAAGATAAACAGTACATCTAGAGACTGTTGTATGATTCCTCCCATAGAAGTTCATAAATACAGTACAAATTGGATAGCTTCTACATTGTGCAAGATATATACCGCCATCTGTATGAAAAAAAGGGACATGAAATGAGCCAGTTATTTTTTTCTTAGCAATAACAGAATGTAAGGGAATTGCTAGTTGAGCAATTCCCCAGTGCTGCTGCTGAAACCAGGGAGGAAGAGAAAGACAGAGACATTGAGTCCTAACCTCGACCCAGCCCCTGTTCCTACCTACTTGCCACAACTTTTTTAATGACGGGGACAACTGGACAACAGGCCCTTCTCTCAATAAGCGGAAACACCAAATGCAGACAAGAGAACACAACACAGAGGTGGAGTCAGCAAGCAAAGGGTCAAAGCCAGAGATACAAAGCAATACCAAATTGTAATCCAAAATAGAAGTAACAAGAAAAGCCAAAGGTCAGAAGTCAGTAAATACAATAGCAAAGAGAGCTGCTTAGCAAGGACAGAGTCACAATAGCCAGCAAACATGTATAGGCAGATGGAAATACAGAACCTGCCCCAGGCTTTATTGGCAGGTAGGCTGTCAATCACGCAGGTACGAATAAGATTAAGTATTTGAGGATCAGAGGGAAACAAAGATGAAGGAGATGGATGTTGTGGAAAATTCAATTACAGAGGTGAGGGAATAGGACAGTGTTCAGACTGAGTACAACAAGAACCTAAAGCAAGGACTGATAGCCGGACACAGCCTATGACCAGAGGAAGGTGCAGAGGCCTGAACGGGCAAAGACGTTACACATGGTTTTGGAAACTGTCACAGGGTTTGATATTTAGTGGGCCTGTAAGTGGCAAACACTTCCAAGCTGGCTTTCAGCTGCTTGTTCATTCAGGCTGAATGGAGCGCAGCATATTAGCAATGCACTGGGGATTTGGAAGACTTTTTTCTTTGCCTCCTAATAAATCATAGCAGTCAGAGAATGGTGTAAATGATACTTTTCATTGTGAACAGTCATTGACAAATACTCCCTCTTGTATGGTTAATAACTAAGCTTGGAGGGCAGCGTGTGACATGCTATCCCTTTTCCCTACTAACCTAAATCTAAGTTATCCATTGAGTCTCTGACTTTCATAGTGAAGCATTAGAAGACCGTGAGCATATCTGTATTAGTGGAACAAATGCTTGTATATCTGGTAAATAAATGTATAGCTGAGAATCATGATTGGGGTCCGATTCATCACACTTCCCTATATACATACATGTTTAATTTTGTAAAGTGTGTGGGTCTTTTCATTGGGGAAAGCATTTTATCTCCGGAAAAAGAACTGTTGTTGAAACTCGACATACCCAATGCTTCTTACCCCTGACAACAAGGCCTGGCACTTAAATATAAATCCTGCCATATTTTCCTTATTGTGGTCAGGTTACCTTCACATGCATGTAGTGTCTGCCTGTAAACCTGTCCACAATAAGGAAATCATGGCTGTTTTTCGGACAAGTACCAGACCATATAAAGTACTAGTACTCATGATCATATCCACTGGCAACCAATCAAGACAACAGACTACCACCACTAAGATGGTTAGAACACTTCTTTAAAACCCTCTAAAATTCAGAATTACTTAATTTTACAAAAATATTTAACAAAAATTGTCTACAGGCTGAATTGTGGTGACGTTTTTGGGAATACCCTGTAAGCTGAGGATAAAAAAGGAGGGTTCTTGTGGCGGATATTATTATTCTATCAATATTCTAAGATGGCAACTGTTTCCAAGCAGTCAATTGTAATTTCTTAGGAAGTTCTTTTTAAATCAGAGGTTTTGTACAAAGGTCATGTAAAACACTAGCAATGAGCAACATTGCGTTTCATGCAGGAAAAAGTGTCCACTGTTGCCCATTTCAGTGTCCGTGGAGAACGAATCTGTTGGTATGGTCAATACTGATGTGAATGAGAAGTAGGTTAATCAGTGAAAATCTGTTCAAAGTTGGAACTTTCTTTTATCATGTCATTGTTTTCTATAGAGTATTAGGAATAATGTACAACCTATTGTAAAATATAAGGTTATTGAATATCATGAACCAAAAGAAATCTATATACGATATTACTATCATTTTCCTATTAGGGATGTACATTAAGTTGATGGGGTTGCATAGCAAAGATTAAGATGAGGCACCCATCTGCTGTTGGAAACCACCCTCACACCTCTTAACACCTTAGATAGGAGGACATGTTGGTTGTTTGCCTTCTGTCTGTTTTCCATGATCTTGAGGTTAACTCCCCAAACCCTTGTTGTTAAGGTTGTAGGTCCTGCGGAGGTGTCCTGGCACTCAGCACCGGGTCCCATAGTCACCACATGGTCATATGTACGTCTAAAGCACTTTAATGAATAACTCAATCAATAACCCTGTAAAGAGATTGTCATTTACCTCCTGCCATCATTTATCTTCATAGTCCATAAATGTTAAACCCATACATACAGGATCTGTTCCATTTAGTTCCCATTTAACTCAATCAGTTCTATTACTCTTTATAGTAGAACTTTCTCCTATCGCATAATTTATGAAGCTCTTATGCTTCCATTCTAAAAGTCCGACCAAACCCTTACCACTTACCAGAAGCTTTCCCTTAAATAATTGATGATTGTTTTGTGGACTTTAGAGAATTTCCCAACTTTTTGAAGTAATGCATCTCAACTTGTTGTTCTTATAAATATTCAATCATACACTCTGTATCTGCTCTTGAAATGATATATTATTTATTGAGTTTTATGTATATAGTTTATGATCAATTTACCTATTCTCTAAGAGACTAAATAAAAGAAAAAAATGAATCTGTGCTTGGCAAGTTTAAAGTTGACGCCCTGTTGGCAAAGGTAATGTTAGAATCCTATTATCAATGTATTTATATACTTCCATGAGGAATTGTAGAGGAACTAAAGGCACCCCAGCATTATAATAACAGACATGTCAGCAAAGCTGACAGATCCTCTAGAAACTACGAGGTTACTATAATTGGGGAACGTCTTTAATTTACATGCAAGGGTTCACCAGTAGGACAAGATGGTTAGATATAGAAGCAGACACTTCAATATTCAAAAAATAGAAAGCATAGTGTATTAAGGAATAGGAAAGTCTCCCCTGAACAATATTAGTGATATAATTGGTTATCACTTTGAGACAAGAGCAGAAAGACATAAAGTATTATTAGGAGACACTGTGCAGACATAGTCATTGACAAACCGTAGAGGTGGATATGAATTACTATGTTAATGTTGATTCTTTATGATAAAAACTCAAACTGGTTTGAACAGATTCTATAACTTTAGGTTCTTGAATTAAAGGGAATGTTCAACTTCTTTAGATTGGTGACCTAGCCTTGGGATATTGTAGGTGGGTCGGCAAGAAAAAATTTGTGGAGTTCTGACATTTGAGACCATCTATGATTAGCTCTTTGATGTAGCCATGGCACTTGTACAAGTGCTATGACCCCTTCACTATTTGATCCATAGTGGCTGCACACTGTAATCATAGTCTGTTCCTATAGAAGTGATTAAGACTAGACTGTAATTACACTGCCTGGCCACTATGAAACAGACAGTGTGCAATGTAAACAGTGAAGGGATCCTAGTGATTGTACAAGTGCCACGACTCCTTCAAGCAACTAAACAGAGGGGGCCTTGGGTGTGGGACACCCACTGATATCTTGTCCCTGACCTACGATAAATGAACTACTGGCCACATAGAGTACATAGATTTGGAACTTTTTGTTTTGTATTCTTAATCTAGTCTGTTTCTAATCCATCGTAGGTACCAATTTAATGGCTTTAGAATGGGTATGTGGGATGATAATGGGACTCCATTAGCCCCATTATTTTACTGTATTTGCATTTACTAGCAGTCAGGCCACATACGTATGAGTATTGTCAGTGCAGTGACTTGTCCGTGCCCATCTAACCAATGAGAGGATACCTGTGCAGTGGCATATAACGAATAGAAAATAAAACCATATGGTATTGCATTGAACTATTGCAGCCACAGAGGATGTGCTCTTGTTTCTTACAGTGCCAAATGCATGAGTTTGTCTAAGATCAACAACACGGTTTAATCATTATTAGCCTATGGAATATATAACTGGCAATGCCATAACTCTAAAATATATGCACAATTTATACTAATTATCCCCAGATAAGATATTATATTACTAATTATGCACATTGAATGAAATAAATAAGCCAAATGAATATAATTTGTAGCCCAGCTGCTTAATCATTAGGTAGAAAATAATACTAATTTATATAGCAGTCAATCACTTCTTATGTGACTGCATACCATAGCAGTCTGAGGTGCTTAGGTAATAGCAATGGCCTATTGGGTTGCTCCCAACATAAGACGACAGTAGTATTATAAATGCCATATTGTAGGTCGGGGCCTGTATTGTTGGCATATTGTAGGTCGGGGCCTGTATTGTTGGCACATTGTAGGTCGGGGCCTGTATTGTTGGCACATTGTAGATCGGGGCCTGTATTGTTGGCACATTGTAGGTCGGGGCCTGTATTGTTGGCACATTGTAGGTCGGGGCCTGTATTGTTGGCACATTGTAGGTCGGGGCCTGTATTGTTGGCACATTTTAGGTCGGGGCCTGTATTGTTGGCACATTGTAGGTCGGGGCCTGTATTGTTGGCACATTGTAGGTCGGGGCCTGTATTGTTGGCACATTGTAGGTCGGGGCCTCTATTGTTGGAACGTTGTAGATTGGGGCCTGTATTGTTGGCACATTGTTGGTCGGGGACTGTATTGTTTGCACATTGTAGGTCGGGGCCAGTATTGTTGCCACATTGTAGGTTGGGGCCTGTATTGTTGGCACATTGCAGGTCGGGGCCTGTATTGTTGGCACATTGTAGGTCGGGCCTCTATTGTTGGAACATTGTAGATTGGGGTCTGCATTGTTGGCACATTGTAGGGCAGGGCCTGTATTGTTGGCAAATTGTAGTCGAGGGCCTGGTAATGAAGACCATGCCTCCCACGCCAGTAATATTGCTGTATAGGGGCTAGAAACTGATGAAGAAAGTTTGAGAAGATGGTTCTGATTTGCCCAGAAACAGAAGATGAACATGTCAATTATAGCTAGTGGGCGGAGCACCATCATCTGCCTATAGACAAATCAGGCCCGCCCCCAGAGCACTTGAAAGCTGATTTGCATATCCATAAAAAATAATTATCTCTGCATTGCATTATTGGTTTCTGGACACAAAGGTATGTTTATGTTCCTATTAAAGGCCCCTATTATTGGTTTAGGAGGCATTTAAGACCCGCCAGACTCCCTTTGTATAACTGGTATCAGTATCTGTCAGCAGCCATATCAGATAACAGTGTGTAATAAGACTTAGCAGATAAATGAGTCAATCTAGTCCTCCCACTATATAATCCGCTAATATCATGCCATGGACGGCTGCCTTCAGAGATCACACTAATAATGTGATATTGCTTCTTCAATTAGCCAGTCTAAAATAGGACTAACATGATCATCACCATATTAACTGGAAACGAAAAGCTGCCACACTTTATTTTTCCATCACCTGAAGAAAACATCTGAGCTTCCTGTAGTTTATAAAGCAGTCAAGAAACTCGACCACTAAAATTGAATTCATCTATTGATCAGGATATTCTTCTTATTTTCTGTTATAATGAGCTGCGGATGTATTCTTCCTCGCAGCTGATCTATATCCATTAAGGGCACTTGTATTCCAGGAAATATTTATAACTAGTGGACTATAATATAGTGATTATCTCTTTACAATGATACAAAGGCTTTAGAAACATAAGCATAGTAAATGTGAAGAGCAATGCTGTAGGTTAACAGACAAGGCAACTTCATAAAATGACTATACCCCCATGATGAACCTTGAGGTTGGGGCCCCACATGGCAGAAATAACACAGCGTTCTACAGTCACTACAAAGTAGATTGGATTCTAGAATCCCATCCATACATTGCAGAAAAATATGTGCAGGGAAGACGCTGCAATTTCCAAAACAGTTGCGGTTTTGGAAATTGTAGGATGTCAATTATACCTATAGAAATGCTGGAAGTTTCCATATAGGTATAAGTAAGGCAGAGGAAAGCTCAGCGAACTTTCTGTGAAAAGCGCTGTGGGGAAAACCATGGTGCGGGAACAAGTTGCGGTGGTTTTTCCTGTAGTGCTTTTCAACAGAAACTCCGCAGTTTTCCTCCACAGACTTTCTACTTCAATTATACCTACATGGAAACCGCCAGTGCTTCCATAGGTATAATTGACATGCTGCGATTTCCAAAGACGCAACGGTTTTGGAAATCGCACCAATTCTGCCTGCTGAGGATATTTTTCTACAATGTGTGCTTTTTCTGCTTTTCCATTGCAGATTTTTTTGCTGCAGTGTGTGAATTAGATTAGCCTGAATCCCATTCACTTTGCAAGTACTGTAAAACCGACCAACAAGTAAATATATATGCAAAAAATATGTGCACGAATTAGAAAACTAACAAACCAAAAATGAAATGCACTAAAACTTAACCTTTGTTAGTAATTTTAAAAGCCCCCCCCCAAAAAAAAAGTGGTACTTTTGAACATTTAATGTTCACAGTACAATCTACCCTACAGTGGCCCCCAGACAGTATTATATGCTCGATAGTGGCCCCCACATAGTATTACATACTCCACAGTAGTCTCCCCCACAGTATTATATGCTCCACAGTAGGCCTTCATACAGTATTATATGCTCCACAGTAGGCCTCCATACAGTATTATATGCTCCACAGTAGGCCCCCCACATGGTATTATATGCTCCACAGTAGGAACCCATACAGTATTATATGCTCCACAGTAGGCTCCCCCACAGTATTATATGCTCCACAGTAGGCTCCCTCACAGTATTATATGCTCCACAGTAGGCTCCCCCACAGTATTATATGCTCCACAGTAGGCTCCCCCACAGTATTATATGCTCCACAGTAGGCCCCCACACAGTATTATATGCTCCACAGTAGACCCCCACTCAGTATTATATGCCCAGTGGCTTCCACGCTGTATTATATGCTCCACAGTAGGCCCCGCACACATTATTAAATACTCCACAGTAGGCCCCCCACACAGTATTATATACTCCACAGTAGCAACCCATACAATATTATATGCTACTTACCCTGTATGCAGTCCCACAAAGAGTATCCTCCTACTTCTTACTGCAGACACTGATGACTTAAATCAACGTACCTGCCTCGGGGCAGAGGTCAAACTCTGCAGTCAGTGTAAGCCACGATCTCGCGGACCTGTGGCCTACACCTACATTTGCACATACAGCTGAAAACAGCGATCACTCACTAATGGGAAATCCTGTACTGGATTCCCCGATAGTGAGCGATCAGGGCGACGTGTGCCAACTGAGGGCTCTGCATGTCATAAGTTCGCCATCACGGGTCTATAAATTGTGAAATTTATAGTGGAGACCTTCTCATTTAGAAATGTGAATTAAAAAAACCTTAAAATATTCCAGTTGCAATAAACAGTAGAAGATAACTCCATGTTACATAATACTGAAAAGTAAAACCACAGTCGTAAAGGACAAGACTAGATAAGGAAGTAAGAGCTGATAAAAGAAGATGGATTAGGGAGCGTTCACACTACCGTCGGTGTCCGACATGTAGTGTCCGCTCCTAGTGTCCGCTCAAAATCTGTCACGGACACTAGGAGCGGACACTAGATGTGTCCGTGACACCTGTCATTCACTTGAATGGGCATCGGGTGCGTTCTTTTGCACTCCGTGCCCGTCCTTTCCTGTCCGCAAGAGAAGATGTCCGACTTCTCAAGCGGACAGAAAAACCCTGCATGCAGGATTCTTCTGTCCGCTTGAGAAGTCGGACATCTTCTCTTGCGGACAGGGAAGGACGGGCACGGAGTGCAAAAGAACGCACCCGATGCCCATTCAAGTGAATGACAGGTGTCACGGACACATCTAGTGTCCGCTCCTAGTGTCCGTGACAGATTTGGAGCGGACACTAGGAGCGGACACTACATGTCGGACACCGACGGTAGTGTGAACGCCCCCTTAATTGAATTGCTTCTTTTTACTTCTTCAACCTGTTAAATCAGCAGATCAGTCGGAATGACTAATTCTTTGTATAGAAACTCCAAAAAGATTGCTGTGTTTTGTTATACCAGGATACAATGGCTTGGTCTTGATATATGTAATATATGTATATGACATGTGGCAGAATCTGTATCCTGATGACGCAGGACTTTCTACCAATACTCTTTGGCCATGATAACATTTTCTCTGGCAGATCATACTAAAGTAGAAATGAGAAAGAGCGCTCTATTTTTCTTTTACAGCTTGCCTAGAATAATGTATTTGCTGACAGTTTTTGAAATCCCATTAAAACGTACAGTATATGATCGGTATCAGTTCTAGGTTACTTATTCTGTCTCACGATTCTTCAGCTTTCCATTTCTAAGCGATTCTCCTATTATACTGTAACATTTTAACATTCTGAAATCTTAGATATTACATTGTTATTAATTGGAATTGTTCTCTAAGTATTTTCCATTATGGTACTTTATAGGATCGGGAAATCAGTTTTTTTTCCTGCACAAACAACTGTTTCTTGACTGGTATACATTTGTAATTGTGAGGAATGAAGTCTTTGAAAATGCAGGAAATACAAATAAAGTGTTATCTATAAATTTCAATCAAATGGTGGTTTTATTGTTTTAGTAGCTGTGAAAATGCTGTAATGTTTCCAGAACATCGTACGACGCAGCCCATGCTGCAATGTTAGAATTGTAGAACTTAGTTAAAACTAACTAGATCTGTCGCAAAAAAGGATTGACCTGTTGCAAACCTAGGATTGACCTGGTCCAGACAAAACAATCTTATAATTGGTAATGCAAAACAATCTCAAGTCGTCTGGCAGAGAGTTTCAATAGCATCATTGTGTATGGGTATAAAAACCTTCTGTCCTTTAGATGTATGGGATCTCCATTGTTAGTATGGCAACCCTGGATATAAATGGATCACGAGAGAATTCAATTCTTTTTCCATGTCACTCTTACTCCATGCTTTCCATACATTAAAGGGATTCTATCATTAGTATCCATTTTTTCAGTACTACCACGTCAGAATAGCCTTAAGAAAGGCTATTCTTCCTCTTCCTTTAGGATTCTTCTCCGCGCCGCTATTTCGGTGATATTCCGGGTTTTTCTCTGTATGCAGATGAGTCTCCCAGACAGCACAGAAAGCGTCCCCTGTGATCCCTGAAGACTCTCCATCAATGCCCTTCTTCTTCTACTGCCTTGAGCGTCTTCCTGCATCATCTTCTTTGCGAGACTGAGTTCATCAATGTCTTGTCAGCCATTTTTCTGTAGCCGCATGCGCAGTACGCACATGTAGTACCAGCATCACTTACACGGAAGAAGACGCAGGAGGATGCGCGTGACTGTAGAAGAAGGGCGTCACTGTAGAGTCTTCAGGCAGCACAGGGGATGCCCGCTGTGCTGTTTGAGTGCAGGGGGACCTCCCCTGTGCTTTCTGGAGACTTATTTCAATATGAAGAAAACCAGGAAGATCACCAGAAGAGTGGCACAGAGAAGAATTCTAAAGATAGGGGAAGAATAGCCTTTCTTAAGGCTATTCCGACATGGTAGTACTGAAAAAGGATTCTAATGATAGAATCCCTTTAACTAATATTGGCACACAATACAAACTTATCCTTCCTAGGTCCTAACCTTCCATGTAGAATTATTAAACCTAATCCACAACTTCTCCACCCAAAAGTCAAATGACTCTAGATCCATGTCTATCAAATTCTGTCCTCTTCTGTGTTAATTGTATAGGAGAATTTTCTAGACATGCTTTGTACAGGGAGGGAGCAGATAAGTTGTAACATCATTTACTATGAGTAGTGGATGCTATGGTGGGTGTTATGTGGTGTTGTCTATAGCGTTGTTATACTCTTTTGTAGTGTATAGAGGTGTTATCTTTTATTGTTATTCTACCTATCTTGTTTGTCATCAATAAGGTGGCTGTAATGGTGCCAGTTTATTATTAGGCTTAGTGGACACAGTATAAGTTACAGGTTATAGTACAGATAGAGACATGGAAAATTTAAATATATATATATATATATATATATATATATATATATATATATATTTATTTTTTAACATAAAACTTTAGAATTTTGTTTAAAAATAGATTATTTTCTGATGACATTTTCCTTTATTTCCATTAGAACGAGGGTTTGTATACTATGTGAACCCAGTGTTTTGTCTGTTTTAATATTATGCAAGGTGACATTGTACTTTTAACTATTTTAAACAGGTGACATTCAATAGACAGTTTTCCACATGTATTTTAACTATTCGCATAGTAGAGTGAAAATACTTAATAGATAACCTGTTGCGCATTCACTTTCTGCATTTACAGTGGATAGTTCACATGGCAAGTCAAGGACTGGTATCACAAATGAAAGTTACACTTACAATAGGAAGTTTGAAAGAGCATGACGCATCATTATCATGGGAATGACTCAGCTCTACTCCTGCTGCTTGTACATAGAATAGAGCAGAGTCAGTCATGTGACCCGGTGTTACCTCATCAGCAGCAGAGGATGAGAGCAAAGACTCGCAACTCCACATCACAGTGTTCTGCAAATCTATGAATTGGTATTGAGATGAATAAGTGTACCTATATCGGACAGTGAGTAAACAGCATGTGTCCACATCGCCCCTTTAATACCATTGTTCTCCAGTAACATCCCCTTTACAGCACACTTGTAAGATCCAACATACTGGCTAATTTGTAGGCATTGTATTTCTAAGGAACCTACCTGACCATGTTTTATAACTTTCTATAGCCATTCATGTAATACAAGGACTGTTTGAGTCTGCCAAAACTGAAGCTGAGGCTTGCAATCCTGATCTATAGATGGACATACTGTGCAGAGGACCTCTCCCTCTGAACAATCTATAAACTGTTGTGTTCACTCACAATTGACAGTGGCATCTGATAACCTGAATGGTTAAATGTTCGTGATCAGAATTTTTGCCGATCATGGACAAGTTGGTGGTTGTCAACTTTAGGATCTCGAGAAGTGGTTATCACACAAAATTGAACTGTCTGGGAATGTGAACCAGGATTTTCACCCAGCATGGATGGTTGTGCATTCCGATACCCACATTTTAACCCCTTAAGGACGCAGGGTACTTTGGGCCTTAAGGCTCAGACCCTGTTTTTCAAATATGACATCTTTTACTTTATGTGAGGATAGCTTCATAATGCATTTACCTATCCAGGTGATTCCAAGATTGTTTTTTTTTGTGACACCTTCTACTTTATGTTGGTGGTAAATTTTGGTCATTATACTTTGCGTTTGTTTGTTTAAAAAAGGACAATATACTGAAAATGTCATAAAATTATCAATTTTGGAAGTTTCTGTTATTCTCGTGAAAACACAGACAGCCATAAAACACAAAATTCTTCCTAATTAACATTTCCCATATGTCTACTTTATATTGGCATTGTTTCTTCAATGTCCTTTTACTTTTATAGGATGTTAGTGAAACTCTCTTGATGTCGCGGACATTTGTCCGCGGCGTTGAGAGGGTTAATACCGCCGATCAGAGAGGAGCGGAGCGCAAACGTGCTACTTGCGAGAACGTACTATTGACCAGAGCGTTAAGGGGTTAAATTCTAATGGACAACCCAGAAGGCTTATAAGGAAATAGTCAATTCTACAGGTTTTGACCTTAAGTATGGATACACCAAGATAAAATGGAAGTGGTACATGATGAAGATGAATCCAAAATGGCAGCTTTGCAGATGGCCGCCATGGGTGCCACCCGGTCTCAAATGTTTTCCCCCAATGTACTAATAGGCCACAAACAATAAGGTGATATCAGCGACCACTTCTATTTTATCTGGGTTTATCCATACTTATGGCCCACCCTGTATATTTGTATCCATGGTCCTGGACACACAAAATAATGTAATGTTTGGTTTTCCGCAGGCTTTTGCCTCCATTGTGTTGAGTAGATATTTCAAATTTTAGTTTTTTGCTGGAAAATAGTGTGTATGAAATTGTGAGTGACCTTTTATGAGGTACGAGATAATCTTCTTAAAAAAAAGCGCAATTGTATTTGTACATTGTATGAGCTGAAGAAAGTACAATAAATTACAAGCTTTTTTTTTATTACTTAAAATGCTCCTTAATAACCCCTGACTTTGTTTTGTACAGTACATTATTTTTCCTTGTTTTTGCCAGGTTTTATGGTATGTAAGCAGCTTGTTTTCTACCGTGTGGTGTAATATAATAAAAATGTTGGTATTTGCTATGTGAAATTGGATTTTTTAACATAATGGATTAACAGAGAATAATGAATCATTTTTTTTTATTGTGTAACTGCAGTCAAAAAGACTTTAAAATCACTAAAATGCAGCATTAAACTCTGTTAATCTGCAAAAGTGCTTTCCGGTACACTGCAAGCTAATTGCTTCTATACAATGTGACAGACTATCAAATGATCTGAGGCTGTGTGCAATGAAATTACTCACCTGTTGGCCACACTCTTCATTTTTTCTGCTATCTAAAAAAAACATGCATGCCTTTGTAAGAGCCAGATATATTATTAAGGCATTACGTATAACACAGAAAGCAAATTAACCATTCACTGTGCTTAGTCTGTGAAATTGGTGTCATGGGGTTAAAGGGGACCTGTCACCATCTCCACCAACTCCAATTCTTTGCATCATTCAATATGTGTCACTCCACTGATTTTGCTGCAGTTGAAATTTTTTCTCTAGCCTCTACCCTTCATGAGCAATCAATGCTGTTAGTTTCAGAACTTAACATGCCAGTTTGGATCATTATTGTTAGGTGGTCAGTCCCTGTCTGTGTGGTGGGGCCCAGGACCCTCCAGCTGACCATAGAAAGTCTAATTTTGTGTTGAAATTAACAGAACAATTTGTCTGAAATAGTGAATAGAGATGAGCGAACAGTAAAATGTTCGAGGTTCGATATTCGTTTCGAGTAGCCCCTCAATATTCGACTACTCGAATCGAATATCGAACCCTATTATAGTCTATGGGGGGGGAAATGTTCGTTTCAGGGGTAGGAAACGTTCAATCAAATTATACTTACCAAGTCCACGAGTGAGGGTCGGGCTGGACCCTCCGAGCAGTCTTCTCCGTGCAGCTTCCCCGCGGCGTCTTCCGGCTGTTCATTCACTCTGCCAGGCATCGGGCCTGGGCAGAGCCGACTGCGCATGTCCGCACTACAAGCAGACATGCGCAGTCGTCTCTGCCCAGGCCCGAGGCCTGGCAGAGTGAATGAAGAGCCGGAAGACGCCGCGGGGAAGCTGCACGGAGAAGACTTCTAAAGGTAGGAGAAGAACCAGCATTGATTGGCCGACTGTATAGCATTCGGCCAATCAATGCTGGTTCTGCAACAAACTTTTACATTCGAATAGCGAGTGGTACTCGATCGAGTACGAGTATTTCGAATACTGTAATATTCGATCAAATACCTACTCGATCGAGTACTACTCGCTCATCTCTAATGGTGAACATGAAACTCATTTACATAGCTATAAAGCAATTTATCAAAGAAGTTGCAGCTTTTGGATCTATTGGACAGACTACTCTTAGGCTTATTCACACGACAGCGAAAAACGGGCCATGCGGTGACCGTTTTAAAGATAATTTGAGTCACTGTCCATTTATTTAGCAGATAAAAATCATGGACCTGCCCTGTCGTCAGCTATGTTCACACTACCGTTATTAATGTCAGCTGCTGTCAACCGTCACTGGATGATAGTAATGGACAGTAATGCTAGTAGAGTAGTGGACAAAGACTTAGCCCTGCTCTGCCCATTGACTATAATGGAAAAAACTTGACAGATGATTTCTTCCATCATATATGCTTACTTTTGTAAAGGAAGAAAAGGTACTGCATGCACAACTTTTTCTTCCATGAGAAAAGTAAAGAAATATGATTTTTTTTTTTTTTTTTTTTTTACATTGGGATTAATGCAGATAAACACACAGTAGAGTGGGACTGATTTTGTAATGGATAAGAGCAACAGTCATTACATAACGGGAGTGTGAACATATGCTTCATCTGTATTGATGAAAGACAGGCCCAATAAAAAAACAACATATCCCTTTAATGGCTGTACAACTGATTGACATCCAAGTTCTGTATATTAGAAATGGTTCTGTGGGATGGTTCAAAAATGAAAGACAAATTATACTAATCATAAAAGTAGATGCAAAATGGATGACACTTGGCCATCAAAAATGGAACAGAACAGATGCAATATGGCCCTCAAAGCAGATGTTTTTTCATGTAAGTTAGATCTGCCAAAAACAGCATGTGTGAATATCGGCTTAAATATTTTCCACATTTATTAAAGAGCGTGTCACTTTTGATACATTTGGCACAATCAGGGTAATGAAAACTCAATAAAAACTGACTTCAAAAATACCCTCGTGTTAAATCACCCCTTATTTTTTTTAGCCAAAGACAGGAGTGCAGTCAAAGGATTTGATAATGTTAAAGAAGGACCTTTTTTTGGTTGATCCATTTCTGTCTTTGGATGAAAAAAAAATTCAGCTATTGCTACAGTTGTTTGAGCCAAAGCCAACAGTGGCTTCAAAAAGAAGGGGTACTATAGAGGAAGCTCTTATACTTCTCCTTTCTGATAAATACTCTACTGGCTGGGTAGAAAACAAAAAAACACAACAAAGTCGACAACTAAAAACTGTTTTTTTGCAACCTGAATTTTCCTCAGAATACAGCTCCTCATTTTCCCATTCATTTCAATGGGTGTCAGGAGGAGATTTTTTTCCTATGGCTGATTTTTCTGCTTCAGGGATAAAGAAGCCTCATGACCGATTTTCATTGAAATGAATGGGAGGCAGATAAAAATAGTAGGGGTTTTTAGCAGCTGTTTTTGCAAAAACCGCTTCAAAAAATTAAGTGTGCAACCAGCCTTAAGATTATTTTCTGCTTACTTTCTGCATCTATCCATGGTATGAACAATTTTGACAAATCTGTGAAAAATAGATCTGCCGTTTGAGATTTTTTAGTAAGATTATGTTCACACAAGCTCTTGAACTCTGTTCAGGGTTACTGTCCCCAAACCCTGTTAAAAATGCAGAGAGAAAAGTCCTACAAGCAGGATTTTTTTTACGCATTTTTCAGCTGGAAACCGGGTGGAAACCCAGCAGACCCATTATTGTCCATTGGGTCCATGGGCTTCCATGGGTAACCACTTTTTAAGCAGGTTAGCTTTCCATTTTTCAGGTTCACAAGCGGACCCGAAGAACGAAAAGCTGAACACTAGTGTGAACCTAGTATTAGACTAACAAAGTCAATAATTTTAACCACTAGATTTGTACCCCATCCATACAAGCCCATCCCAGGTGTTAGGATTGTGCAGCAGGAGCGGCCATCATATGAGAGTCGCAGCCTGTTCCACTGTTTCAGCTCAGTCCAGCATGCATGGGGTTAATCCCCTTGCAGCCGATAGGTGTGGTCGGTCTGCTAATTGACACTGGTGTTGACCTATCGGCATCAGGCTTGAAACACCTGGCTGGTTATCGGTCCCGCCTTCTCTCCATTTAAGGAGGCTGGTTTGGACGCTGGGTGCTCTAATATCAAATCTCAAATCTCACATGCTGCACGGCAATGCAGTACTTAGTTTGACAGTAAGCGGCCTTAGCTAGGTAGGGCTTTAGTTAGAATTTGCCCTAGAATTGCCCAGGGAATTCCCACCTAACTATCCTCTAATCTTCATTGTTTTATGTGCTGCGGCTTTGTGTTTGGCCCAGCACTGTTATGTTTCACTCTCTGCCAGTTACTTTAGGCAGGTTGTTATCGGTGTTACTCCACAGCAGGAGGGTGTGGCGTGGGTGCGGCTCATTAAGCTACTGGCAGCGCAGGGCCATTGTTTGTTTAAGGCTCCGTTCCCACGGAGTAACGTGCCACTCATTTAGACACGTAATCACGTGTCAGAGCGAGGTGCTTCAAAACAGATCCCATTGATTTCAATGGGTGTCGGCTTACGCGCGGTACACATTGAAATCAATGAGAGGCTTTATAACCCATTGGTTTAAATGTGTAGCGCGCGTAAGCCAGCACCCATTGAAGTCAATGGGATTTGTTTTGAAGCGCCTCACTCTGACAGGTGTTTAAGTGTCTAAATGAGCGGTGCGTTACTCCGTGGGAATGGAGCCTGTGTGCGGCTGCTTTGTACTGCAGTGGCAGCTTGTCTGAGAAGTATCAGAGAAGCACTCAGTTGGTGGAATAGCCTGGCAGTGAAGTTAACTGTCGGGCCTTGTTAACACCAGTGTGCCCTGCAGTTCAGAGCCCAGTGGGCTCCACAGGATATTTGTTTATTTTAGGATTTTTTTTTATATATATCCTGCTGACCATAACACCAGGTCCCAGATCAAGGCAGAGATTGATAGTCAAATTGTAATTTGGCACTGTTGCCCACAGTGACAACCTACACAAACTAAGGGCTCGTTCACACGGTGTAACGTGCCGCGAGATTTGGCACGTGTACGCCGTGTGACCCTTTGCGTGCCGTACACGCTCCCATTGAGTTCAATGGGAGCAGGGATCGTATGCGCCGCGCTAGTTTGCAGCCGTGAATAAATGCATAGTAGATTTTGGATGAACACCCACCATTTACGTGAACAAGAACAGCTGATCACGCCAAACACTGGCACACTTGGCCAACAGATGACCAAAAATATCCAGAAGGGAGGATCTGTTTTTGGCCGCTGCCCCACTGGCCAGAAACACCATGGGAAAATCACAGCATTTTACAGTAACTGCAAAGTGGATGGGATTCTTGCGAATCCCATGTCCACTTTGCGCGAAAAACCGCAGGGTAGACACGCTGTGATTTCCAAAACCAGCGCGGTTTTGGAGATCGCAGCATGTCAATTATATCTACGGAAACCCCAGCAGCTTCCTTGTAAATATAATTGTAACAGAAAATCTGCAGAGGAAAACTCCTTGAACTTTCTGTTTAATGTTCTGCGGGAAGAACCGTGATGCGTTCCTGCCAAGTTTTTTCCCGCAGCACTTTATAGTTGTGGGTCGTTCCTTGGGGCCTTAGCCTTTAGGGAGAGGGATTACTTTTTAAAGACACAGTTTTGCTTTGAGTTTTTAAAGACACAGTAAAATGAGCCAGACTGATTAGCTTGGCAGCCAGTGAGCCCTATCTGAACGTGCAATGCAGCTCATAAGTCCCTCGATGTTTGCCATATGGGAAAAAGAGGATGAGATTGGTTTATGAGACATCATAGTTGGCCACAGATGTGTATGACAGACTAGTAAGAACCAACTATGTGATTTAAGATTGCAAGTAATATTTTCTTTTCAAAACGGTTAGATCTTATCAATAAGGTTGATTGATTTACTGTTTATCTTATTGACAATTATTAGAGATGCTTTTGGAACCTTGTGAATATTTTCTACATGTTGAGAATACATGAGAGAATTAAGAGATTGGATACGAAATATGGGATTGAACTCCAGCAAGTATTTTGAGGCGCCACGTAGTGTCCTCCAGCAAAAAACTGTTGTGGCGGCAACTCATCATAGTTTTTCCGGCAGAGCTTTTCCCAGAAAGTCTGCAAAGGCTTCCTCTGTAGACTTTCTGCTTCAATTGTACCTATAGGGAAACTGCGGTTATTTCCATAGGTAGCAACAGTTTTGAAAATCACAATCTATCCACTGCGCATATTTTCCTGTAATGTATGGATGGGGCTCACTAGAATTCCATCCACTTTGCAGTAACTGTAAAATGCTGCATTTCTTTCTGCATCGTGTACGAAAGGGGTGCTAACACTTTTTCAGCATGTGAGCTACTTTAGAAACTGACCAATGCAAAAGATCTACTACCCACTCCTTGTGGGCGTGACCAGGGGCGTGTCTGTGGGTGGGGAATGTCTGTGGGCGGGGCTGGACATGTGGGCGGGGTCTGCACGGAGCGTGAGAGCAGGAGACAGTGGCGTTCTGTGCCTGCCCAGGGAACCCCGCTGTCTGCTTGTTCACAGAGCAGGCTGAGAGTTATCTCTGGACACTGGCAGGTTGGGGATGCGGCAGCCCCGCCTACCAGTGTCCGGAGATGACTCTCAGCCTGCATTGTGAACAAGCAGCACCCCGGCTCCCTCCATCCCTAAGAGTGGAGAGCGCGTCATACCCCGGAGCTGCTGCTGCCCGGCCTGCAAGTGTCTGGCGTGCTTGTTCACAGCGCAGGCTGAGAGTCGACTCTCAGCCTGCACTGTGAACAAGCAGACATTGGGGATCCCTGGCTATATCCCGCGATCGACCCATACGTCCTTTGCGATTGACCGGTGGATCGTGATCGACGTATTGGGCACCCCTGGTGTACGCCATATGTTGCCCCGGCCTAAAGCTCGGCTCCAAAAATCCAGTGCGTAATAAATAAAATTGTTTGGTCAATATCGAGTACTAGTCTGTATAGACGGCTAGATGATTCCTCAGACCATTCCTTAGAAACAAGTTGCAAGGAGACACATCTGCTGTGTCTATATCACGTAGCTTGAATTTATCGTACAGCAAAATGCAAATACTTTTCCAGCTTTTTTGTGGAATTTACATCAAACTTTTTTCAATGTTTTTTTATTTCATTTTGCTTCTTATGCAGAACTTATTGTATTGAGTTATCTGTCATGTAAACAAATTCTATATTTAGAAACAAAGCAAAATCTTCCTGTAGTTTTCTATATTTTGTCTAAACATTGGAAGCAGCAGATGTGTCTTGTACGGAATAAAAGACTTACTCAAGCTTTCTGCTGCCTTCACCTTACATTGTGGAGCTGCAGCTGCAAATAATTCCTTTTTATTTGCAAATAAGCAGCTCAGCAGATGGTTGGGTTTGAGCAAAGGCGAAGCATTTTGTATAGAGTTCAGGCTTCCTAAATAGGAAGTGTACTCTCTCATTAGTAATACAAGGATTACAAGTCATTATGTTCCTATTATCCCACTTATCAATGACATAACCCAGCTAGAAAAATAGCCAATGTCTAAGGATCAACAAAAACTTCTGTAACTCTTCGACAATGGTAAAAAGTGGACATGTTTTCTTCTATGGTGGAATCCAAGTGAAAATAAAAATAAAAATCTGTCTCTTGCTGCTAGAAGTGTCCACCATTTCATGCAATGGATAAATGTTTATTGGATCACAATGTTCTCATGGACCAGAAGAAATCTGAATTAGCTTTCTATGTGATTGAAGATGTAGATGAAAGTTGATACGAAGATAAGTCAGGCCTTATTCTCAGCTATTGTAGGGCCTCGTCACATCTGCCTCGGTAATCTGTTCAGGGGAGCCCGCATGGAGACCCCCCTGAACGGACTACCGAACACATTGGCAAGCGGTATACAGTGAAAGCACATGGACCAATAGACTAGAATGGGGTCCGTGTGCTTTCCATGTAATGCCCGCACAAATCATGCGGACTTGAAAGTAGACACAGCACGGAGAGCACACGGACTCCATTATAGTCTATGGGGTCCGTGTGCTTTCACTGCACACCGCTTGATAATGTGTTTGGGAGTCCATTCAGGGGGGTCCCCATGCAGACTCCACCGAATGGATTACCGATGCAGATGTGAATGAGGCCTAAGTTTGGTCATAAAACCAAAGGTCTGAACAGGATTTGCAACCATAATACAATCTGGAATAACTGGATGCATTATGGCATCATGTATGAGTCATAGGAGAGGAGGATTTTGTAACAGTACGTGTCATTCAAAATCCTCAGCTGAAATCTTCCTGTATTTTTTAATAAAAAAAAATACATACTCACCTGTCCCAGTTGCTCCGGTGCCCTCGCGCTTCCTGCAACGGCATTCAGTCGTGGCTAGCCACAGGAGGTGTTTTTTGGACCGGATTCTGAGGTGGCTACCTACTTTAAAATCCAGTCCAAAAAACCCAGTGTGAACGCAGCCAAAAGTTACAAATCATTCCCTTTTACTTGATCTCTTTGTAGCCATCTCAAGTGGTTTTGCTCACAATCACTGAAGCAAATCACTGATGTATGAATTAGGCTAGGGCTACACAGCAACTTTGGCTCTTGTGCGCCATGTCGTTCTGCGACTCCCTAATGTAAGTCAATGTAGTCACATTGGAACCCAGAGAATGTTTCAGCAACAACTTTTTGTCACAAACAAATCAACCACTGCTGGATTTTCTGTGAATAGAAGGCATGGTTGTAGAACCTTTAGGCATTGCGTTTCTTTCCGCAGCGCTTTCAACAGAAAGTTTGCAGAGTTTTCCTGCGCAGACTTTCTGTTACAATTATATCTATGGGAAAGCCGACGGCATTTCCGTAGATATAATTGACATGCTGCGATTTGCAAAGCCGCAACGGCTTTGCAAATCGCAGCATGACCGCAATGCGTTTTTTTTCCGCAAAGTGGGCATGGGATTCGCATGAATCCCATCCCCTTTGATTGCACTGTAAAATGCCGCAATTTTTCCCGCAGCGTCTCCGCTGCAAGCAAATCGTGGCGTTTCCATCCCATGGGCCCCGGCCTTAAACTGGGGCCCCATGTTGCGAAAATGCGAAGACAAATGCTAATCCTATCCTTATATTGCAAAAAAAATCTGCAGCAGAAAAGCTGTGTTTTTCAAAGTGCTCACAGCAAGTCAGTTATACCATCAGAACTGCTGGCATTTTCCATATAGACATATAATAGGGGCAGAAAGTCTGAAGAGGAAAACTCTGCAGACTTTCTGTGAAAAATGCTGTGGAAAAACGTGCAATGTGTTTCCCCCGCAATCTTTTCCGCAACATTTTTTTGCTGCGGCTCGCTACATGAGGACTTAGCCTTAGGGTACATTCACACCAGGAATCTACCTCCCATTGTTTTTAATGGGAAGCAGAAATCACAGCAGGACACTGAAAAGATACGTGTCCAGCTCGACCTTGCTGCTGAATCAGCTGTTTATTATGCAGTTCAAGGATCCCTGACAATGTCCGCCATTTGAATGTACCCTATAGGGTTGGTTCACATCTGCGTTTGGTAATCTGTTTGGGAAGTCCACATGGTGATCCCCCCCGAATGGACTACCAAATGCACTGGCAAGCGGTGTGCAGTGAAAGCACATGGACCCCATAGACTATAATGGGGTCTGTGTGCTTTCCGCAAGATCTCCACACGATTTATGCGGAGAGGAAAGTAGATTGTGAAGTACTTTTCTGTCAGCATGTCCCTGCGGAGGACTTGTGGAAAGCACATGCACCCCAATATAGTCTATGGGGTCCGCATGCTTTCACTGCACACCGCTTGCCAGTGCGTTCGGTAGTCTGACAGGGGGGGTCCCCATGCGGACTCCCTGAACGGATTACCAAATGCAAATGTGAACCAACCCTTAGAGTCACAATATGACTCCATTCACTTACATTAGCTGCAGGATTACACAGGGATCTTTAGTAACACGACAGGTTTTACAGACAAAATGCGCTGTAGCCATACCCTAAGGCTAGATTCACATGAACATTGTGCAAAATGGCTGTGAAAAATCTACATTTTTCATGACTGTCTTGTACCTGGGTGGTGCGCATTTTCATGGATGCCATTTGAGTGACATTGAGGGAACTGTGAAAACACACAACCCCCCCCCCATGAAATGTGACATAAAGCAAATAGCAGAGATGTAAAATACAGATTATTCTCTCACAGAACTTCATTCTGAACATCCAATGGCATAATCGTAGCCATTAATAATAAAGAACGTGTACTGTAGTCCAGGTCAGACCTAACCTAAATCTTATGCATATTTTATGACAGCATATATTACAAGACAGTCTTTGCAGGAGTTTTGAGACCAGAAGAAATCTCAGACTAGAGATGAGCGAACACTATTCGAAAAAGCCGTTTCGAATAGCACGCTCCCATAGGAATGAATGGATGTAGCCGGCACGCGGGCAGTTAAGCGGCCGGCCACCGGCAAAGTCTGCGTGCCGGCCAGTTCCATTCATTTCTATAGGAGCATGCTATTCAAAATGGCTGTTTCGAATAACGTTTGCTCATCTCTATCTCAGACATTATTTGACTCACTGGTAGTTTTAGGCTCTTTCTCTCCGGTTTCTATTCCTTCATTGTCAGACTCGTGTAGCATCCGGTATTATTATGTGCCATACAAAGTACTGAACAAATCCGTACATAACTATAACCCATGACTATATACAGCGGGGCACATTTATTAACCTACCTACACCTTTTATTTGAGTAAATTGTGCCTTTTTTTGTTGAGAAAAGGGGGCGTGGCCTAAATTGAAATTCTTCTCACGCTGTATTTATCAATTGCACCTACTTAAAAATGAAAAAAAAATCTCTATTACTTTATATGGGAATTCCACAAGAAGGCTGAGGAAGAGGTCAGATATTTTTTTAGGCTAAGGCCCCACGTAGAAGGACACAGAGAAAATGCGCTGCGGGAAAAACGATGGCGGTTATGCATTATGTTTTTGTCCAAAGCGCTTTTCACAGAAAGCAGGCGTTCTGCTTCAATTATACCTACAGGAAAACTACCGGCGCTTCCATAAATATAAATGACATGCAATAGTTTTGGAAATCACATCATTTCTGCTGTGCGTATTTTCTGCAATGTATGGATGGGATTTGCAGCGGGTTTTGCCGTAGAGTTTCTGCCGTGTCCAAACCTCAACCTCTGTACCATGTGGCGTCCCAGTCTTAAAGAGGTATTCGCATTTCGGCATTTATGCCAAAAATGTTTATGCCAAGTTTCAAAAACTTGTTGTTTCAAGTTCAACATCGATCCAGCATTTATGGCATATTCTGTGTCTATAGCCACAAATGAAATGACAGGAATACCCCTTTAAGCTCAGTCTCTGCATTTGGGCCAAGATGAACAATTCCTTTAAATGCCTAGTTTAAGACCATTTTTGTTTGACATAGAGTGGTGATATCACAATAATCAATGCCTGTAGGCTCCACCTGTGTCAATCTGAACCTACTAAGTTACCCTTCATTCACATCTGCATTTGGTAATCCGTTCAGGGAGTCTTCATGGGGACCCTCTGACCAGAATACTGAATGCATTGACAATCGCTGTGCAGTGAAAGCACACGGACCACATAGACTATAATGGGGTCCGTGTGCTTTCTGTGTGCTGCCTGCACAAATCATGTGGACATGAAAGTAGATCACAAAGTACTTTTCTGCCCGCATGTTCCATTCGGACACCATGCGGAGAGCATATGGACCCCATTATAGTCTATGGGGTCCGTGTGCTTTCACTGCACACCGCTTGGAATTGCGTTTGGTATTCCGTTTGGGGGGGTGCCCATGTGGACTCTCCAAACGGATTACCAAACGTAGATGTGAACGAGGGGTTACTCTATGTGCTTTTGGGCTAAATAATACCGTAATAAATAATACAGTACTAGTGTGTTTTCACATGCTACTCTCCCATTGTCTGTCCATATCATGTTCTCACTATAATAGTTTATTATAAGAAGCGATTACTGTATATAGGTATAGTTTGAGATAACATAGTGGGATCACTGACTACATCCCCTGTAAATGAGATTTTTGGGTATTCAGATGTCTTTGCGCTTGTGCATTTCAATGACATAAGTCGTTTTGTGTAATGTATGATCATGGTGGATACATGCCTATTTTATCCCATCCACTTTGACCTCCTACACAAAGTAGGACATTTGATTCTCATTAAGTAGAGCTAGAGGATATGCGAGCTCTCATCAATTCATATAGAAGTAGGCATCCTGCTGGAAAGGGTCATTTGCCGTTATATACTTTGGAAAAAAAAAAGTTTGTGGGCTATTGCAGAGCAAAGAGATGATTCTGTATGCTTGGCTGACTGTCTTCTGCTCTTCTACCTGCTTGCCTGCTACATAATATATAACACTTCTGGCATATGTTCTAGTTATTCTCTTAATATTTGGAATAGATACAAAGAATACCAGTCAAGTTGCTTAAAAAGTCCAACTTTGCCGATTCCTCCAGGCACATTATCAGTAATATCTATTGGTTGTACCTTATTATTTATACACAGATGGCAGCTCATTACTGCTATCTATAAACCACAGTAGAGCAATTTGCAGTGAACGGAGAAGTGCATTTTTATTAACTGACTTATTTTCAATTGCTGCCAAAGGAAAACACGAGTAGATATTAGTGGAAGAAAAATGCTGAAGACTCCTCCAATTAAGAGCGCGGCGCATTTAGCATAGTAATCAGCAAATTTTTAAATAAATGAAGTTTTGTTAAATAATACTCCAGGTGCCGGGTGTACGGAGCGGGGTCTAATGAAATCAGTCAAGCACCGCGTTCAGACACACTAATATAGTTATTCTAACCATAATCTCCGTGGGTGATGCGCGCTGACAGATGAATGCTAATGCACACAACATATACCCATTCTCATTTCTCCACTCTTAGTTTTTGATGCTTCTAAAGAAATTAAAAAATTTGTTCCAATTTCCATCCATTTCATTGCAAGTATAGAATGTTGAGGTATGGTACCATAGTCGCACATATTTTGTGATGACAGATCTGCTAATGGGAGCTTTCAGCTCGGACCACCACTCAAGTCTTTTATCCTAAATAGGTCCCAATGCTGAGCTGATGCTTTTCTTAATATTTGTTTAGAGGGTTCAGAGCTGAGATTTGCTCTTTCCAGAGTCCGTACATAGAAACATAGCAAGTATTAATGCTAGGGAAGCCTTTAGTTACAGACAGTATTTCCAGAGGATGTGATCATTTGATTGTTAGAAACAGTATAGGTGCCCTATACTGGTATCAATGAATGGCAGTGATAAAGGGCACTTCTAACATGTTCACTGGACTCCAACCTCACAACCATGACACATAAGACTGTCCCCCCACAATCACAATCTTCAAGAAGACCTTGAAGACTCACATCTTCATGAAGGCCAGCCACCTTCAATAACACTACTGCCACCAGACCACCATGTGAACAACATTTACCCTCACCTACTGTCTCTATCCCCTATCTCTCAGAGGTTGTAAGCCCTTGTGGGCAGGGCCCTTTATCTCACTGTGCCAGTTGTTCACTGTTAGAATTGTACTTGTTAGTATATTTATGTATTGTATGTAAACCCTTAAATGTACAGTACTGTAGGATTAATACAATAATGTACAGCACTATGAGATTAATATAATAATGTACAGCACTATAGGATTAATATAATAATGTACAGCACTATAGGATTAATATAATAAGGTACAGCACTATGGGATGAATGGGGCTCTCTATTCTAAGGATAAGTTCAAACGTAGATTTTTTTGCAGGTGGATTTTGAGGTGGAATCCCATTCATCCAAGCCAAATCAGGAGTGAAAATACTACGACTAGCCGCACGAAAAAGCCGGCGACGGAAAGTGAAGAGGAATTTCCTCTTCACTTTCTGCCGTGTGAGCTTATCCTAATACTCCTGTATTAGAAGTCAGCCATCTCTATCTAGCCAAACAAATGCTAATGCAATAGCCTCTTCTACATGCCCCTGGGGGTAAGAAAGTGTGCCAATTCCATTGGAGGCTACATTTCCGGGCTGCTGCACGCTATACCTACATGCACTAAATATGTGCTTGTATTGTATGTGTGGTCTATCTGTAAATGAGTATCCATTCATAAGTATTCATGTGGATATTGTATATGTAGGATATCTGGTGGCATTAATTGAGCAACATATGTAGTGTATTTACAGTACAGATCAAAAGTTTGGACACACCTTCCCATTCAAAGTTTTCTGTATTATCATGATTATAAAAAATGTAGATTCACACTGAAGGCATCAAAACTATGAATTAACACATGTGGAATTATATACTTAACAAAAAAGTGTGAAAAAAACTGAAAATATGTCTTATATTCTAGATTCTTCAAAGTAGCCACCTTTTGCTTTGATTACTGCTTTGCACACTCTTGGCCTTCTCTTGACGAGCTTCAAGAGGTAGTCACCTGAAATGGTTTTCACTTCACAGGTGTGCCCTGTCAGGTTTAATAAGTGGGATTTCTTGCCTTATAAATGGGGTTGGGACCATCAGTTGTGTTGTGCAGAAGTCATGTGGATATACAGCTGATAGTCCTACTGAATAGACTGTTAGAATTTGTATTATGGCAAGGAAAAAGCAGCTAAGTAAAGAAAAATGAGTGGCCATCATTACTTTAAGAAATGAGGGTCAGTCAGTCTGAAAAATTGGGAAAACTTTAAAAGTGTCCCCAATTGCAGTTGCAAAAACCATCAAGCGCTACAAAGAAACTGGCTGACATGAGGACTGCCCCAGGAAAGGAAGACCAAGAGTCACCTCTGTTGCGGAGGATAAATTAATCCGAGTCACCAGCCTCAGAAATCGCAGGTTAACAGCAGCTCAGATTAGAGAACAGGTCAATGTCACACAGAGTTCTAGCAGCAGACACATCTCTACAACAACTGTTAGGAGGAGACTTTGTGCAGCAGGCCTTCATGGTGAAATAGCTGCTAGAAAACCACTGCTAAGGACAGGCAACAAGCAGAAGAGACATGTTTGGGCTAAAGAACACAAGGAATGGACATTAGACCAGTGGAAATCTGTGCTTTGGTTTGATGAGTCCAAATTTGAGATCTTTGGTTCCAACCACAGTGTCTTTGTGTGACGCAGAAAAGGTGAACGGATCGACTCTATATGCCTGGTTCCCACCATGAAGCATGGAGGAGGAGGTGTGATGGTGCTTTGCTGGTGACACTGTTGGGGATTTATTCAAAATTGAAGGCATGCTGAACCAGCATGGCTACCACAGCATCTTGCAGCGGCAGTTTAGTTGGAGCATCATTTATTTTTCAACAAGATAGTGACCCCAAACACACGTTCAGGCTGTGTAAGGGCTATGTGACCAAGAGGGAGAGTGATGGGATGACCTGGCCTCCACAGTCATCAGACCTGAATCCAATTGAGATGGTTTAGGGTGAGCTGAACTGCAGAGTGAAGTCAAAAGGGCCAACAAGTGCTAAACATCTCTGGGAACTCCTTCAAGACTGTTGGAAGACCATTTCAGGTGACTACCTCTTGAAGCTCATCAAGAGAATGCCAAGAGTGTGCAAAGCATTAATCAAAGCAAAAGTTGGCTACTTTGGAGAACCTAGAATATAAGACATATTTTCAGTTGTTTCACACTTTTTTGTTAAGTATATAATTCCACATGTGTTAATTCATAGAAAACTCTTTGAATGAGAAGGTGTGATAGACTTGACTACATGATCACAGTATTAATTGGGTATTGTTGTTAGGTATGGTTACATGGTAGTTCTATATTTTACTCTAAGTCAAAGCCATTGGGGTAATTGATTAAAATTCCACTGACTTTTTTTTAACTGGGGCGCAGTCATGAAAATGCACTGTTTACAGTTATATATTTAAAGGTGTTTTCCAGGATACTTATGGCCTATCATTAGGATAGGCAATGAATATCTGATTGTTGGGATCCAACAGTCCTTACATTGGTCAACTGTTTAGGGGTGCTCTGGTCCCCCAGAGAGAAGGTAACGATAGGAGCTGAGCTGCAGTAACGACATTCGGCCACTACACAGGGCATGGAGCTACAGGCCATAACAAAAAATTCCTGGAAAACCCCTTTGAAGTTACCTATAAATTTGTAGCACATTTGAACACCATAATTGTTCTTCATTATATTTTTGGAATGGAGAACTCTGCTGCGACACTCTTCTAGCAGCACAATATGCTATTTTTAATGGGTAGTGAACCTGTTATTAAGCATTTTAATCCCACCCCTCCATTTGATAAGGTATGAGATTATATATTTATATGGTTTCAGGCTCCAGTTCGCTAAGTTGATGTTATTACCATGACTCATCTGAAGTTTTTGTGTTGCTACAATAAATGATAAAAAGCTGCATTTAAAGCACATTTTATGCTCTTATTTTTCGTTTTAGTTCGGCTGAAAAACAGCAATTGAGAGTGATTAAACCTCCCTTTCTGACAGGAGTATCTGTAATAACATTGATTTGTATGGAGGAGCTTTTCACATGGCAGTCAACATTTTAAGACCTGCCAGGATTCATCTCCGTAAGGTCTCAACAGGGAGAGTTTATTCAATATGCAAAGACAGAAAATCCTCAGTATAAGTCTACAGTATATGACACAACAATGTAAAAGGATGTTGGAATTATTGGTTGGGATAACCTCTACCTTTAAGAGATGTTTTTTTACCAATGCTCCGAAAACCTATATTTTTATCAAATTTAGAAGAGAAAGAAAACACATTAGGAGCTCACTATCTGCTGTACTGGATTAGAGCTCTAAGTAGTCAATGCTGGTAAATAACCCCTGTATTTAAAGGGGGAGTTGTGATTTACTTAACTTATCCAGGGATCTCTGATGATGGACTTGGTGATGAAACCGATAGGTTTTTTGATAGGTCAATCCCTTTAGTAGCGGGGCCAACCATCATCGCTCCGTGAATTGCGGTTTTCACCGCACATCGTCTATTGTAATTAGGATGCAAATAGTACCTCCTGACGAACTGTGAGAGCAGGGAAACGCGTCGAGGACTCTATAGAATCAATGAATAGAGTGGTGTGAGAGAGATAGGGGATGTTTTGTTAAATAAGATGAAGCCATAATATGGACATTTTCAATGGAAATGTTCCAGCAGTGGAGTTTTTTGTAAAAGAGCACCTTTCATGTCTTTTGTCACCTGTGGTTTTATATACCGCTAGAAAGCCGTCATGGGCGGAATTCAGCATACTGTTGGCTTTCCCGTTAAGTGCCCTGGTGCAAGAGATATTGGTGCCGTTACCAACATCTCTTCACTGTCAGAAGTGCGTTCTTGACAGTCTAGCTGAGATGTGAGGAACATCCTCACAGCTCAGCGTCATCCCTGCGCATTAAGGAACACCCCATCTGACAATACAGGGCTATTGACATTTGTCTGTCAATATTGGTCTGAAAATGGCCAATCTCTTTAATAAGGGAAGAAAAATACAGAAAAAAATTTGTTTTATTCCCTTTGTATTTTTTAAATGTGTTTTGTTACGTGTGGCCTTAGTCTAAAGGGCTTTAATGGGCTAAAACTATTGATGACGTATCCTAAAAATGGGTCACTAATATCAGACCTATGATGGTTTGATATCCGGCATCCCCAGCGATCTCCTGTTCTCATTACACAGAGAATGGAGCAGAAAACAGGCAGCCTTGTTCCCTTCTTGTATCTTTCATTGGCCAGTACACAGATAAGATAAGATAGTCCTTTAATAGTCCCACCATAGGTAGAATCATGTGATGATGCAAGCGTTGACATCCAGTTAGGTCCACCGCCAATGTATCCAGTTTCCAAAACAAAAAACTTAAAATAAAACTTTAAAACTTAATTTAAAAGGAGTTAAAAATAAAAAGAAATATTTTCATAGGCGAATGCTCCACATTTTCTCTGTACAAGTTTTTGACTACCATTGTATTTTAACTTCTCAAAGTTCACCCAAAAAATAATGGTTAGACTCTATTTGCTTTAGACAATTTTGTGTGGCTTCTTCTGTTCCGGCGTTCAGAAATGTCAACATGAAGAAAAAGTCTATTTTAATCAAAATTGTCACTTGTATTTTCTTGGCTCCTAAAGAACATGTGACAGTGCGGTACATTGTATAAAACAATCCTGAACATTTCTCTCACCAGAGGTAACCTGCGCGACCTACAATTCTCTTAACTGAACAAAAGAGTCGCTGCACTTTATTGTTGTAAATGTAACTTTGCTGTAAAATTATATTCCCTTTAAAATGTTGAAGGTTTGACATACTGATATTGATGTATTTTTTTATGCGGCAAACTGCAAGATTCAGCAAATCAATCTCAGATTTGGATTTTTTTTCTTCTCCATTTTATTGCAGGAGAATTTCTTATTTCATTTTTTACTATCCTATTTTTGATGCTTTGATGAAAACTTACTTTTTTCTTTTCCATATCCGCTAAAAGTTAAAGGCAATTTACTCTTCTTTGCTTATTGCTTTGTGTGCTTTCGGCGTTCGGAATTCTCCCTAATGGACTCATCAGGCTGGCAAGATGTTGCCTTTATAATGATGATGCTGAGGGATTCAGAATTTCATGCTGTTCGGGTTCTTAAGATGGTAAAAGTTACTTAAGAGAAATTTGCTACCACCTGGAGACTTAATCATGAAGCTTTTCCTCGTATACTGTCACACCTCTCTGATGTGTCAAAAGCATTGACAGTGTTTACACATTTTTCTCAATTTTCCTATATAACCTTCCCTTTTTTCTGTTCTTTAATTCAGTAGTCAGTTTAGAGGAATATATCTGTTATGTGATGTGTACAATGTGTAATTGTACTTAAAGGGGACGTTCCTTTGTCATTTTTTTTTTTACTACAGGGTGCTTTTAGTTTATGTTGAAGGAGTGACTATACCAGATCTGTATAGGGTTATATTGTTGGTATTGTCACCTAGCAGACAGCAGAGAGTGCTGGCGGGTGTATACTAATAGCATTGATATTCCATGAACAGTAACGTAAAATAGCCATAGCAACTATGTGTATTAAGGAAAAGGCATAGTTGAAAGCTTGAGGCTAAGGCCCTATGTAGCAGAGTGCAGCAAAAAAGCGCTGCAGGAGAAAGCCCGGGAGCAGCGCATCCGGATTTTTTTCCACAGCGCTTGTCACAGAAAGACTTTCTGCTTCGCTTATATCTATAGGGAAACCACCAGCGTTTCCATAGGTATAATTGACATGCTAGGAATGGGTTGGATCACTAGGCTAAAGAGAGACAGGGGAGGGGATAGTAATGGGCGGGATCACTAGGCTTGGAGAGACAGGGGAGAGTGGGAAAGGCTAGTAATGGGCAGGATTGCTAGTCTTGGAGTGTTAGGAAGGGTGGGAGGGGCTAGTAATGGGCAGAATTGCTAGGCTAGAGAGAGACAGTGGAGAGTGGGAGGGGCTAGTAGCGGGCAGGATCTCTAGGCTAGAGAGAGACAGCAGAGAGTGGGAGGGGCTAGTAGTGGGCAGGATCACTAGGCTTGGAGAGTTAGGTAGGGTTTTGTAACAGAGGGAGATAGGGGGCTGAGTGAAAGGGAACTAGTGTAGAAGCTACACAGGAAGCTGCATAGCAGGAAACTAAAACCTAGTAAACAAAAGGATGCAGCAGCAACCAGAAACACCCAGAAATCACTCCAAACACTTTTTAACCATTTTTACGTTTCCCACCATAGAGTCAAATGTTTTGGGGATTCGTGAAAACGGGTACTCCCCCTTGTGCAAGACAGCTGTGAAAAATGGATGATTTTCATGTCCATTTTGCACTGTTGTGTGAATATAGCGTAAATCTTTTAATGCAACCACCCACTGGACTCCTAAGCATAGAAAAGAAGGAACTTATATGGATAATATATGTTATGTTATACTGAAACTTCTCCCAAAAAAACATATATCAGCTTCTCAGATCCTTGCCGCTGACAGATCAGATAGCTCTTAAATGACAAGTTTCCCTTAGGCCCCGTTCCCACGGAGTAACGCGCCGCTCATTCTGACACATAAACGCTGGTTCTGCCGGAGGCTCTTCTCTGAGGAGGCGGAGTCTAAGATCAGACCACAGCAGTCTCCATTGTGGTCCGATCTTAGACTCCACCTCATCACAGACGAGCTTCTGGCAGAACCAGCATTGATTGGCCGAATGTTGTTGTTAGGATTGGGTCCCGCAGGGTCCACTCTCAGCGCACAGCGCCACCTACGGGTCAATCTAACCCTCGCCCTCGGCCTCATGTAGTGAGGTGTCTGGAGTGTAAGTCCAAATTTTGGCCCACTGAGCATGCTCAGGCCTATTGGAGTCGCTCACAGGCTAAGTGCCACTTCTTGCCTACTGAGCATGAGCAGTGAGGTCATGGCCACCGCCCTGTCGGGCGGAGACTCCCCTTTAAAAAGTGTAAGCCGACGCCAGCCCGGTGCTCACACTTTGAATCAAATTACTGAAGGTTGTGCATGACAGTAGTTCAGGGAAAGGCTCCAGTTTCCAGGCAGGTGTTCAGACTAGGCCTGTAGTTAGTACCCTGTAAGTCCTGAACTGACAGCTCTATACCTGGGTTAGGAGCAGGAGACTCTGTTCCAGCCCATAGAGTTGCAGCAGGCTTGGGCTCTCAGTTAGCCACTTTTACTGTCTAAACTTCCTTCACTCTCCTGGCTGTTTGCAGGAGAATGTTTAGTTGCTGACCTGGGGTGAGTTAACCCTTGGCAGCCTTGTTTGCTGTTCCAGCTGTACTGAGCACCTGTCCAGTGAAGCTAACTGGCAGGGCTTTCCTGCAGCCTGTACACATTTAGTACTGTGTCGTGTGTCTGCCAGTGGAGTTAACTGGTAGGGCACTATTCAGACACTCAACCACCCATCATTGGGCCTGTGGACCTCGCTGCAGTGCCTTGCAGACTAGAGGTTCTGTTGTTTAAAAATATTATTTTTTAATTAATACACAGAACCGTAACAGTTGTACACTGTATAGCATTTGGCCAATCAATGCTGGTCAATGCATTACCATAGATTGTAAGCCCTCGCGGGCAGGGCCCTCTACCCCACTGTGCCAGTCGGTCATTGTTAGTATTATAGCTACCTGTATATTTTGTGTATTGTATGTAAACCCCCAAATGTAAAGCACCATGGAATTAATGGTGCTATATAAATAAACAATTATAATTCCTATGAGAAAAAGTCAGCTCGCAAGGGTGAGCCTGCAACAGAACCAGCATTGATTGGCCAAATGATTGGTTTTACAGGACAAATAAGGGCCGGCTTACATTAGCGATTGCGTACCGTCTGGAAGGAGTCCACAGGAGGACCCCCCGAATGGAATATCAGTGCAACTGCAAGCGCTCTGCAGTTAAAGCGCACAAACCCTATAGACTATCATGGGGTCCGTGTGCTTGCCGAATCATTTGTGCGGGCAGTGCGTTGTAAGCACACGGACCCATTATAGTCTATGGGGTTCGTGCACTTTAACTGCATAGCACTCCTCCTAAACACTCTCCTCCTGCTACTCGTGGACTTGGTGACTCTCCTTTAGTTGAATAGTGGTTTCCCCTGAAACGAGCATTTTTTCCCATAGACTATAATGGGATTCCATATTTGACTGAGTAGTCGAATATTGAGGCTCTACTTGAAACGAATATATCGAATCTCGAATATCTCACTACTCGCTCATCTCTAATCATAGCAGTAGTAATAATAATAATAATTAATAATAATAATAAAAAAATAATCTGTTCTTTATAAGTTCTCGTCATTTTTGGTGCACTAATGGTTTTGGCTTAAAAAATTGCAAATAATGCCAGAACTTGTGTCCTTCTCCTAGTGTGCATTCATTCATATATCTTTCTTTTTCAGTTTTCTTTTTACAAATATATGGAGAGTAAATGAGGCGGAAACAAAGTAAAAGAACTTGAAAAGGGCAGGCATCTCAGAATCTAGCCCATACAAGCAGAAATCAATATCCTTCATGTATAAGTTTCTTGCAAATTCACACGACCAGTTTTACAAAGTGTCACTCAATAGTTTTTCCTAAGGCAAGAATTAAATAACTTTCAATTTAGCCCGTATTGATTTTTGGGTCTGTATATAGAACAAGTCTAAGACTGGGTCTATAAATGTTCCTGGCCTGAGTATTCACAGACTGGTAGGCTCCCATCTCCATAATGTCACATTTTATCACAATCCTTGCTTCTCCACATTGTTCTTAGGTGAATTTGTAGTCAAATAATAACATCTGCAACAGAGTTGTACCGTATATGAGCAAGTATGGTACGTATATTTTTTAATCCCACTAGGTAGGAATCCCACCGTCTGATCTTTAGCTTTTGTTCAGTAGTCCATATAATTTGCTCCATATTGCTCCATACTTCATCTGTGTTTTATAGACTTATGTTTTAGGCTAAGGCCCCAGGGAGGGAGCAGAAAGTCGGCAGAGTTGCAATGGTTTAGCCATTTTTAAATAAATAAGGTCATAGAACTGATAGAGATGAGCGAGTAGTATTCGATCGAGTAGGTATTCGATTGAATACTACGGTATTCAAAATACTCGTACTCGATCCAGTATCACTCACTATTTGAATGGAAAAGTTCGATGCAGAACCAGCATTGATTGGCCGAATGCTATACAGTCGGCCAATCAACGCTGGTTCTTCTCCTACCTTTAGAAGTCTTCTCCGTGCAGCTTCCCCGCGTCGTCTTCCGGCTCTGAATTCACTCTGCCAGGCATCGGGCCTGGGCAGAGCCGACTGCGCATGTCCGCTTGTAGTGCGGGCATGCGCAGTCGGCTCTGTCCAGGCCCGATGCCTGGCAGAGTGAATGAAGAGCCGGAAGACGCCGCGAGGACGCTGCACGGAGAAGACTTCTCGGAGGATCCAGCCCGACCCTCACTCGTGGACTTAGTAAGTATAATTTGATCGAATGTTGCCTACCCCTAAAACGAGCATTTCCCCCCCATAGACTATAATAGGGTTCGATATAAGATTTGAGTAGTCGAATATTGAGGAGCTACTCGAAACAAATATCGAACCTCGAACATTTTACTGTTCGCTCATCTCTAATAACTGAAGCTGTTTAAGTCCATCACCAGCTGGTATCTGTGAATATACAGATACTAAGTGCATGGAGTACGGAGTAACTTCTAGATGGAGGGAACAGGTTCTGAGGAATAGAGTAGAAAGGATAGCTTAGGATATGAAATGTTAGCTTAGTGTGAGGAAGATTAAAACAATGTGAACAGGTCTAATGATAAACCTGTCTTAAAGGATGTGATTATAGGGCTATAGTTGTGTATTAATTTAATTGTCCAGGATAGAGCACTCTAGAGCACTGATGCAGCTCGAGAAAAATCTTGGAGCTGGGAGTGAAATGTTCGGATGACAGAGTATATAAGTCTGAAGTCATTGGCAGAATGGAGAGGACTATTGGGGTGGAGATGATGGAGGACATGTAAGGAGGTGCAGTAATATGGATGGATTTATAAGCGCGTTTGATAATTTTATTGATGCAGGTAAGATAATGCTGTATGTCGGTTTGACAGAAAGATGAGTCTGCCATTCAGGACAGATTGTAGAAGAGAGAGTTTAGTAAATGGAGGGACGATTAGTAGGGAACTGCAATAACCAAGATTAGAGAATCAAAGAGACAATGAAGGATTTTTGATGTTTCCACAATGAAAAATAGAAGATTCTGGAGATGTTTTAGAGTTGCAAGTGACAAGAGTGTGCAAATGTCTGAATCTGTGAGGTAAAATAAAACCTTGAGATAGTGGGCATGCTGCTTTGGTGATATAGTAAGATCATAAGTGCAGATATTTTTTTGAAAGATTTAGTTTCAGAAGTTAGAGACTGTGGTATTCTTTAGTAATGCACAGGAGATATCATAGGGTGAGCTATGTACTGAAAACTAGATCTGCTGATGCTTTGTCCAACAGGGGTTGTGTAGGGAGGGAAGATGAGGGGGCCTAGGCGTGAGCCCTGAGGAACCCCAATAGCACCAATGAATGATACATTAACTGAGCGACCAAAAAGCTAGAAAGAAAGAGCAGTGTCCATGGACTGCAGAGCTGCCTTAGGAAAGTGCAATTTGTATACCATGCATAGCCCATGGATGTGCCATTGTTTCCGAGAGAAAAAAAAAACAAAGCCCTTTTTGCAATCTCGATCCCATCAACATACTTGCTCATTATGAGTATCACACTGTGCCACTGAGAATGATAACAAGTGAATATGATACATGGAGCCAACAGAAGATAAAATGGCAAACTACAGTATTACTACATAAGAGATCATACTGAGTAAATGATACTGTATAGCAATTCACACATTCAAGAATAAAGCAAAGCGCTCCGAACCGAGCAAAATGTTTCACTGCATGTATTCTATGCCATGAAGCTGGCAAAAGACAGCAATTTTATCCCTGCTGGTTGCATAGTTGTTGTGAAGCTTTCTATCCTGCCATTGCTACAAGATGATCTTCTATCCATGATTCTTTAGTTGTGTGTTAGTCATTGAAGCGGCATTACAAACATATTAACAGGGGTTTGGCTATGAGATGTGATATTACAATATGGTAGTATTGCAATGTAGTGAGGGCTCCCAGGGATGCATGTTGAGGAAGTAGTTTAAGGTGGAATTTTGTGAATCAGGAACAGGTTTGTCAGGTTCAGTTGTTATACTTTAATGCTAATTTAGTAGGTCAACTTATGTCAAGATGGGGCAAATTACGGGGACCCTTTTTTATATAGGTTCAGGTTCCTGTGGTTATGCTAGAAATGTCTTAAATGTCAATGCCCTAGTTGAAAACTTCCATGCAAAGGAAGACAAGATAAGACTCCCATGTAAGGGGCGGTGCTAATGGTATTTAATACTATATCTGTATTTATATACCAGTAAGTGATATTTTTTTGTAGCTAGCCTTGAGTGAAATGCAGAGTACATGTGACTATATGAAACTTTGTAATATATCGTATTATAGAAATATGTTTCCTCCTTCACTCAGATTGAATATTTATATTGAATCTGTCTCACACCTATAAGCCTATGGAGAGGGGAGGAGGGAGGAGCTGTCTGTCAATTGATTTATTCAATCATTCTGTGCAGACACAATCTGCAATACTGTGATGGAGAGAGCACTTCTGACACTGCTCAGATAAGAATTTACCAATGCATATAATGCTAAATAAATGGGTTAGGTTATTTAAAGTATAACTCACATTTTATTTTATTTTATCTTTTTGCTATTGTGTTGCGGGAGGTGTTTTGAAAACAATTTTGTAATATGCTTTATTAACTTATCAAACTTCCTTTTAATAGAAAACAGGCTGTAAAATTTACATTAGCAATGCACTAAGCTCTATCTATCTATACACTTGTATTCAATGCAGCATGGAAACTGAAGCATTTACCAAAGACGTGGTCATTTAATGTGGCTCTTTCTTCAGTTTTTTTACTGCCTAGAAAATTGCTTCTGGTATCACAAGTAACCCGTCGTTCACATCTGTATTCCATTCGGGGGAGTCCGCATGGGAAATGGAATACCAAACGCAATTGCAAGCGCTGTGCAGTAAAAGCACACGGACCCCGTAGACTATAATGGGGTCTGTGTGCTTGCCACCAGATCTCCGCACAGAACATGTGGACAGGAAAGTAGTTCACAATCTACTTTCCTGTCCGCATGATTCATGTGGGCAGCGTGTGGCAAGCACATGGACCCCATTAAAGTCTGTGGGGTCCATGTGCTTTTAGTGCACAGCGCTTGCAATTGCATTTGGTATTCTGTTCCCATTCGGACTCCCCAAACGGATTATCAAATGAAGATGTGAATGAAGGGTAAGCTGAGATTAAAGTACTAGTAGTAAAATAATATTACTAAGTAAAAACTCAATTGAGAATGTGATTTCATATGCAGCATGAATTATTACAATAATGGTCACCAAACAACCCCAGCTAAACATCGAAAAAAAAAAAATGTCACACTTTAAGCCTCACAGTCAATGGCCCCAAATTTAGAGGCATGGCAAAGTTGCTATTTTTTGTTTATTCATTCCGAGAAAGAGTATATCTACCCCCAAATAGAGCCAATAAACGCTACCATTTGTTCTGTAAAAAACATGCCGTCATACAGTTACATTGAAGAAGAAATAAAAATATATAGGGCTTGGTATGTGATGACGGAAAAACGCACATAGTGATTTGGTCATCAAGGACTAAAACAGGTTGATACCTTGGGCTGGTGTTGCAAGGGATGCAAACGCCGTGATTTGCTCACAACGTAAACATCGCGGGCAAAATCATGGCGTTTTATAGTACAAACAAAGTGGATGGGATTCTAGCAAATCCCAGGCCCACTTTGCGGTAAAATTCGCTGTGCAGACATGCCGCAATTTCCAAGACCGGTTTTGGAAATCGCAGCATGTCAATAATACCTACGAAAATGCCAGTGGTTTCCCCATAGGTAATTGTAACAAAAAGTCAGTGGAGGAAAACTTTGTGAACTTTCTGTTTAGAGCACTGCGGGAAGAACCATGATGCGTTGCCGCCGCGTTTTTTCCCGCAGCGCTTTTTTTCTGCGGGACGTCCCATGGAGCCTTAACCCTAAAGATTAAGCATGCCTGGGATAAACACATGTCTATCCAAAGATAAAATGGAAATAATATAAGGGTTGACTAGATGGACCAAGTGGGCTTATTCTTCTATGTCTCTATGCTTAGGTCAGACAGTTATGATTGTAATAAATATTTGCACTGTATACGGAATATATTGTTATTATATGAAATAGTAAGGTATTATTCTTTAGAGTTCTAATATTCTCTGATTATTTGCAGGAGGACCTTCTAGATGGCCATCCACTCATTGCGACTGCTGCTGTAAAAACCCGAAAGGAGACAAGGAGGGAGAAAGCGGAACGTCTTGCAATGAACTCTCTACATCCAGCTGTGACAGCCAATCAGAAGCCAGCTCTCCTCAAGAGACAGTGATCTGTGGTCCAGTGACTCGCCAAACCAACATACAGACTCTAGATCGACCAGCTAAGAAGGGACCAGTGCAGATTCTGCAGCAGTCCGAAATCCGACGGAAAAGTGACCTTTTACGAACTTTAACCACTGGGTCTAGAGAGTCCAACTCTAGTAAAAAAAAAGTGGTAAAAGAGAAGCTCTCTATTGAAGAAGAGTTAGAAAAGTGTATTCAAGATTTTATGAAGATAAAAATACCCGAAAGATTTCCGGAGAGAAAATACTCTTGGCAATCGGATCTGCTACGAAAGTATCATCTATAGAGAGGAGAGGGGGGTGGGTTATTATAAATCACAATTCTATGGTACATGAGACCTATTGTTCATTTGATAGATTACCATGTCCACTAAAACTACTGCCTATATACATAAATCACCCCAACCTCATTGCTGCTGGATGGACCCATTGCCCCGTCCACTATTATTGACCGGTGCCAGCCAGCAGCATTGGTGTTACCATTACTAGTTACAGGGTATTATTTTTCTTTTCTCCGTGGAAGCACAATGTATTATTTTTCATTGAGATGTAAAATGGTTTCTGCAAACATTAACTGCACAACATAACAGGTTGGATGAACATGCTCCTGCGATTGTCATTTTATTTTTATTCTTTATTTTTTTTACATTTATTTAATTATTATTATTATTATTATTATTATTATTATTATTTATTTAATAATGTCAGTGTTTTTTCTTTCATAAAAGTTAATGGACGAGTGTCGCTTAAAAAAAAATGCATGTTTCCTTACCGGAGAATTGAGGTTACATGAGTGAAATAGAGAAGAAATATATCATGATGGTTTACATTTAGTGAATATATTACTGCATAAATTATTGGTCTTGTTATCTCCTTGTTACTCTGCACTTTCTTTCGAGTTGAACGGCTGCTTTTCGTGGTCATATAATCTGTGGCTGCTTCATTATCTCTATTTTTGTAGGATTCTGAGATGTGTGGATGGTGTTTATCACAGAGAAATAAAAGCCCTTCCCTTATTTTAGTCTACAAACATCCGTCATCTATGTGGACTCCAAGTAGGGAAACATTCCTGTTCAAATGGATCCTCGGCCTTGTCAGTAAATACTTACTGACCAATGTCTGCAAAATACAGGACTTTTGTGGTGACAAATACTGTGTAAAAATCATAGATGTACAAGTGCATAATAAAGTCTTAAGTGCTCATTCACACAATAAGCGTTTCCTTTTTGCCCTGCTTTAGATATAGTTTGGTTTTAACGAATCTGGTTGGAGGAAAGACCAAGAAAACAATCTGAACAGGTTACTACTCGATATGCCGTCTAATATGTCTTAAATACATGTGTTTATATGTTTATTATTGTTTATGTGCTTATTATTTTACGTTCTTTTTCCTAGAATTTTCTGTGTTGCCCCTCAAATGTGTGTATCTCTACGAAGTTTGGCACGGTCGGCAGAGATTGGACAGAGTAAGGCTAAGTTCACTCATGCACCAGAGTCACTATTGGAGACTCCGCCATAGAAACTGCCAAGAATCAACAGAGAGAAAATCCCTGCGCGGAGGACTTCTCCCTCTGCCGCTTTTTGTATGAAAACGGCTGATTCCTGGCGGACCACATTATGGTCAATGGGGTCCGCTGGTGTCCATATGTAACCACTGTTTTACGGTCTGACTCTCCATTATTTGGGTTCCCCAGCAGACCTGTGCAATGGTGAGTCTGGCGTACATGTGATCCTAGCCTCAGAGTGTATGGGGACAAACCCCAAACTGGTAACACACAGTTGTTAAGTTACTCCTACATGTGTAACAGAGGAATGACACGACATCCAGTTACAAGGAAAGATGTTCCAGAGTTATTATATCATAGGTAATACCAGACATGCGCGGCATGGTGACAGATCTGTTTTAGTGACAAATTATAGCTCCAGATACAGGACCTAGATCATACAGGACAACAATGCTACACTGAATGCATCCGAATACAGTATGCAATTCCCCCTTCACTCCCTGGATGATGATATTGTGCAGATTTCCTTTCCTTAAACTATTTACAGTATACCTTTCTGACTACTTACAGTCATTGCAGTTATTGTACACCACATACATCTTATATATGTATTAGTGTATGAGTCTGATATGGCCACTCCAACAATGAAGCAATAACTACATGTATAAATAAAACATACATTATTTCCCATTTATGTGCTTACAATTAATGAATGAAACAAAACTTTTTAGCATTTTATTCCATTGCAGGGTCTACCTCTGATTTACAGTTGTCTCTGAGCTGGTGGATAGAAAAAGAGCTGCTCTTGCCCAGCCCCTGCTCATTCCTCCTCCTTCCGGCTCTATAGACTTCTATTGTAAGCACTTGTAAGACTTCTATTGTGAGCTGTAAGCATGATATCTCTGTGACCAGAGGCGTTCCTTGAAGCTCCTGAATCCCAATGCAAAATATGTAATGGAACCCCTTAAATACTATGTGCCAGTAGTGGTATATTTTATATGACAGTCAGACCTCTGCAAATTTTCATCCAAAGCTTTTTGCTGCAAGACGTTACATGGAGCCTTAGGGAGCCTTCACACGGAGTAAACGCACATGTATTTTTGCAAAATACACGTGTAAAAATAAGACTCCCATTGACTTCAATGACATTTTACAGGCGTATTTTTACACGTGTAAAAAATATCATTGAAGTCAATGGGAGTCTTCTTTTTACACGTGTACTTTGCAAAAATACACGCACGTTTACTCCATGTGAAGGCTCCCTTAAAGTACCCTGTTTCTCCAAAAATACATCCTACCCCAAAAATAAGCCCTAGCTTGATTTTCCATGGTTTTTGGATTAGGCTTGAAATATGAACCCTACTCCAAAAATAAGCCCTAGTTACAGTCAACGCCTCCAGCACTAGGTTATGTCATGTGACGTCTCAGAGACAGAAAATAGGCATAACGTAACTCCCAACCATCCTGGACAAGTGCTCCGCTACCTTCCACCATAGCAGTGCAAAATCTGTTCATCTGTTCCTGAGTCCTACCTACTTTCTCCCAGGTCCCCCTTCTGAGTGCTACCTCCTGGGTCCCACCTCCCACGCTGCTATTATGCTATGGACTTGGCTATCTACATGACCAGATGTCAAGTGTCACCCCTGTTCGCGCCCACTGATGCAGCTACTGCACTACAGCACCTTCCCCTAAACATAAAGGATAGAAGATAGAGAGGAAGATAGAGGGTGCTAGTAAGTTTAAGACCCATTGACCCTGCACCAACAATTGTGAATGTAAGCTAGGGTTTCAAACCCTAACCATTTTATAAGACTTGTCCAGAATGAATCAGAAAAGATTTTCATTTGCTCTGGTGCTTGAAAAATAAGGCTTACCCGAAAATAAGCCCTAGCCCCCCTAGACCCTGTCTTATTTTTGGAGAAACACGGTAAGCATTTTCTTAGATAAGATATATTACAAAGTTTCATATTCACTTGTATTTACGATTTTTGCAAAGCTTGTTGAAAAGCTAATGGCTGTTTAACCAAATTTAAGGCAGAAACCCCAATCTTTTGTATTTTGTGGTTGGAAACCACATGCAAAAAACCAATAAATAAATAATGGACAGGAATTTTAAAGGAGCTATGAAATTGGGGGCTTACAAGTATTTACAGATATTTTTGCATCACATGCGCCATACAGGAATTCTATTGAACCATCTGTAGTTTAGTAATATTATTAGAAATTATTATTATTAGATATTAGCTGATCCGAACAGCACGCTCCCATAGAAATGAATGGAAGTACCTGGCACGCAGACTTTGCTGGTGGCCGGCTGCTTAACCCCCCACGTGCCGGCCGCTTCCATTCATTTCTATTGGAGCGTGCTGTGAGCGTGCTGTTCGGAACGGCTGCTCCGAACAGTGTTCGCTCATCTCTAAATATTATCATCATGGATATGCATATGGAGATGACTAAAGACACATATGATCCATTGGTTGGGGATAACTGGCCTAAGGGTCCTTAGGAGATTAGAGGATAACCAAAGAATTCTAGATAAACAAAAAAATCTAATTTGTATTGATCCTTCACTTTCTCAAATCTTGAATAATGCAGGGCCAAAAAGTTATTAAATAGACTGAATAGATTAAAAGACAATTCAATGCAAAAAATTTTATAGCGTCAAATAGAGGTTTTTTTGTTGGATTACACAGGAAAAATATATGTCTTGCTCCATATGCTTCAAACATGCAATACCTGATGGAGCCTGTATAGCAGTATGAGGAGAATGCATGGTAACATACTTTGTAACAGTACAGCCACCAAACAATGCCGTATAGGTGTCCTTGTGTACTGGTCCTATAGAAAATGTAAATTATTAAAGGGGTTGGCCACTTTCAGACCAATATTGACAAACGAATGTACAATAAAAAGATATACAATTTTCCAATATACTTTCTGTATCAATTCCTCACGGTTTTCTAGATTTCGGCTTTCTGTCATTCATTCTGTTACTTCTAGAGCAGACCTGGGCAATGTATGGTCCGCGGGCCACATCCGGCACTCTGACTGCTTCTATCCAGCCCGCATAGCTAGTGGAAGGTTTTTGAAGGACCTGTGATGATGTCATCACAGCCTATCACCAGGATAGGCTATGACTCGTTAGTGGGCGGAGCCACACAGGACTGTGTGCTTGCTGCAAGCTGCCGGCAATGGAGGCTGCTGGATGATAAAGAGAGAAGAGACAGCATGTGAGCAAGAGGGGAGAACTAGGGGCAGATGTAGGGGGGCAGTTAAACTGAAGGCAGATGAAGGGGGGACATTAAACTAAGGGACAGATGGAGGAGGACATTAAACCATGGGGGGTAGCAGGAGGGGGACATTTTACTTTGTGGGGCACATGGAAAAATTATTGATAATGGGTGTAGTCAGCAGAGAAGTGGGTGGAGCTAACTTTACCGCGATGCGCATGGCCCTCTAGAACCGTTACAATTTCTCATGTGGCCCCATGGGAAAATTAATTGCCCACCCCTGTTCTAGAGGATAAAACTCTGACTATGGTCATGTGATTTACGGTCCATGGTCATGTGATGAGCACACAGGTGCCGCTCGTTATAGTCACAGCACAATAATCAGACAGGTGCTTGGTAATCAGCTGTGCACCTGTGTGCTCATCACATGACCATGGACCGTAAATCACATGACCATGGACCGTAAATCACATGACCATAGTCAGAGTTTTATCCACTAGAAGTAACAGAATGAATGATAGCAAGCCGAAATCTAGAAAACCGTGAGGAATTGATACAGAAAGTATATTGGAAAATTGTATATCTTTTTATTGTACATTCGTTTGTCAATATTGGTCTGAAAGTGGCCAACCCCTTTAAGCCTTAACAAAGACTGTAAGCTAAATTCTATATATCAGTTTACAGTAGTTATTGGGATTGGGAGGCGAGTGTTCCTCCTGACCACTGTGATTATGAAGGGAGGCAGGGGCCGGAAAGCTGGAAGTCATGGTTTATGTTCAGACTGCAGGCCACCTGCCATACTCTGGAGGAAGCCCCTTCTCTCCTGCCCTGATCTAGCAGATCAATGTGAGACAGGCAGGGCTGGTGCACAGTGGTGTTGTCACTCTTGTATGGTGTCTCTTGATGACATATATAAAACACAATTGTCTCATGCAATATTTTACCTCAATACCATCTTAACTGTTAGTTACCTGTATCATGGGAGCTAGCTTTACTATTATAGTAAAGGTAACTTGTAGTGAACACTGGAGAGGAGGGGGAGGTGGAGCTGCAGAGAACCCCTGGGCTTATTCCATACAAAGCCCCTGAGGAAGGAAGTGATGATAGACTCCCAGGAGAACCTCTTCTAATGTAAGTACATACTACAAATATTCACATAGTCACCAGTTGTGCCTCATACACCAATAACTGCCTTTATACAAAACAAGCAATAAAAATGATTTTACCCAACATGAAACATGATGTATTTCAGCGAATGCTATTTGATCGGTCCACAGAAAAAGGACTATGAATGGCCAGAACTGATACACAGAGGACTTGAAGGTTATTTCCATCTGGGAATCATATGGGATATCCACAGGTTATGCCATATATGTCTGATGGATCCAAGTGACATCTCTTGCTTGACTATTCTCTAAAGCTCTATAGATGCAAATGGAGACATAATGCACAGAAAGCAAAATCTCCGCTGAGAGTAGCACAAAAAACAGCAAGGTAGATGAGATTTACTCCATGAGAAGATATTCCATGCAGACATTGACATGCGGCACAGGTTGATAAAGCCACAGTTTGCTGATCTTTCCTGTAGATTTCACTTCTTTCACTGTTGAGGAAAAAATATGCAGTGAATATGCAATAAAACTTCTGGGGATTTGCCATGAACTCTGTTTCCACCATTTGCAACGTAAAAAAATCTATCCCATGTGCAGGTACACTAAAATCTGTGGGCACCTTTACAACCATTTTTTAATCTCGTTGTTGCATTTTAATACATATGTCTTACCTTGATGTATATAAAGCTTAAGCAAAATTTGTATCTGCTCACGTGTCTCAGTTGTTTGGATCCACCAGGGAATCAATGGTGAGCTGGACCACTAAAACAGTGATTACCTGTGGACACCTGTGGACCTCCATAGACTGTAATGGGGTCCACCGGGTGTCAGTTGTTTTTATATTGATACCAGTGGAGAGAAATGTCCTCTGTGCAGGACTTTTCTCTCTGGTGATTTTCAGTGGTTTATGTGACGGAGACTCCAACACAGGTGTGAACCTAGCCTTAGTCTACAAACAAACCCTTCGAGTAATCTTATTCTGCAGTGATGTGCTATAGAGGTTACCACCTTTCACAAGTGTGGTCTTAGGTGGGAGACATAGTATGCTGTGTATATGTGTCCTGATTGTACATTACATCTATGACACATAACAAGCATGACATCAAAGGAACAAAAAAATCATAATAACATACCAAGTTCTCTATGTATGGGTCACATCATCAACAGACAAATAATAAAAAAAAACTGGTGCCCTGGCACTTGTAAGATGGAGCCCTCAGTTGCAGCTACTCCCGGACACCAACCTGGAAGGTGGTGAGTAAACACAAGGGAAAAATTGAAAATGGTAAAAATTGGGTATGAGAGCGCCACTGAGTGGATGTAGGTTAATAAAATCACTTTATTGGTTCCAAAGACAGAGGAAAAAGAAGGCTACGTGTTTCGACGCTGGTCTAGTGTCTTCCTCAGGCCAATGTAAAGTCCACTGTCGTGGGAACCTATCATCAACAGTGTAGTCCTGTACCAAAACTACTAGACAAAACCAAAAAAACTGGGAGGAATACTCAACATATGTATAAAAATAGCTTTATTAGTACAATATTTAAAATTAATAAATTAAATATTGTACTAATAAAGCTATTTTTATACTTATGTTAAGTATTCCTCCCAATTTTTTTGGTTACATCTATGACTTTTAATCACTGTGTATACTGTACATTTGTATATGTTGCTGCCATTGTGATGTCTTATTGTTGAGTGCTTCATGCCTTTGACAATTTCAGTATTTGCTTTCACTGTCTACCATTTTCTGGAAGTGATGCCACTCACAGTTCAACATTCACACACTATTGCCTGACACTCTTTGTTCATACCGTGTGGGAAAGTAAAAGGGGAGATTCCTCCGTGCCTTGGGGTCTTTCATCCAAACTTCATTGCAACCACTGCAGTAACCCATCTGTGTAGTGAGTTTCCAAGACAGTGTAGGAAACCTGACTGAAAATGCAGACAAGAGTGAACGTAGCATGTGAAGTAGGACCTGTTGGAACTGAGTGTAAACCCTTGGTAGGACTGTGCAATACCTGTTTATTGCTATGGGACTGACAATCTTACCCAGTGAAGGTTATATTTCTTTCCAAGGAGCTACTGTCAAGGTTGAGGCACTGTCATGTGCTTCTGTTGAGACTGAGCAATTGCTTTTTACCACTTTTGTTACTGCTACCTTAGTAAGAGGATTGGTGATAACCAAATCGGGATCTGGTTGCCCTGTCCTTGAGTAGGTCAGTAAAAAGTGGGCTCGTTTACTCCTCGAGGGGTATCCACATTACATGCTTCTGTATCCCACTTCTTGTAGACCTACAAGAAGAGGTTTTGTTACTTAGTTTTATCCACAATGTGTATTCCCTACGGTGACCGAAGATAAGTATTCAATAAAGAGACCAAACCACGTGTGTCTTACAATGAACTGCTCTGTATAAAAACTGCCTGGCCAAGGCAGAGTGGCGTCTTGTGGATTGCCTAGTACCTAGAATCCAGGGCAAACGTATCACCATCCACCCAGCAACATGCCTAAAAACCACAGTAGTTTTAGTAGTTTTCTGCTAGTGGCATATGCTATCTAGTCTCCTTTACAACTATTTCATTAATTCATTCATAGTACTTTCTAATACAGAATTCTCAAAGGTGCCAGCAAAATTTAGACAAACCCTATTACAATTGGTATTTAGTTCCCCAATACTTTTTTTTTTGCATTTTTCTCCTAATATTAGACGTGTTTATTGAATCAATACAGTTGCTCCAGGATTAACATTAATAAACCTTTTCATCCTAAGAAAATACAAGTGAATATTTTTTTTCCTTTTGTCTTATAAGACCAGGAGCAACAACATATCCAACAGTGCATATTGGAAAATGCCCAAGGCAATGACAATTATTTTATAAAAGGGTCAGCGATTATGTTAAACTGTACATCAGTCAATTGCCATTGGGGGATAGTGGTGCATATTGTATATAATATTTGGTACTGGTATTTCTGGTTATGTGGAGTTATTACTGAAGTAAATAATTCAGTTTTTAATATCGTGTAGCACTGCGATCATGCTCTATAAATCCATTCATGCCCTCTAAACACATTAAAAACTCACAGAATCCTGTCAATAATGCAACCAGTGAAATGTGACTAAAATAGGCCCAGTGGGCCTACAGTGTTGTCAGAACATTACCAAGCTCATTGCCGAGCTGGAGAGTGATTAATATGTGCACAAAGGCAATGGCGAATGAAATGCACAGTAATAGCCTTCATTTACAGAGCTTTCTGCACACATATAAATCTTCAGTATTTCCTCCATACAGGAGTTGTGCAGTAAAGCTCTTGCAAATAAAATGCATTTCTTTTACAGTAATCAATAAGTGTAATTTTCTCAGTATTACATGCAATGGTATATACAATGCAAAAGATCAAAACCACCTATTGTGTTTATACTTGCTTACAGGGGCAGATTAAGGTTACCATGGGCCTGGGATGCTCAGAAAGCCCGGGACCGATGGACTCCTATTCACCCAAACAATCCCTGTGACCGTATAATCTCCAACACAGTATTATCTGCTATAGCAGTTCCCAAATAGTATAATGTTTCATAGTGAACCCCAGGCAGTAGAATGTCCCATAGTGACCTCTCAGCACACTATAATGTCCCATAGTAGCCCCACCACACAGTACAATGTCTTAGAGTGACCCCTATCATTTAAAAAAAAAAAAAAATAGCACTTTTACAAAAAGTTTGGATTCACCTGAAGCCCCCAGAAAATAATTATTAGAGGCCCAGGGGAGGTGAGTACAAGAAACAGTGTTATTCACCTCCTTTGGGCTCATGTACGGGTCTCCATCCTCTTTGGGCCTCTTCTGACATTTTGAATGATGTCAGGGATGACTGATGGTTATGATTGGACCTCAGTGGTCATGTGAATCACACTGGAATCTATGCGTCATGATGTTGGCATGATCCACAGGACTGCTGAGGCCTAATCACAGGCCATCAGGCCCTGAGCATTCACCTACACTGAGTGGCCAAAGTCATGGGAAGGTACTGGATGTGCCGTTAATAGCGGGTCGCCCCTCCGCGAGCCCAAATAACTGTAGCAAGATGACGAGGCATGGACTCCATGAGGTGGAAGAGTTCTGGAGGGATATTGATCCATGCAGTCTGCGCTGCAGCCCACAATTGGTCCTGTGTAGTTGGCACTGGGTCAATAGAGTGGACACTGGTATCCACAGCATCCCAAAAATGCTCTATGGGGCTGAGGTCGGGAGTTGTGAGGTCACTGGTGTGCATGGCCGCCGATAGGCCAGTATTACTGCTACTGGCATCAGGGACACAGCCAAATTGAAAAATGGGGGGGGGGTTTTGGCCCGCCACCGTGTGCCGCCCCCCTGACGCCCACAGCAGTCATTGTGCCCAGTGAGCAGCGCCGAGCTCCAGCTCCTCGCACAGGCGCAGTACTATCCGTATTGAAGCTGGCGAGCGGGTAGTACTGCACCTGTGTGAGGAACTGGAGCTCGGCGCTGCTCACTGGCCTGGGCACAAATCATGACTGCTGCTGGCGCCAGGGGACCAGGGGACAGGGCCGGCGTCAGCGCACGGCATAGGCGGGCAAGTGGCGGGGCCCACAGAGCCTCTGGAGGCCCCCTGGCACTTGTCCGCCCCAGCACTTGCCTGTCCCGATGTCCGCTCATCGACGTCCGACGGACGCCGATGAGCTGAATACATAGGCGATTAAAGCAGGAGCTGTGAGCTCAGCTCCTGCTTTAAAGAGAACCTTTCATCAGATCGGGCACATGCAGTTTTATATACTGCTGGAAAGCTGACAGTGCACTGAATTCAGCGCACTGTCGGCTTTCCCGATCTGTGCCCGGTGTAAAGCGCTATCGGTCCCATTACCGTAGCGCTTTAGTGTCAGAAGGGCGTTTCTGACAGTTAGCCAGGGACGCCCTTCTGCCCAGCAGCGCCTATCGCGCTGTACTGTGTGAGCGGGGAGGAACACCCCCTCCCTCTGCTCACAGTGCTCGTCTATAGACAAGTGTTATTAGGAGAGGGAGGGGGTGTTCCTCCCCAGTCTTAGAGCACAGCACGATAGGCGCTGCTGGGCTGAAGGGCATCCCTGGCTAAGTGTCAGAAACGCCCTTCTGACTGTAAAGCGCTACTTTACCGGGACCGATAGCGCTTTACCCCGGGCATAGATCGGGAAAGCCGATAGTGCGCTGAATTCAGCACACTGTCAGCTTTCCAGCAGTATATAAAACTGCATGTGCCCGAACTGATGAAAGTTCCTCTTTAACGCTGCGGACCCGGCTTTGGCATGTGTAGGCGCGATGTGATGACACCACATCGCGCCTACAACTATGTGAATGGAGTGAGAGAGCGGAGAGAGGAGCGGCGGGGGAGCGATGAAAGGTAAGTGTAAGTGTTTGTTTTGTATTAAACATTAAGGTGGAACATAATGAAGGGGGCCCATGAAACTGGGGGCAAATGAAGGGGAGGGGGGGACGGCATGACACTGGGGCAGATGAGGGGGGGGGGGGACTGTCACGTTCGTGTCAAAGTCCAGACACCGATTCCTGGCTGCAGATTGCACCGCTAAGGAAACAGGGGAAGGAGACTATCCCTGGCACTACGGTGGCTAGCTAGGCCCTGCCTATGGGTGGTGGTCAGCTGTCCTCAAGCTAGCCTTGGCCCCGACAACTCCTGGCTCTCTAGCACGAAGACCTAACAGACAGATAGGACAAGAGCTGCAAGAGAGCTAGGGACTGGGGATACTATGGTGGTGACCCCTGCAGAAATAAAGGTGCAGCTGCAGACAAACAAACAGGACGGGAGGTGCAGGACAACGGACACGCAGCACAACACAATACAAGAGAAATGAGGAGAGGGACAGTGGAGAGGTGAGGAAAGGGTAAACACGAGACTGGGGTAAAATAAACTGGAACCCACCTCAAACAACCAGATAGTGCCAAGAAATCCGAAGTGAAGGACAGGGCAGAGTAGAAGTGTGGAGGGGAGAACCAAACTCATACACAATCACTCAAACTCCTTACTAGACAGTAGCAGCACAAACAAAACACTCCTCCTCCCTGGGCCACAAATTTTAGGTTGGGACCACAAAAATCGGCAACTAATGGAGCTGCCCTCTTCCTGATAAAGGCCCCAGAATCCTCCCATAGGTTGATGGCAATCCTTAACACCTGGGGTTCGATTCCAGGAACCTCAAGTATGCTCAGAGGATTGACACCCAATACCAAAATATACAAAAATAAGGTCATGACAGGGACGGCATGACACTGGGGCAGAGACGGGGGGACATGAAACTCTGGGCAGATAAAGGGGGGAGAACGGCATGAAACTGGGGACAGAGATGGAGGGGGCCCAATGAAACTGGGGGACAAATGAAGGGGAGAGGGGGAATGGCATGACACTGGGGCAGATGAAGGGGGGGAGAACGGCATGACACTGAGGAAGATGAAGGGGAGAGAACGGCATGACATTGGGGCAGATGGGGGGGTGGAACAGCATGACACTGGGGCCGAGACGAGGGGACATGAAACTGGGCAGATGAAGGGGGAGAATGGCATGAAACTGGGGACAGAGATGGAGGGGGGGACATGAAACTGGGGGCAGAGGAAGGGTGTATATGAAACTGGGGGAGAGATGGAGGGGGGGCATATAATTTACGGGTGACTGTAGGAGGATTATACTGTGTGGGAGCACATGAAAAATGAATGAGAATGGGCGGAGTAAACATAAAAGTGGGTGGAGCTAAATTTGCCACGGCGCGCTGCCCCTCTTTCTACTCTTCAGAAGTTGGGAGGTATGGCGTTGGTGACGCCACACTCCTGCGTGATGTCACTCGCTTCATCTGCGACGCACAGTGTCTTGACTCCCCCGCCTCCTTTACGAGGGGGCCCACTGAGGCTCTGTCACCCAAGGGCCCATAAAAACTTGGAGCCGGCCCTGCCAGGGGACATCATTTATAGGTACAGGGGGCAATGGAAAGATGTTAGGAGGTGGACGGGGGGGGGGGGGGGATTGTTGGGGCATCAGGTGTGCGGCACTGCGGAGAGGGAACTGGGGCAATAATATATAATATATAAACTTTTAGCTGGAGAACTACAAAGCACACAATACCTCCAAAGGTATATGTGCTTTGTATTAATAATGATGTAGGCTGCTATGCTACTAGCATCACAGCCTGTTTGGGGGTTGGACTTTCAGGGATAGTGCAGGGATAAGTTGACAGCTGATTCTGACTGGTTACCAACGTATCTCGGCAAGGGAGGCCAAAAACGCAATGTGAAAAAGCCCCGAGGATTTATTAAGAGGGCTCTTATAAATAGTGTTGGCTCTCTATAGGCGCTGTCACACGTAGCAGATTTTACCTGCAAATAGAATCTGATTAAGCCTTGTAATGCTGCTAAATAAAGGGAAATGTAATACATAATTGGTATGTCGCAAAATAAGGTAGTTTTAAAATGGCGGGGAGGGGGGGGGGTTGCAGACACTTAGGCTGTATGGGGCCCCAAAATTCCTGATGGCGGCCCTGCTGGTGTGTTCATTAAGCCAGTCCTGTGCCACCAACAAGTGATGATATGTTGCATTGTCCTGTTGGTACACAGCATCCCCATCAGGGAACTCCCAACACCAGAAAGGGGTACAGATGGTCTGCTTTTTCATGTCTTCAACCTGGAACGGCAAAGGAATTCATCTTTAGTTTTGTTACACAATCCAAGTTTCCTATTCTTGACACTATAGCCACATTTTTGCTACGGAGCTCAGATCCAGGTCTGGGAGGAGATCCCTCAGGAGACCATCCACAACTTCATCAGGAGCATGTCTAGGAGTTGTCGGAAGGTCATACAGGAACGTAGAGGCCACACACACTACTGAGCCTCCTTTTGACATGTTTTAAGGACATTACATCAAAGTTGGATTAGCCTGTAGTGTGTTTTTCACTTTTGGGGGTAACTCCAAATCCAGGTCTCCATTGGTTAATAAATTTGATTGCCATTGATGATTTTTGTGTGATTTTATTGTCATCATATTCAACTTTGTACAGAACAAAGTATTCAATGAGAATATTTTATTCATTCAAATCTAGGAGGTGTTATTTGAGTGTTCCCTTTCTTTTTTTGAGTAATATATATATATATATATATATATATATATATATATATATATATATATATGTTTTTAATTTTTGAGAAATAGGTAGTAGCAGTAGTGGTAACAGCAGCAGTGGCGGACCCAGACAGTCAGAGACAGACACAAAAATCAGGTATAAACAGGGTTTTACCCTATGTTTATTTTTCAAAAAGTGGCAAACAATAAACAGGGCAAAAAAGAACAACACAAAATCTTGTCTGAGCTGCTAACTATACAAAGAAACCCTAACTGTATATGTGGCTTGTTTAAGCCACATGATCAACATAAAAGGCAAAACAAGGGGCAGCCTTTTTCCTGTGGCAGAGTACACGAGTGCCCATTCAGCCACAGAAAAATGACCGATGGCCATGTGCAGTTGGTGCTTTTGTCTGAAGATGCAGTCGATGACCCAGCAAAGAGGCGGTTGGGTAAGAAGACAGAGGCATCACTGGAGAATTTTCAGACAGCACAGGGGATGCCCCCTGTGCTGTCTGAAAGCTCATTTACATATGGAAGAAATAATAAATTTCTCAGGAATAGTGGCGTGGATCAGAATAACAAAGGTAAGAGAAGAATAGCCTTTCTTAAGGCTATTCCAACGTGTACTTAGTTAAAAAAGGGATTCTAATGATAGAATCCCTTTAAAGGGATCCTATCTTTCAAACACATTTTTTTCTGAGTAACATGTCGGAATAGCCTTAAGAAGAATAGCCAAAAGAATTGAATTTGCAAACGGGATTCCTACAGAATGGCGGCGCGGAGAAGACAAAGAAAGGTTGAAGAATAGCCTTTCTTAAGGCTATTCCGATGTGTTACTCAGAAAAAACTGTGTTTGTATGATAGGATCCCTTTAAAGAATATGCATGCCCCCTCCATGAATAGTCCAGGAATTATATGCTGCTACTTACTGTAGCTTTAGACTGGTTACTTTCTGGTTGTTTACACCAGGACTTGTCCATGGCCATTGTCTGATCACAAGAAAGTAATGATGGAACTACAATTAGAACATATGGTACAGTCATCTGACAATATGAAGTTGTTATCGGATGCAGTTATTAAAAAAAAAAAAAAAAAAAAAAAAAAGATGATGAGTAGATGATCTGAAGCTGCATTTTGCTATTATCAACAAGGAAATGAATGTAGATACGGTGTGGCTAGCAAACAAGGCTTTTCATTAAGGGAAGCTTTATTACATTTTTTCTCCAGATAAAAGGTAACTTTAAAGGGTTTATTGAGCCGTGTACATTTATTTAAAAAAGTACTGAGAATGCTTCAAAATAACAGAATAATACTTACCTTACTGGTCCCCTGAACACACTTTCTTAAATATTCAGTTAAAGGGGTTGGCTACTTTAAAATAGTGTATCTTAATGCCTTTTAATAATAGTATTAGTATATATCACTTACTAAGGGTGCCTTCACACAGAGTAACGCTCCGCGCATTTTGCTACATTTTACACGTGCAAAAATACACGTGTGAAATGTAGTAAGCCATTGAGTTTAATGGCTTTTTTCGTATAACGTGAGTCTTTTTGCACGCAACTTTTTGCGCGCGCAAAAAGACGTGCGCAAAAAGACATGCGTTAAAAAAAAGCCATTGAACTCAATGGCTAACTACATTTCACACGTGTATTTTTATACGTGTGAAGTGGACAGAAAGCACGGAGCGTAACTCTGTGTGAAGGCACCCTAATAGGCACTCCTTGAAGCATTTGTAAGATTTCATAAGCCATGCCCTCCAGTCCTGCTGGCACCTATCCATAAGATGAAGCCACAACATAACACTATATATATATATATATATATAATACTATATATTCAATATTTAATATATCATATAAAAATATTTAAGTGTCCAACCATATTATCCTTTTACTGTGTTTTTGAACAATGACAGCTAAATATTAGTAATGTATTAATGTACTTTTCTCACATGTGGAATACAGCAGGGGACGTCAGTAGCTACCATGTGCTTATCCCACTAAGGTCAGTTGTTAAGCCACTGTTCCTATCAGCATATTTTTTGGCATGTGGGAGAAAATCAGAGTACCTAGATAAAACCAAAACAAACTTAAAGGGATTCTATCAGAATCCCTTTTTTCAGTACTACCACATCAGAATAGCCTTAAGAAAGGCTATTCTTCCACTATTTTTAGAATTCTTCTCCACGACACCGTTTCGGTGATATTCATGGTTTTCTCCATATTCAAATGAGTCTCCCGACAACTCAGGGTCCCCCTGGACTCAAACAGCACAGGAGGCATCCCCTGTGCTGCCTAAAGACACTCCAGCAACACCCTCCTTCTTCTACAACTGTGCGCGCCCTCCTACATCTTCTTCTGGTGAGACTGTGTTGTATCGGCTACCAATGTGTAAGTGATTCTGGTACAGAGCTCCTGAGCATGCTCAGTATTTTCTGTACTCCGTAGAACTACACGAGTGAACTGCGCATGCGCAGTATGCTCATGTAGCGGCCATAGAAAATGGGCGACAAGACATGCTCAGTTAGCTCTGCCCGATAGTAGAGCCGCCTGTGCATGTTTTGTTGCCCTTTTTTTTTTTAAATGTAGATTGTGAGCCCCACATAGAGCTCACAATGTACATTTTTTCCCTATCAGTATGTCTTTTTTTGGAATATGGGATGGAAATCCATGCAAACATTTTTGTCGCCCATTTTTCTGTGGCTACTACATGAGTGAATGCAGTCTCGCCCGAAGAAGATGCAGGAGGATGTGTGCGGCTGTAGAAGAATAAGGGCGTCGCTGGAGAGTCTTCAGGCAGCACAGAGGATGTCTGGAGACTCATTTGCATAACTGGGAATATCACCAGAGCGGTGGTGCAGAGAAGAATTCTAAAAATAGGGGAAGAATAGCCTTCCCGCTCAAACTATACAGTGCGATAGGTGCTGCTGTGCAGAAGGACGTACTTGACTGACTGTCAGGAATGCCCTTCTGATTGTAAAGAGCTACGGTACCGGCACAGATCGGGAAAGCCAACAGCGCACTGAAATAAGCGCACTTTCGGCTTCTCAGCAGTATATAGAACTGCCTGTACCCCGGACCATGAAAGGTCCTCTTTAAGGCTAGTCCAACATGATAGTACTGAAAAAATGGATTCTAATGCTAGAATCTCTTTAATACTTCTTAATACTACATGTGGAAGGAGACTGAATAACATAAATATGAGAGGCCTAGATGTATATTTCTGTTATTTAAATAACGTACTAAATGATCAAAGCTGATACAAATATATCTGTGTGCAAGATTTAGATTCTGACTCATATATACCAAGTATGCACTGTCCGATTTAAGCAGTCAAACCTATGGTAAAAAAGTTTGATTTTGGGATATGTTTGGCCAATATTCAGTCTATATTTGACACCCCTGGATTCTTTTCAGTAACTTTTGGATTTTACAAACAATTCTTCAAGGACTCCAATGTCACATAGCAGATTCTCAGAATGTATCCGCAGACCCTGAGTATGATTTTTAGACCTTTAAATCCTTTTCTGTTGACATTCGCTCTATATTACTGTGCCATGCATAGCACATACAAATACAATACTAAACCAAAATAATGTTCAGCCTTTAGTTTTAGCAAAATATTTCAACAGCAGACAGAATCCATTCTCAAAGCGGTAGCTACTTTATGGAAAATGGATGTCTGAAATGAATGACATTATTTTGCTGTCAGAAATAACCTTTCTTGGTAGCAATGACACATGGGTTATTCATGTATAAAAATGGATTATATTATTCCTTAACTTTCCCGATCTTTAAGCAAATCATCAGTCAGTCCTACAAATTATTAAAAATCTTTGCATATTTTGTAGAAATACCCAAAGACATCTTTAAGTTGATTTGCCCAGGAGGTATATTTGTATTACTGTATATGGATGTCAGTAATTGATGTCTATCAATTATTGATGTCTTTGACTATACATTATATACATAATACTTATTATAATATATAATACAATATAGCTAAATTGGATCTTGGTATAGCAACTTATATAGAACAGCAGAGTATCTAAATAATAATAATAATAATAATAATAATAATAATAATAATAATAATAATAATAATAACAGAGTACTAAACAGGGGCTTATTCACATCTGCCTTATTCACATCTGCCTCAGAGGCTTTGTTAAAAATTGCGAATGAAAAAGTCCTGCATATTAATAATTTACAGACCCCATCATGTTCATTGAAATCAGGATATGATATGGCCAAAAAAGTGCCACAGTTGCTCCATGTTCTAGTAGGAGCCCCAATAGTAGATCCGAGCCATGTTTTTTTTTTTGTTTGCTGTATTCCCATACCTGTACAGATTCATGGGGCTCAAGACATTCTCTGGAGAAGCTAGGATGGCCAACCCGACTCATGGCTTGATCATCGTCCTGCAGATGGGGTAAAGTACCTCGCCAGAAGTCTTATTTGGTCTCATGCACTGGATGAGGCTTCTGGTGAAGTATCCAGCTTTCAGGACATCAATCAAGTCTGGATGGGGTCCAGGCAACCTGTCTTCTCCGAAGAGTGGCTCCATCCCTTTGCGCTTATATAGGCACTAGAGATTAAAGGGGTTTTCTGTCCCTAAATGGAATTTTATAACTGAGCTCATCAGTATATTATCTATGGGAGTCTGAACCACTAACCCCACAAAGACCAGCTGTTCCAACAGCCTCTGAGTGGCAGAAACTACTGTAGTGGACGAGGAACATTTGCAATCTGCTCCTATTCAAGTAATAGGAGAGCTGCGTCCCTGTCCCCTGTATAGTGGTGTTTTGGGGAATTCCAGTGCCGGTCCTATTGCTTGAATATGAGGAGCCTACACACATTCCCCAATATTATTGAGTCAATCTGAGGAGATCTCAAGAGCGCAGTACATACGAAACAGCCCAGGAATTTCCAGGAACTGGAGACTTTTTGCCAAGAAGAATGGGCGGCTTTACCATCTGAGAAAATAAAGAGCCTCATTCACAACTACCACAAAAGACTTCAAGCTGCCATCGATGTTAGAGGGGGCAATACACGGTATTAAGAACTGGTGTATATGAACTTTAGATCAGGGTCATTTTGATGTTTTTGGTTGTCATTATGATTATGATAACACAGAAGTGTGACAATAAATGGCTTCAGCCAACCACTAACCATGAGTGGAGAAAAAGGTTTTGTGTTATCATTCATATTCTCTGAAAAAAGGCGAAAAAAACAACGTGTTCATGGTAGGGACCCGTGCAGAGAGACTGTAAAACAGTACAAAGACTGTTTTGGTCCTACTATGGAGCCTTACAGTATCTGTATGCTGCTATACAGGCTACCTTAGGTGTATGTGTAACAAGATTTATTTATGCCATGAGTGCGTCCTAAAATTGTGGGAAAAAGGAGGAACATTAGCGCCCCCCTACAACTATGGGACAGACACATTTTGTTAAATAAAATGGAGCCATAATATGGACAATTTCAATGAAAATGTTCCAATGGAGGAGTTTATTCTTAACTAAACTTTATTTATGATGACATCACGCATTTATGCAGGATTGGTCACAGTAGCCAATAACAGTCTATTAACCATTGTATGCTGTTGTTAAGTATACAGGCGTATAAGGAGCGTAAGGTTAAAGCCCCATGTTACCGAAACGTACCAGAAAAAAACTCTGCGTTTTACAGTAACAGCAAAGTGAATGAAATTCTGGCTAATCTCATTCACACATTGGAGAAAAAAGCCTTGCAGGAAAGCAGAATGTCAATTTTATCTACTGAAACGCTTGCATTTTCCCTATTGATTTAACAAGGGAAGAAAAACCGCAGAGAAAAACAGCAAAAACACAATGAAAAATGCTGTGAAAAAAAACATTTGCACAACAGTCTAGTGGTCTCATACAATAAAAAAAAAAAAAAAAATAGAAAACTGTCTGGAAAGGGTATCTCCTTAGAGGCTGCAGATAATGGCTTCCCATGTGTGATTCATTGCTTTCATGTTTTCTCTGTTTCTTCTATTAAACAGAAGGGAGAGGCCTTTCCTGCCGCGTGGAGATGGGAACAAAAAGTGGAAAGCAGCGGAATTGGAACATATTAAATATGTAGAGAAAGCATTAGCATTTCCAGAGGTAAAATTGACTTGCTGCATTTTTAAAAAAACACATGCCTTTTTCAAAAACAGATTTTTTGCTGAGTTTTTATGTCCACAATGTGTGGATGGGATTAGTCAGAATCTCATTTTCACTGCTGGTACTGTATGACGCAAAGGAATTATCTGGGGCTATGATATTGTTTGCTGTAGCGTTTTCACTATTGCCAGACACAGTGCCATACATTGCAGCGCTGTTATTTCTGTTTCTTGTACACTTGATAAAGGGGTGTTACCACAAAACGCAAAGTGTGTTGGTAAATAAAATCCGTGTTTTGGATATATGATCCATGGTGGAGTGTGGTTTTCTTTAACTCCAAAACCCAAGCCGTGGGTTTTTCTTGGTTTTTTAATGCCTGTAAAGAGAAAGAGGAACTCAGTGTGATAATCCTAACTGACCCTGTCAGTGTCATTGGCCTAGGAGCAAAAAGATCATTAGAAAGATCTTTGTGCTGTTCCTTCATATATTTGTACACTGTGATTAGATTTTCTCACAGCCATCTTTTTTCTAAACTGAATAACCCCAAATGTATTAATCTGTCTTAGTCATCCTTTTGTGCACTTTCTCTAGTTCAGTTATCGAGAACATAATTTTGCTGAAATTAGAGCACTGATTGTTCAAGAACGGTTGGGTCTAGAGAAATCAAAATCTAACTGTGCCTGTTTCAGTAGATCGGCGGTAGAGATGTAACAAGACATCCTTGGGCCCAGTGCAATATTTTGTAATGTGGTCCCTCGATAACTACCTTGTGACAATTAGAGTAGCGGTATATTTTTTGGAGCAGAGAGACCTTTGGGGCCTTGTCATGGTCTAGGACTGAGGGAAATTAGAGTTGGTAGAGGTGGTGTAAGGTCCATTTTAATACCTACTCAATAAAGGAGAGCAGTGATGGACAAGTATTATAATTCTATTTACTTTATCTGTACAAGGAACTTAAGGACATTAGTTTTGCAGTCATTGTGCACCAAAGGAGTTTTGTAGGGTGCTTGAATATTCCTTTCCTTTCGTATATGTGATAGTTCTGGCAGCTACCATGCAACAAGAACTACTTAAAAAAATTCAATTCCATTATCTTCCCAAAGCCACAGTTGCATTATGGTAGAGATGTGTCCTTCCTTACCCACCTTCACCTAAGCTCAACATGTCCTGAGATGTGCATCATGAGATGACCAGCTTTTAAAAAAAATCCACAATTTTGAATTTTCCCTAAAGAGGACCTTTTTCCACTTTCACCAAATTCAGCTCTTTGCATCCTTTAATAGGCTCGACTCCACTGATTCCAGCACAGTTGGAACTTTATCTTGAGCCCCTCCTGTCCCTGAGCAAAAACTGCTGTTAGTATTGGTTTCTGACATGTATTCTCAAAAGGGTGGTGTCAGGTAGGAGTGGGATTGGAGTTCCGACCCCCCCACCTTTTTTTTCCTTGTGCCTGATTTGCCCACTTCACAGTAAAGAGCCTAAGTATCAATTTAGGCTATAAAAATACCTGCTGTGATTGCCCAAGAATGGTGGGGGCTAGAGAAAAGATTCTAACAGCACTGGAATCAATGGAGTGGTGCCTATTGACAGATGCAAAGAACTGGAGTTGGTCATGAAAGATCCTCTTTAATCCCATATTTACAAGTTTATAGATATTTATTCTGTTTGGAACTGTATCATTATTAATAACAGTATTTCTTCTCCTTCATATTTACCTTAAATACAGATTTGGGGTAATTAGATGCTCAGTTTCCATAATCCTTAGGATTTGGGAAATGAAACTGTCCACCCTTTAAAGAATGGCACAATAAAAGTATTTTACTGCCTTGATATAAAGCTGTCTTAGTGTACGGCTTATCGTGCCAAGTGGTTGATTATTTTGGACATTCCTCAAATTAGAAGTGGTGGTTTATCTGTGACATTTTCTTGAGTTACATTTGCAATTCTTCAACAGCAAACATTGCTTTCAGCTACACGGCGGCTTGATGATGAAAAGGGACGAGATTTATATCCATAGGATCTTTGCCTAGTGTCGTTTGCTTTACATGGTGGGAATATATTCTAGCACGTGAGTACCGAAATCTAGTGGCCAAGAAATACAGTCGTATCCCTTCATGGTTTGTCGTAAAACACTTTGCAGGTTTACTTGAAACCAAAAAAACCCCAGTATTTGTTTATAAAAAATAAGATAAAAAAAACTTATTAATATACTTTAAATATAATAATTGCTCTGATGTTGCGGGTGCTTTTCCCATATATAGCTCCCAAAACTGAAGCTCCAGGTGGACATCGGTGACCGAGAAGAAGGCTGGCTTACCTAATACACAGAGCCAGACAGCCCCTTCATAGCCCCACTCCTGGGACCATCTAATAGTGAAATCCAGCCATCTACATCATTCGAAAAGAGAAGGATATTAGTAAGTTTTTTTTATTTTATATTTAGAAATAGAACATTTTCATGGCACTGGACAACACCTTTAATAAACAGTGTACAAAAATATACCGACCTTCACTTATTATTAGAGATGAGCAAACGGCGTTCAATCAAATTGATATTCGATCGAATATCAGGCTGTTCGAGGTACTCGATTCCAATCGAACACCACGAGGCAAACGCAATAAAAATTTGTATCCCCTACCACCTTCCCTGGCTCTTTTTTTGCACCAATAACTGTGCAGGGGAGGTGGGACAGGAACTACAACAACAGAGGCATCGAAAAAAAATCTCCATTGTGGTCCGATTTTAGACTCCACCTCCTCACAGACGAGCCTACGGCAGGACCAGCGTTGATTGGCCGAATGCTGTACACTAGCCAATCAACGCTGGTCAATTCATTCCTATGAGAAAGAGAGTCAGCTCCCTCGTAACAGCAAGCTGCCAGCTCTCCTGACTAGCAAGGACCAGCCTGCTGCACAACCAGAGTTGATTTGCCGCAGGCTCATCCTTGCTAGCCAGGAGAGCTGGCAGCTTGCTGTTACAAGGGAGCTTACTTTTTATCAGCGCAACTGCAAATGCTGTGCAGTTAAAGCGCACAGTCCCCATAGACTATAATGGGGTCCATGCGCTTTAACTGCACAGCGCTCCTCCTAAACACTCTCCTCCTGCTACTCGAGGACTTGGTGACTCTCCTTTAGTCGAATAGTGGTTTCCCCTGAAATGAGCATTTTTTCCAATAGACTATAATGGGATTCAATATTCGATCTAGTAGTCGAATATTGAGGCTCTACTCGAAACAAATATTGAATCTCGAATATGTCACTGTTCGCTCATCTCTAGTAATCATCTATTGTAAGATCAAATAAACCCAAATGAACCATATAACTTCTCATGATGCGGATGCTGCCTTGCCTCACTTCCACTAGGTGCATTGCCCTTCACACCGGTTGGTTTGGAAATAGAAACAGTAATGGAAGAAATCTTTGAGGAAGGCTCTGGTGTAAATCCCTTGAAATTTTTGTTACTCAATTACACCTTTATATTAACCGGTTAAGGACCAGGCCCAAAAGTATGTTAAAGACCAGGCCTTTTTTTTCAAAACTGACATGTGTCACTTTAAATGGCAATAACTTTGAGACGGTTTAACTTACACAAATGATTTTGAGATTGTTTTTTTCGTAACACATTATACTTCATGTTAGTGGTAAATATTAATCAATATTTTTGTATTTATTTATAAAAAAACTAGGAAATTTGATGGAAATTTTGAAAAAATTGCAATTTTCAAAATGTGAAATTCTCTGCTTTTCAGGCAGATAGTCATACCACCCAAATACATGAATAAATATTATCTCCCATATCTCTGCTTTATATCGGCATCATCTTTTGATTGTCTTTTAATTTATTTTGGACGTTACAAGGCTTACAAGTGTAACAGCGATTTTCTAGATTTGCAAGAAAATTCTCCAAACCAATTTTTTAGGGACCGCTTCAGTTCTGTAAGGAATTATAAAGGCCTATATAATAGAAACCCCCATAAATCACCCCATTTTCAAAACTACACCCCTCAAATTATTCAAAACAGCATTTGGGATGTTTGTTAACCCTTTAAGTTTTTCATAAGAATAAAAATAATATGGAGGTCAAATTTAGACATTTCATTTTTTTTCATTAATACATTCATTTAGACCTAAAATTAACACATTCACAAAGGGTTAAAGGAGAAAATGCATCTCACATTTTGTTATGCAATTTCTCCCGTACACAGAAATACCCCACATGTGGGCGTAAACTGATTTTTGGGTACACAGCAGTGCATGGAAGGGAAGGAGCGACACTGGGTGTGTGAACAGCAGATTTTGCTGGAATAATTTTCAGGCACCATGCCTCATTTGCAGAGACCCTAGAGTACCAAAACAATGGAAACCCTCCAAAAGTGACCCCATTTTAGAATCTACACCCCTCACAGAATTCATCAAGGGGTATAGTCAGCATTTTGACCCTACAGTTATTCCACAGATTTTACTAACATTGGGATGTGTAAATGAAAAATTACTAAAATGTCACTTTATCCCCAAAGTTTTAATTTTCACAAGGGGATAAAGGAGTAAAAGCCCCCCACAGTTTGTTAAAAAATTTCTCCTGAACACGGCAATACCCCATGTGTGGCCATATTCTGCTGTATGGGTACATGGCGGGGCTTGGAATGGAAGGAGCGCTATTTGGCTTTTGGATGGCAGATTTTGCTGGAATAATTTTAGGTGCCATGTCGCATTAGCAGAGCCCCTAGAGAACCAATACAGTGGAAACCCCCTAAAAGTGACCCCATTTTGGAAACTACACCCCCCAAAGAACATATGAAAGGGTATAGTGAGCATTTTGACCCTACAGCTGTTTCACAGATTTTATTAACATTGGGGCATGAAAATGAAAAATTACTTTTTTTCCAATAAACTGTCAATTTAGCCCCAAATTTTTCATTTTCACAAGAGGATAAAGGGGAAAAAGCTCCATAAAGTTCGTTAAACAATTTCTCCTGAACACAGAAATGCCCCATATGTGGCCATAATCTGCTGTATGGGAACATGGTGGGGCTCAGAATGGAAAGCGCTATTTTAATTTTGAAGGACAGATTTTGCTGGAATATTTTTCAAGTCCCATGTCGCATTTGCAGAGCCCCTAAAGTATCAATATAGTGGAAACCCCCTAAAAGTGACCCCATTTTGGAAACTACACCACTCATAGAATTTATCTAGGGGTAGAGTGAGCATTTTGGCCTCACCGCTGTTTCACAGATTTTATTAAAATTGGGGCGTAAAAATGAAAAATTACTTTTTTTTCACAATGTATCGTCCATTTAGCGCCATATTTTTAATTTTGCAAGTAGTTAAAAAATTAAAAGCCCCCCACAGTTTGTTACAAAATTTCTCCTGAGCACGGCAATACCCCATATGTGGCCATAATCTGCTGTATGGGTACATGGTGAGGCTCAGAATGGAAAGAGAGGTATTTGGATTTTGGAGGGCAGATGTGGCTGGAATAGTTTTGAGGTGCCATGTTGCATTTGCTGAGCCCCTAAAGTACCAATACAATGGAAACCCCTCAAAAGTGACCCCATTTTATAAACTACACCTGTCATGGAATGAATCAAGGGGTATTATCATTTTGTGCCTAAAATGCTTCCAAAAAATGAATGTCCAAAATGAAAATTGAAATTTTGAAAGAAATATGCCATTTCGGTGCCCAATACGTTGCACCCACTTTGTGTTGTCAGAGACCTGCACTCCTAAAACTATTAAGGGGCCATCCCGAGGGGCAAAAAAATATATATGTGTCTGCTTGGGCACACAGCAGGGCTCAGAAGGGAAGGAGCACTGCGCTTTTTAGCTTTTGGGGTACAGATTTAGAGGGACTTTCTGGGGGCCATGTTCCTTTTGGAGAGACCTGGAGGTAACTGTAAACCCCATTTTGTAGGGGCAAGTTTAGGGTCTCTGCAAAAGTGTCATGGCATCCAAAAACCAAACCATCTGTGCTCCATAAACCCGATAACCCTTCTGTGTCCGTCTGTGCCCTAATATCAGTTTATAACCACTTATGACATTACGTACGTTATCCCGGGTACACCAGTGTCATACATGTGCCCTAATATCAGTTTATACCCACATATGACATTACGTCCGTTATCCCGGGTACACCAGTGTCATACATGTGTCATAAACTGTAGTTTGGGCGCACAGCAGGGCGCAGAAGGGAAGGAGCGCTATTTTGGTTTCTGGAGCACAGTTTGGTTTTTGGACGTCACTTTTGCAAAGCCCCTGAATTGTCAATAAAGTGGAATCCGCAGACATGTCACCCTATTTTGGACACTAGCCCACTGATGGGATTTATCAAGTGGCGTAGCGAGAATTTTTAACCCTTGAGTGTTGCATTTATTTAGTTTCCAGAAATGAAATCGCAACTGATAATGAGAAGTTAAAAATGAAAAATTTCCAGAGATTCGCCATTTCAGTGCCCGATATGTTGTGCCCAACTTATGTCATCAGAGACACTCCAAAAACTGGTAAGCGGGTATCCCGGGCACAACAGCTTTCAGAGCGTTCATCTCTGATACAAGTCAGGCACAATATATTACGCACAGAAATGATGTATTCCTGGAAAAATGGTCATTTTCACCTCTCACAATCAGCTTCGTATTCATTTATGGATAATAAGTTATAGCAAAACTTGGGGGCTAAAAATGCTCTCTGTACCCCTGGATAAATCCTTCAGGGGTGTAGTTTCCAAAATAGGGTCTCATATCAGGGGATTCCACTTTACTGGCGTTTCAGCTGTGCAAAAGTGTCATGGCATCCAAAAACCAAACCGTCTGCGCTCCAAAAACCCAATAACCCTTCTTCCCTTCTGTGTCTGGCTGTGCCCTAATATCAGTTTATTCCCACATATGACATTACGTCCGTTATCCCGGGTACACCAGTGTCATACATGTGTCATACATGTGGCATAAACTGCAGTTTGGACGTACAGCAGGGCGCAGAAGGGAAGGAGCGCGATGAGGCTTTTGGAGTACAGATTCAGATGTTTGGTATCTGGACGCCATGTCATGTTTGTAGAGCCTGTAAGGTACCAGAAAAGTGGATTCCCCAAAGGAGTGACCCCATTTTGAAAACTGCACCCCTCAAAGAATTTCTCAGGGGGTGTAGTGAGTATTAGTATCCGGACGTGACTGCACAGTGGATGGCGAAGAGGGAATATATAAGCTGTGCGGAAAACATTGCAGACACCAAATTCCCTACTATGTCCCAGTAGCTCCTATGATTGGGGGAGTCACTCTGGGGGTCACTTTGGGGGTCACTTCTGGTGTCTGTTCCCTCATAAGCTGTAAATCTGGGGTGTCCACTGATATTCGCTCACACTGCTTATACATTCCCTTCCTGACGCCGCCAGTTGTATTCTAATAATTTGGCGATTTTGGTTTTTTTTGTCTTCACATTGGTAGATGCTATATTTTCTTTATTCTTTTGGTGACGTGGCCATATAAGGGCTTGTTGTTTGCGGGATGTGATGTATTTTGTAATGACACCATTTTTGGGTGCCTACAACATACTGAATACATTTTATTAACTCTTTCTTGCTGGATTTAAAAAAAAAATAAAAAATCAATCCTGGCATTGAGTTGTACCCTTTAAATTTTGCGCCATGCAGCGTACAGTATAAGTACATGACATAACATAACATGTAGCCTTTATTCTGCGGGTTGGTACGGTTACGGCGATACCTCATTTATGTTATTTTTTTATGCGATACTAATTCTGCAGAACAAAAACACATTTGGGGACATAAATCAGTGATTTTTGCATCGCCATCTTCTGAGAGGCGTAACATTTTTATTTTTCGGTTGACAGTGTTGGTTGAGGGCTTATTTTTTGCGGGACAACCTGCGCTTTTTATTGGTACTGTTGTGGGGTGCATATGATTTTTTGATCACTTTTTATAGCATATTTTTTAAGGTGATATGGTGAAAAATCATTACTTCTGGCGGGTTTTTTCCGTTTTTTTTTTCAGCTGTACACCATATACATTAAATATTATTTCAGTTTTATTGTACAGGTTGTTACGGACGCGGCGATACCAAATTTGCATTGTTTTTATTAATTTTTAGTACTTTTTTTTATATAATTCATTTTGTATAGAGAAAAAGGGATTTTTGGGCTTTATAACTTTATTACTTTTTTCATACACTTTATTTTTTTTTAACTTTTATTTTTTAACTTTTTCATGTGTCCATTTAGGACACTTGAATCAGTTGATGCTTTGATGAAAGCACCAACTGATTCTGTATACTAGCTTGCAAGACACGAGCAGGACATGAGCCTGCTCGTGTCCTGTAAGCTGCAGAGGAAGTGAGCTGCATCGCTCACTTCCTCCATCGGTCGGCAGGATCAACCAGGTATGTGGGGCTCCGGTAGTCTGGGGTCACTGGCCAGACCCCAGACTACCTTCTACTGACATCGGCACCCCCCGATCTCGCCGCGGGGGGTGCCGATCAGCTTCAATCTTCGGCGGATCCCTTTCGATCGCGCCGTGATGTTTCACGGCAGGATCGAAAGGGTTAAAACGTTCAGTCGGAACTGAGTCCGACTGAACGTTGTTGAGGGGGTGGTTAGGTGTCAGTAACACCTAACCCCTGCCCTCCCCCCGCCCCACCCCCTGCCTAGTGAGTCTCTGAAGACCGGCCGTAAATTTACTATCGGCTGGTCTTAGAGACCAGGACTGCTGGCCGTAAATTTACGGCCAGCGGTCCTTAACCGGTTAAGAAGCAGATATTCCTATTATGGGTATAAATAAATCCAGATTTTTATTAGCAATAAATGACGCGGACCCCGCCAAACAGAAACCCGTGTGTAGATGCGAACCTAGCCTTACTTTGATTAGATATACAAATTATTCTTGTTGTCTTACACTTACAGTGCTACATTGTATTCGTGGTATATTACACTTACCTCTACTTACCTTCATTTATTGTTATTCATTTCTGTTATTTTATACTTACAACTACTTAATCTTCAATTTGTATCTTGCATATGACATATTCTTACTACAGTATACTTATCCTTACTTACCTTCACTTATTTCCATCTGATATACAACTTATTGCAACTAAAATACACTTACCTCCACTTACATTCTCTTATCCCTATATGATATACAATGTATTCTTGCTATAGTACACTTACAATTCCAAAAGCAAAAAATGGCGATAAAACAATTCTTTATTAATAATTATTAAATATATATGTCCATGGGTATAAATATGATATAAAAATACCCCTTAGTCAGTAGACAGTGACTGATCTAGCCCTATCTCATATACAGAGAAGGGAATTCAACATAGCCAATCTTGAATTCCCTTCTCTGTATATGAGATAGGGCTAGATCAGTCACTGTCTACTGACTAAGGGGTATTTTTATATCATATTTATACCCATGGGCATATATTTTTAATAATTATTAATAAAGAATTGTTTTTATCACCATTTTTTGCTTATGGAATTAGATGTTGATATATATAGTTCCCTTTGGATTATAGTACACTTACCTCTACTTATCCTAATTTATCCCTATATGATATACAATGTATTCTTGCTATAGTAGACTTACCAATACTTATCTTAACTTATCCCTACCTGATCTGTAACATATTCCTACAAAGGACACTTTCTTTTACATATTCCTACTAAATTACACTTATCACTACTTAACCTTTACCAACTTTGATCTGATTTTCATTCTATTCTTGCAATAGCATACTTACCTCTACTTAACTTTTCTGTTTCCTATCAGATATACAATCTCTACATACTAAATTACACTTTCCTCTATTTAACCTTGATTTATTGCTATCTGATATGTAATGTATTCTTGCTATGGTGCACTTCAATGAGATCTCATGTACACCTTAATTCTACTATTGAAAACTTTACTTATCGTCACTTTTTCCTATCTGTTAATTAACTTATACCTGCTAAAGTAGACTTGCCTTCACGTATTCATATCTGATATACATCTCATAGATTTTCTTACCAAAACACGATTAGGAAGGTTTGGTGCCATCCTGCCATCATGCTGACAATTTCCCCAATGCTCCATGTAAACACGATGAAATTGGGAGTTAATCTGATTGTCTGGGGTAGAGCATTTCAGAGAAGTGGTGCAACTCGGGAGAAGTCTTGTATACGAGCGTGGAAGGTTCTGATAATAGAGGATGTAAGTGTTAGGTCATTGAGCGAATGGAGAGCACGGGTTGGGCGGTAGACAGAGATGAGGGAGGAAATGTATGGAGGTTCAGCATTATGGAGAGCCTTGTGGATGAGGGTGATAACTTTATATTTTATTCTATAATGAATAGGCAGCCAATGTAGTGACTGGCACAGACCAGAGGCATCGCTGTATCATCTAGCCTGATAGATGAGCCTGGCCGCTGCATTCAGAATAGATTGTAGAGGGGAGAGTTTAGTGAGGGGAAGACCGATTAGTAAGGAGTTACAATAGTCAAGGCGAGAATGAATCAGAGAGACAATAAGTGCCTTTAGTGTATCTCTGGTAAGGAAAGGGCGTATTCTGGAGATGTTTTTGAGGTGGAGGTGACATGAGCGTGCGAGTGATTCAATATGAGGGGTGAAGGAAAGGTCTGAGTCAAACATAACCCCGAGGCAGCGGGCATGCTGCCTAGGAGTTATAGTAAGGCCTGAGACTACAATGGATATATCAGGGACAGTTCTGTTAGGTGGTGGAAACAGTAGTAGTTCAGTCTTAGAGAGATTTACTTTCAGATAGAGCGAGGACATGATATTAAAGACAGTTGCTGGTGTTCTGTATGAGTGCAGAGGTGATGTCACGGGAAGATGTGTATAATTGGGTGTCATCAGCATAAACATGGTACCGGAAGCCAAATCTGGCTAGGGGGCCTAGGACCGAGCCCTGAGGAACCCCAACAGCAAGGGAAAGAGGGGAAGAAAAAGAGTCCGCAAATGATACACTGAAAATGCGGTATGAGAGATAAGAGGAGAACCCGGAAAGTACAGTGTCGTTGAGGCAGACTGAGCAGACCATAGTGAGGAGAAGTTGATGGTCAACAGTGTCAAAAGCTGCAGAGAGGTCCAGAAGAATAAGAGGAGAGAAGTCTCCATTGGATTTAGCCATTAGGAGATCATTGGAGACTTTTGTGAGGGCCGTTTCAGTAGAGTGCAGAGCACAGAAACCAGATTGTAAGGGGTCAATCAGAGAGTTAGCAGAGAGATAGCGGATTAAACGAGAATATACCTGGCATTCCAAGAGTTTAGAGATGAAGGGGAGGTTAGAAACGGGTCGATAGTTAGCAGCACAGGATGGGTCCAGGGAGGGTTTTTTCAATAGCGGGATTATAACAGCATGCTTGAAGGAGGATGGGAAGATTCCAGAAGAGAGAGAAATGTTAAATATTTTAGTAAGGTAAGTCATGACAGCAGGCGACAGAGATTGGAGAAGGTGTGAGGGGAAGGGGTCACTACTGCAGGTCGTAGGGTGAGATGAAGAAAGTAGCTGGGAGACTTCCTTGTCTGTAACAGGTTCAAAAGATGAGAATGGACAGTCTGAAGTGTAGTTGGTGAGGGGGTCCGTACTATGGTAAGTGTGGGAATCAATGCCACCTGGGGCTTCTGCAGTTATTTCCTGACGGATCTTATCAATTTTATCATGGAAATAGTTGGCCAGGTCATCAGCACTAAGGTCTGTGAATGGCGTCTGTACCTTGGGCGTGAGTGATATACATTTACTGTACATGTTATTTAATCTGCATTATTATACATTTCTAATAATGATAATACATCTGTCCTGATAAAGGCAATGTCTATATCTATTGAGGTATTGAGGTATTTGAAAGTTTCCTGTCCATCAAACAGTCAAAACTGCCCATCAGCTTGCTGAAGAATACAGGAAGTGAGAAAAAGAGAAAGCAGGTAAATATGCTGAGAGAGAGAGAGAGAGATGGGAAAACCACTTTAAATATATTACAAATATGTTCACCAAACACCTCTCTACACAGTAGAAAAAAATTGAAATTACGTTTCACTTAAAGGGTTATTCTATTTAGAGCAAGTTACATCCTATTCAAAAGAGAGTGGTATCTTTCTAATTGTTGTGTCCCTCCACTGAGAACCCCACTAATTACAAGAATTGTGGTGTATTTAAGAAGGCTCTAAATTTTTATTTAGCATTAGTATGAGTAAGCAGAGCATTTGTAAGAGCATATAGAGCATAACGATGTAGTGCTGTAAGCTTATGTAAGTTCCCCTTCTCTACCAGTACCACCATGTTAGCAGAGGCATTTGAAAGGAATGTTGCTGTGATTTCCCTGCTGCAAAGAAGGTATATGGACTAGGATTGAGCGATCGGGATTGGAAAAGATCAGATTCCGATTGGCGATAGAGCAAATTTCACAATCGCGATCGGAGTTCCCGATCTTTTTAGGCTGTATCGAGGTCTTACGTTAGTTCCCACAATGCTTGGCTACTGTAGCAGATCCTGCAATATGAGACACTCAGCTGACCAGCCCCATACATTTGGAAGTCCGCCTCAATTCCTTTTTGATTTTCCATAGTCTGAACAGGAGATTAGTCTCAGTGCTAAGTTACCAGACTTATCTTATGGAAGAATGGTTGCTACGGATACAATTTTCGACATACTTAATCTGAATTTTTGTGAAATAATGAAATAAAAGTTGTTTATAATAGAGAAATAAATAATTTCAATCTTGGGTTACCAGGGAGATGACATCCTCTGTGCTCTACTTTATTTCACTATGTGTTGCTTGACTGTGAGCTAGAGACATTGAGATTTTTTTTGTGCTATCACACAATGTGCAGTTTGACCTAGTTTTCCACAGTCGTGACATCTTTTAGAGTAACATGTGCCATGCTTTGTTCTTCTTTATGGTTCAATTTTACCTGCAGTGAGGGGTTGGCGAGTTTTTGAAGTTCATCCACCTCAACCTTCAAGGACTTTGCATCTAAATATAGTATTTGAAGGCTATTAGATAAATGTTTACTTATACAGTCATAAATGAAGCTGAAATGTGGCGAAGCATATTGTGGATTTATGTTACTGTATATTTTAGGGTTTCTATTACTTTTGCAGCCTTTTCTAAATAGAGCATGGCCATTTATAATGAATCGTTATTTAACAAACTGTTATACTTTACACATTTTTAAGAAATGTTACTGTTGGTGAATTTAACTCCTTGATAGTGATAGTATATCAAGATGGCTCCTGCTCCGGAGCTGAGAGGGTGTCATGAGGAGCATATTATATAGCTGACATCTTACAATTCCCATGTATTGCAGAGTATATAGCCTGTCAGCTATATCCGTGCATCTGTGGTCATTGTGGGTGTTACAGATGTAACACCCACAATGACCACAGATGCCCGGATATAGCTGACAGGCTATATACTCTGCAATACATGGGAATTGTAATGTATATTATTAAACCAGAGATCAAAAATCCTGATACAAATCCCACAGTAGGAAAAAAAAAAGCTAAAAAAAAATCAATAAATCTCCCTATGAAAAAAATCAATAACTCTGTAAAATGTTATTTTCCCCATATCATAAGATTATGTGATAAACGATAAAAAAATTACATATTTGGTATTGACATGTGTGTAACAATCCGTACAATAAAACTAAACCATGATTTAAAGTTAAAAATCCCAGTTGGAAGTAATAATTTTACAAAATGCAGACTAAGAAGTGATCAAAAAGTCATAGGTACCCCAAAACAGTACCAATAAAAGGTGCAGCTTGTCTCTCAAAAGATAATCCCTCATCTCTGGCTCTGCCAACAGAAAAAAATGTGATGTGATACAATTGATGATTTTTTTAAACCATTAGAAAGAGTTAAAATAATATAGTCAATGGGTCATATGCACCTTAAAATGGTGTTAATACAAAATGCATATCATCCCGCAAAAAACAAGCCCCTATATGGCTGCATCACTGGAACAATAAAAAAAACCCTGTAGCTTGTTTAACGCAACAACAAAAACCCTAAAATCAACACATCTTTAGCAAAACTGGTTGCATCAGGATAAGAAATGCATAAGCTATGAAAACATGCATGAGGGTACACTCTAGGTTTAAAGAAGTTAGCACCCCAGAGTTACCCCCCAATCATATGAGCTACTATGAACATAGTGGGGAATTTGGTGTGCCCTATGTACTCTGCACTGGATCTGTACCCACCATGTTCCTTATTCTGTTCTAGAAGCTGTTCAGAAGGGATCACCAAGTGGATAGAGATACCTTGCAGGAACCTACTAAATTGTCATTGTTGTCATCTAGGGGTAAGAGGTGAAGAAGGAGGCTGTGCATAATGATCAAGTGAATGTACAGTCCTCTAGTAAAGTATTTTGTAAAGCAACTTCTACTAGTGCCGGAACAAAATAATATTTATTTATAGATGGATACAAGGTATGTATTAATCTATGTAACACTTTACAACCCCTGCAATACACATCAATGCTCCTGATACTGATACATCATCTATGGAATCCTGCCAAGGACAACATCTGCAAGGAGCTTGTATGTTCTCCCCATGTCTCCATGGGTTTCCTCCGGGTACTCCTCCACATTCCAAAGACATACTGATAGCGAATGTAGATTGTGAGCCCTATATGGAACAATGACTGACAATGTGGCGCTATATGTTAGGATTGGGTCCTGCAGGCTTCCCGTCCAGCGCATAGCTCCACCTGCGGGCCAATCCAAACCTCGCCCTCGGCGTTGTGCAGTGAAGTGTCTGGAGTCTAAGTCCAGCTTTCAGCCCACTGAGCATGCTCAGACATTTTGGAGCCGCTCAGAGGCTAAGTGCCATTCTCTCCCTACTGAGCATGCTCAGACATTTTGGGTCTGTTCAGAGGCTAAGTCCCATTTTGGCCATACTGAGCATGATCGGTGACGTCATGTCACTTCCCCTGTTGGGCAGGGACTAGCCTTTAAATAGTGTGAGCCGACGCCCATCCGGTGCTCACACTTTGCCTAGCAATACTTTGAGACAGGAGTTTAGGGCCAGGTTCCAGTCAATTGCAGGAGCTGAGTAGGGATCAAGTTAGAATTCCTTGGCTCTGCCATTTGGAATCAGTAAGCCTATTCCTTGTCTAACTGCTGTGTAGCTCCTTGCAGGTTAAGGAGTTTGTTGTGTGACTGACCAGGAGTGAAGTTAACCCCTGGCAGTCTTGTTTTTGCAGCAGAGTGAAGCATATGCTAGGGCCTGGTTCTCCTGCTGTAATTAGCAGGTGCTTCTGGCAAAGCTTCATTTGACTTCACTCAACTGCTATACGTAGGCACGCTCTCCCAGTGAAGTTAACTGGAGAGAGTCTGTTGCAGCCTGTTCACATTTGTGCTGCACAACATCACTGCCAGTGCAGTTTAACTGGTGGTTCATATTCAGACATACGGCTGCCCACCTAGGCTTGTGGACCTCGCTGCAGTGCTCTGCAGCTTAGCGGTTCTGGTTGTGTTCATTATTATTTTTATATATATACACACAGAACCGTAACACTATACGAGTAAGCAAACTACAAAAAATGGAAAAATTAATGTTAAAATCTAACCCAATACAGACGGACATGCATTGCTTTTATTTAAACAATCTGTAAAGTAGAAATTATTGGAAGATAAAGAAAGCAGTAGGGACGGAGAGGGTTGTCATAGACTTGTATATTCCCTAGGAACATCTTTTTTCACCTTTTCTTGACAATGATGCTTTGGAAATACTTTGGCACCTTGAGAAACACAAAGTTGTTTGTTTGCGAATGTAATAAATCGGTTATAGCCACTGAATTACGTTTTACTTTGTTAAACATATCATCAAGCAGATTATTCAAGTGGATAAAGTACTTTGCTTCTCTACAACATGAAAGATAGGAGTGGGGCAAAGTCGCCACGGGCAATGGTGCTTTAAATAGTGCATCTATTTACTGCAGATAGTAGAAGCGAGGGAAGTCATGGGAAATTTGATTTCCCTGCAGCTGCTCTATCCGATTACCTGACTTTTCCTGTTCATAAAGTGTGAAATTCAGGTTATCTGTAAGGGTATCAGTGTATTATTGGTATACCAGGGAACTGCTGATAATGCCGATGCGAATATGCAAACAGTTTTCAAAGACCACCCTTAATTTTTAATACACGTCTGTGAAGCGAGCGACATGAACTCATCTTTGGAAAGGATGAGAGCAATTTGTGATCTGAGAAAATCAGTATACAAGAGATGATTGCTTATGTGAATATTATAGCCACTATATGGGTCAGATGAATTACGGATGCATCACTGCTTCTTTTGAGAACAGTCATAAAAAATCTGGGCTAATAGTTAAGTGTTAGCATTTCTCCATAATTTATTAGATATGCAATGAAATAGGGCAACCAGTATGCCTGAGTCAATCCCAAATGCCCTTATCGTATGCACTTTATCTTCCTGACCTTTACAAGTATGAACTTTGTAGCCAGGACTAACATCGGATTATTCTCATGTTGTCTGTTGATGTATCTATAAATGACTAGATGGCTGTGTTTCTGGAGAACACAAATGCACTTAGTGGACTAAGAGCTCCGCATGACTGATAAGGGCTGTAACTAGTGATTTGTGTACCCTGGCATGGTATAAATTTTATGACTTAATTCTACTATATCTCTATGTTATTAAAACAGATCTGTCACAAATTCATACAACGCTATAAGGGTAGCTTACATTATAAGACTGAAGTAGCTTGGTTCTTCTGGATCTGAGGGTTCTCTACCCAACTATGCAGAACAGGGACATTATCCTTGTTAATTGTATCGGACAAAGAACTGAGCTCACTGGGTCTTGAACCTTCAGATCCTGGCTATGTTCTGCAGCCTTGACCATTATGCCATTAAGAATCCAAGTTGTTCTGTGCCTTGCTCTGGTCTTTTTCATTGGAGTAATTGGCTTATGGATATCACCTGTTCTGTGGCTAATCAGATCTTAACCAGTCCCATATAAACCCACAGCTTACTCCATCTTGTTCCTTGTTTACCCTGAGCCTCACCAACACTTTACTGTTTCCTGTGTACTGAACTTTGCAAACATCTGACTACAGCTGACCCACTGCTCCTGTGTATTGAACTCTGCAAACATCTGACTACAGCTGATCCACCGCTCCTGTGTACTGAACTCTGTAAATGTCTGACTACAGCCGACCCACCACTCCTGTGTACTGAACTCTGCAAATGTCTGACTACGGCTGATCCACCGCTCCTGTGTACTGAACTCTTTAAATGTCTGACTACGGCTGATCCACCGCTCCTGTGTACTGAACTCTTTAAATGTCTGACTACGGCTGATCCACTGCTCCTGTGTATTGAACTCTGCAAATGTCTGACTACGGCTGATCCACTGCTCCTGTGTATTGAACTCTGCAAATGTCTGACTACGGCTGATCCACTGCTCCTGTGTACTGAACTCTGCAGACGTCTGAGTACAGCTGATCCACCGCTCTTGTGTACCGGACTCTGCAAATGTCTGACTACGACTGATCCACCGCTCCTGATAAGTAGTATCATTACAGTCTCCTTCTCCTCTCACACTTTGCCACTGTAGTCGGCTGTCAGAGCATGGCATCAGAGCATGCATAAGCTAAATGCCATGACAGATAAACAGTTAATTGTAATTGGTTTATCTCTGTATCAAAGAACATTGATCTGCTGATGCTCAGTGTCTAGTAACAGCTTCACAAGATGCAAAGTGCACATTTTTCGCAACCACAGTTCTCAGCCACTGGTGGAGACAACCTGAACACTCGCAGTCTGGAAGGAAGGGAAAATGAAAGAAAGCAGTTCCATTGCACTCAGGGCCGGCGTCAGCGCACGGCATAGTCGGGCAAGTGCCGGGGCCCACAGAGCCTCTGGGGGCCCTCCGGCACTTGCCTGTCACGATTTCAGCTCATCGGCGTCCGTCCGCCGATGAGCTGGAATACATACGCGATTAAAGCAGGAGCTGTGAGTTCAGCTCCTACTTTAAAGCTCCGGCCCGGCTTGCGTGTGTAGGCAATGACGTCATCACGCCTACACACGCAAGCCGGGCCACAGCTAAGCAGGAGCTGAACTCACAGCTCCTGCTTTAATCGCGTATGTGACTGGAGAGAGGAGCGTCAGGGGATCGATGGAAGGTGAGTGATGGAAGGTGAGTGTAAGTGTTTGTTTTGTATTAAATATAAAGGTGGAACATAATGAAGGGGGCCCATGAAACTGGGGGGCAAATGAAGGGGAGGGGGGGGAACGGCATGACACTGGGGCAGATGAAGGGGGTGGGGAGAGAACAGCATGACACTGGGGCAGAGACGGGGGACATGAAACTGGGGGGCAAATGAAGGGGAGGGGGGGAACGGCATGACACTGGAGAACATGAAGGTGGTGGGGAGAGAACGGCATGAAACTGGGGACAAAGATGGAGGGGGCCCAATGAAACTGGGGGGCAAATGAAGGGGAGGGGGGAACGGCATGACACTGGGGCAGATGAAGGGGGTGGGGAGAGAACAGCATGACACTGGGGCAGAGACGGGGGACATGAAACTGTGGGCAGATGAAGGGGGAGAATGTGATGAAACTGGGGACAGAGATGGAGGGGGGACATGAAACTGGGGGCAAAGGAAGGGTGTATATGAAACTGGGGAGAGATGGAGGGGGGGCATATAATTTACGGGTGACTGTAGGAGGATTGTACTGTGTGGGAGCACATGATAAATGAATGAGAATGGGTGAGATCAACAAAAGTGGGTGGAGCCAAATTTGCCGCGGCGCGCATAGCGCGCCGCACATTTTGCTCCTCTTTCTTCTCTTTCAAAATTGGGAGGTATGGCGTTGGTGACGCCACACTCCTGCATGACGTCACTCGCTTCATCTGCAACGCACAGTGTCTCGACTCCCCCGCCTCCTTTACAAGGGGGCCCACTGAGGCTCTGTCGCCCAAGGGCCCATAAAAACCTGGAGCCGGCCCTGATTGCACTCACAGTTTCCTGAATGCAGTTGTAACTGGAGCTGGCACAGTAATGGAGCATCTGTGCACGTCCCTTTTCTCTCCACTGCAGCCATCTATCTCTCCCTTTGCCTCTGACTATCCGACACTGGGCCCTAACGTTTTGGTGCACACCCCCCCCCCCCTTCCTCCCCAAGTTGCTCATTCTCCCAGTTTTCTGTGACTCTATACTCTCTTACTACATAGGATGGACACTCTTTCCTCTCTGTATGTAGTTCTTGTAACACAGATTCTGGCACCCCCTGTTGGCTTGCTTGGTGGAGTATTGATGCTGTATGCTTTACTGACCTGTCAAACATGGTATTGAGAAATTGTCATTGTGAAATAAAGTGTTTTTGCTTTCAAAAGGAGGCTTATTTGCATAACCTAAGAGGGTTTGTCCAGCTGAATGACTTATGTCCTATTCACAGATGGTCGGGGCCCCAGCAGCACCTCAACATCGGCATTTAATTTGTTTATAAAGATCTTACTGGTGTCTGCCTAAGATCTGGTAGGACCAGGCTGTGCCAGATTCCTTCTGTCTTAGGGCGTATCTATGTTGCATATGTCTGGCTATAATAAGATAATGTTTATGCATGCGTTTTATATACAGGGTGGACCATAAGTATAGATACACCAAAAGTATCTGGATCTTACTCCTTTGGACTTCTATCTCTGGGGCATTCAATGGCTATGGTGTACTCTGTGAAGATCCAGGATATGGGGCACCTAAAACAATGGATACTGGATACAATAATGAATAAAGCCATGTTAAAAATAAGCACACCGTTGTTTTTCTTGTGTAATTCTCCATGTGTAGATGTGTCACATGACCCCCTTCCCATTAAAGTAAAGTTGAATCCAAAATGGCGGTTTTGCAGATAGCCGCCATGGGTGTCACCCGGTCTCAAATGTTTTTCCCCCCTCCCATGTACTAATATGCCATAAACTGTAAGGTGAGCAACCACGTCCATTTTATCTGGGTGTATCCATACTTATGGCCCACTCTGTACATCAAATCCTTTACACGGAGATAACAAATTGTTTCATATTCCACACTGTAACATGTTTGGATTCATGAATGTATTCAAGAATCTTACCTAAAATAGCACAATCATTATAAGCTGAGATGATTGTATTTTAATTGATAGTTTAATTGTTGTTTATACAGTACTTTACAATATTTGAAGTGTCATTTCAGCGTTCGGATTCTTTAGTAATGCGCAGATGCGCTCTTATGGCCACTCATTATTTACTATCATCTATGTTCTTTTGGTTTTTACTGTATTTTAAGTAGCACTTAACTCTAGCTATATAAAACAGACAGAAAATTAATCATAAGATGGGATAATGAACTAGTTTGTGTCTATTCTACATTAATCACTATGTCACCAGATGGCACTACAATATGGCTTACATAACAGATAAAAAAGTGGCTTTTAACTGACAGGTTTAAAAACAAATCAATGGAAAATACAAGTGCAACAAGTTATATGCAAACTAAACAATACGTAAAAGCACTTACCAGCCATAACATTAAAAGTACCAGCCCTCTGCCCAACAGTTCTGACCCACCGAGACATAGACTCCACCAGACCTGTAAAAGTGTCCTGTGACATCTGGCAGAAAGGTTAGCAGAAGATCCCTTTAACTTTCAAAAGAATAAAAGATGCAGAAAATGTGTGATGTGCCTGTCTCATAATGTCTCCCTCCATTATTCCTCCCATAAAAAATGCACTATCGCAAAAAAAGTAGCACTCACCTTTAGGGTTGAGCGATGGAGATTGGAAAAGATAGGATCCTGATCAGCAATCGAGCTAATTTCACAATTGGGATTAGGATCGGCTGCAAAATGATCTGAAATCGGACTTTGAAATCTCAAGATCAACTCAATCTTTTCCCATAGAGAAGCATTGACTAGATATGAGTGATTGGGATCAGGAAAGATCAGATCCCGATTGGCGATCGAGCAAATTTCACGATTGAAATCGGTTGGAAAATGATCGGAAATCGAATTGTAAATTCGATCCTGAAATCTCAAGATCGGCTCAACCCTACTCACCTTGTCTCATTCCCCTGCAGTATAGTGACTTCACTACATTACACCTGCCTGCTTCAAAACTGCCAGGAGCAGAGACGGGGATGAATGGTGAAGTATGGATTGGATGGGTCCTTGTTTCACCATTGCACTCAACTCCATCTGCATCCAAATGTGGGACGTAGATGAGGTTGTAGCTGGAAGATACCTTCCGCCACCCAGGACAGTGGGACAACACCGGAAATCTAGCATCGTACCACTGAATCAAAGACAGTTGGAAAGCATTTTTGCATTGTATGGTATGATGGGGGGCCTTTGTGACTTGGCCTTGTTTTCACAGAATGTCCCACAGATGTTTGAGATCTTCAAAATATGGTGGCTACATCCGTGTCAACTTATTGTCATGTTCAAACCATTTATGAACAATTTTTGCTGTTTGGCATAGAATATACTATTCTGATAAAAGAGGATACTGCTTTTAGGGAATATAGTTACCATGAAGGGAGAGTATTTGGTCTGTAACAATGTTTAGGTAGGTTGTACATGCCCAAGTAACATCCATATGAATGCTGGGACCAAAGGTCTCCCGCCAGAAAATTGTCCAGTGCATCTTACTGCCTCCGCTGGCTGATGTGTGTTTTTCCCACAATGCATCTACGGTAAGTAAGTAATGCTCCTAACTGTCCAAATGTGATTCCAATACTCTATGGTCCACTTCTGATGCATTGGCGTTCTTACTCTTCCAATAGGAACTCCACTAGTTCAAAAGGACATAGATCTGCATGCCTGAAAAATGGGACTCTATCGCTGGTTTAGCAGTTGTCCTTCCTTGGATCACTTTTAGTGTGTACTAACTATTAGAGATGAGCGAGTAGTACTCGATCGAGTAGGTATTCGATCGAATACTACGGTATTCAAAATACTCGTACTTGATCGAGTACCACTCACTGTTCGAATGGAAAAGTTCGATGCAGAACCAGCATTGATTGGCCGAATGCTATACAGTCGGCAAATCAATGCTGGTTCTTCTCCTACCTTTAGAAGTCTTCTCCGTGCAGCTTCCCCGCGGCGTCTTCCTGCTCTGAATTCACTCTGCCAGGCTTCGGGCCTTGGCAGAGCTGACTGCGCATGTCCGCTTGTAGTGCGGGCATGCGCAGTCAGCTCTGCCCAGGCCCGATGCCTGGCAGAGTGAATGAACAGCCGGAATACGCCGCCGGGACGCTGAAAGGAGAAGAGGATCCAGCCCGACCCTCACTCGTGGACTTGGTAAGTATAATTTGATCGAACGTTGCCTACCCCGAAACAAGCATTTTCTCCCCATAGACTATAATAGGGTTCGATATTCGATTCGAGTAGTCGAATATTGAGGGGCTACTCGAAACGAATATCGAAACTCGGACATTTTACTGTTCGCTCATCTCTACTAACTATTACATAACCACTCCACAATTTGCAAATGCTGTATCACCTAGCCATCACAATATGGCCCTGGTCCTAATAACTTGTACCATTGTCATGTTGTCATGTAGTAATCAATATTACTGTGAGAAGGCCTTTTCTGTTAACCACTTCTGGTCCTGCTAGGGAGGAGCCTTCTTGCAAAGGAGAGAGCTGTGCCTCATTAAACACCTATAAAAGTTGACAAGTCCTAAGTCCTGAGCAGTTCCTGGGGGTGAGAGGAGGAGCTGGGTTCTGTCATACCTTGTGAAGACGGGTGAGATTCCAGTGTGAACTGATAACAGTATTCTGCCTGAGTTTTGTCTATGTGGCTGGAACAAACCACACGTATAGTTAGGATATTACTTGTTTAGTTACTGCTTTGCCTGAAGTTAAGGCTTATTTATTTTCTGCTAGATATTTTTCCCCCAAAAAAATAAATGTACAGGGTTAAACCCTGTTTATACCTGTGTTTTTTGTGTATGTCTCTGACTGTCTGTGTCTACCACTGCTACCACTGAGCCAATTCTATAGGGATTGTAGGGTTTAGGTTGGACTTGATGGACTAATGTCTTTATCCAACTTCATCAACTATGTAACTATGTAATCCTCCCACACTATGTTCATGAAGGTCTCAGGGGAGATGTCACTTCTTTAGGCTCTATGACAACTAAAATAGTGCTATATAATATAATTCTAATAGGCAAAGTGAATAAATACTGAAACCTTGTTGAAATGCGTTATCCTTGGAATACAAAGGGTAAGAAACCAGTTTATTTTCCAGCCTGCCCAAGAGTTAATAATGCATGAACAGAGTGGTCACTGTCTGTAACTGTCTTTTTGGCCCTGACATGGTTCAGCTCTTGCTGCATCTGTGGTGGTAATCTTGGACATATGTGGTCTGCAGTAATAAGCTGAATACTCCGGCTCAAAATATAAGTATACTTTTATCAGAAATCCATAGTGTATGTGAAGACAAACTTGTAATATAATTTATTAAAGAAAATCCTGTTTCTTCACTTGTATACCTCCTTCCACCACTGATCAAATGTATAAAATAGAAGTTAAAGGAAAGAGAAGAGGAAGAAAGTGGAATCATCCTCAAAATACAGAGACATCTGCACTAAAGAGGGACCATTTTATTACACAATACAGCTGGGCTATCAGGAATTACTACCCAGTCTTCCTGAAAGAAATGGCTTATTTAACGCTGTAGAAAACCTCATATCTTTTTCCTTCTCCATAGACTTCATTGTAAACTGGCACTGCTTGTGTATGGAGTATGGGCTGATATAATTGATATAAGAAATAAACATAGGTGTAAGTTTTAAAGGCTTGCACTTTTCTTTAGTAAAGTATAATGCAAAGTTTGTTCCCTTCACCTACACTACTGATGGGTGAAAAAAATAAATTTATTTTAAGTGTAGACAAATCTCTGTTAAGTCTCTGAAAAATCTATTGCCTCGCAGTATCATGTGATTATGTCCCCAATGTCATCCCTGATAAACGTCCCTGAAACCCCTCTATGCAACAAAGTAAGTGTCATTTGCATGAATAGTGGAGACGGTTTTGATCAAAGTTTTACCTTTGCAGTAATAAGATTATAGCTAAACTCTCAGTACTTTCTAGATATAAAAAAAGCAAAAAGTAGCACTTCAAATAAGCTTGAAGATATGTCATCAATAAATACCATTGCTGTTCACCAATCTCGCCTGGAGAGCTGATGTGTTAGTTGCATATTACAGAGGGATCGAAGTCGAGATGACAGTTTATTATTGATGTAAAGCACCCGCCCGGCTTTGTAATACTCAAGCAGCATTTGTTATTGACAAATGATCAGCGTGGTATTAACACTGCTAATCTCTATTAGTCACAGGAACAGTTCATGATTTTATCTGTACATTTTACTGTAGCGATAGGACAAAATGGAACTGAAAGATCAGAGTAGGCCATATGTACATGGATGTATTTAAGATCCATAATACATGGCTTCTACAGCAGAGCTATCACTATAATATAATTCCTGTAAAGTGAACCTGCCTAGTTCAGTTTATACTGTATTTGATAGCAGCATATGATCGAAGAAAGGAAACTGACATATCTGTGATACATAAGTTATAGGATACGGAGCAAGATTACAGAGTGAAAAGCAGAGTAATCTTGACAGGACTCCTTGGAGAGACAGTGAGAGTCCTGTCTATTTTGTCCACACACAATGATGGATAGCCTTCTATGTACATACACAGATACAGGGAATGTTTACAATCAGTGTGCGTGACCAAGAGAGACTAGGGCGGCACAAATATCCTAAATGGGGATCTACCAGATCTGATTTGTCTGTTTTGTTATTTTTCTTTTAATATTTATATTTCACTTTAAACTACAATGTTGAAGATATTTTCTTGGAAATCTGTATTGTTCCTTCTAAAAATGTATGACTAAATTGTCATCTTGGTGTGGCCATTTGGGGAGTGTTCATGCATAGGCTGAAACAGTGTTGACAGTGGCAGCCTATTGTGTATATCATAGCAGTAAAGGCTTGTTGGAAAGTCAGGCATGATGTTCAAGGGAACTACCCATAGAGGGCAGAAAATAGAGGCACTGTTTTCCTATTTACATCTTGGGAAACAGAGTTGCATATTTTTCCCATAATCCCCCCCAGTGGAGCTAAGAAGGCTTTTTGTAAGACTCCATACGACTGAGAAGGTGATCTCTCCTTAGGGAGTGATATTATCCCCAGAACCTAACCTATTGTGTAGTGATAGTCTCCATTGAATTGCATACCTCTATGACGAGGAAAATACCACCCACCTTAATGGTTTCAGCAGTCACATATGGACACAACAGGTCATTACTGAAGACTCGGGGAAAAATGGTGGGAAAAATCAGGACAGGACGACCAGAGGAATGATGGGTAGATACAGTTTGCTGTTTTTTATATCTTACACGATTATCTGTGGAAAATCCACATACCAAAAATGCATTGCATATAAAAATTCATACTACACCTGGATGAAATTTGTTACAAAACATATATTTATTGTGGGGAAGTTAGCTTGGGAGAAGCAGTGGTGCAGACCCAAACAGTCAAGACAGGGACACAAAATGTGGAGAAAACTGGTTTATTTAGAAAAAAAACCCAAAAAAACAGGAAAATAAATAAACCTTGACTTTAGACACAAAATGAGCAAAACAAAATACAGCCTTAACTTCAGGCAAAAACTAAATAAAATCCTGCTCGTCTGAGCAACTAACTAAACAGAACAGATAACATAACTATATGTGTGGCTTACTTCCTACTTACATGAACAAAATAAGTGCAATATTGTCTCATTGAACTCAGGGTTACAGGACAGAACCAGACACCTCCTTTCACCTCATGGAACTGTACTGGAGTGCAGGATCTGCAGCCTTTTTCTGGCCCAGTAATGAAGGATCTACACCTGGGCAGAGGCCTACTCCAGATCCGCCCTGGACCACACATATGTCAACAACCTGTGGCTGATATAACTAAAAATTATAAAAAACATATATTATATTTATTATAAACAAATGTTTTTGTGTTCATACCCCACTTAGGAAAAAGTAGTGTTCTTCTTTAAATACTTATTGACTCACAATCTATCGATATTTTCTTTAAATCATATCATTCATGTAGCCTCGCGGGGGCCCATCACGTCAAGGGGCCCAGTCATCATAGAAGAAACTCTCTACTTTATATCAGATTGCATGTAAATTCCTAAACGAATGAACTTTGTGGCTAATAATTACTATAGGATTGTTAGAGACATAAGATGGTTCTTTATGCTGAGATAATAGACTACAAGGGGTCCACATCTGTTCTTGCACAAGGGCCCTCACCTTTCTGTGCCTGCCTATGATTAGTTCTGTTTGTGAACCAGATATTGGCATAAGTGTATGCAGCTTATATATTCTCTGTACCTAGAATCAGAGTTTCACCTTACTGGTTTTATACTTCTACTTAAATTTTATGTTGTAATGTGACTTGAATTGACATTTTTTTCAAAGACTGATGCAAGGAAAATTCTTGTTGGAAATTGTTACCTTTCATATAACCTGGATACATCAGTTAAAAAATTGAGGAGAAATAATTGGAGGCATCAGACTTGGCGACTTTTTTGTTTCCACTTTATGATTAAAATAAAGATGCTAGAAGATAAACAATAATAGATAAGAACACAGTCTAAGACCTGGGGGTACACATTGATTGGAAAAGAGGAATAAATGACTTTGACTGTGCTTTTCACAGTATAAAAGAATGTCTCATCTCCCACATGTTTAGATGGCAGAATCAATAAAAACTGTTATTATAATACACTGCAAATGTCTCTCTTTCCATTTTTATCTCCTGTTTGAACAAAGGGAAACATCACGACTTTCAGAGCCATAGTCAAAGCTTTTGACACAGCCTTTTTCATTTTCTTTTCACTTTTAGTCAATTGAAATGCCAATTAAAATGCTGCCGTTAGAAAAGCAAATGATTGTTTAGATGAGTTCATACACGTTGCCCTTTCATCGTTTATGGTTTGTATTGACTGCTTTTCTCAAGTTATTAACAGGTTCCACTATAAGGAATCATAAAAACTCCCTGTGAATTTCCATTGAACTTGGCAGGAAACATATATCTTTCAAATAATGTAAGCAATACCTACATGAAAATATACACGTGTATAAGCAGATGCTAACTTAGAATAGTGTATAAGCAGATGCTAACTTAGAATAGTATCGCATATTCTCGGTTATTTTAGCCAAATGGTCACTTTTATCCTCCATTAATATTCTTAACGTGAACCCATCCTAAAGGAGTAACAGCTATTTATTATTCACCTACAAATAGGCCATCTGTGAGACACCTTCATGAAGACAAAGACAAGCCAATGGATACTACGGCCTATGCATAGAGTTATAAACTAATCACAATATGCTGTCAGCAGAGTTTACAATGATGTATTTCTTATTTAGGACCACTACACCATTCTTATAAAATCGTCCTTTTATCTCTATGCAAATGAGCAGGAAAGGTCTTTAGGGACCTTTAAGCTTCTCTGTTTCTTGTCTGTTTGCTGCTGCTAACTGCTGCTCAGCTCTGTCCACGCTAGTTGACTGATATCTCTCTTCTCTGCCTCAGCCCTCACTATACTTACTATACTATGTATGTCTGATGTCACACTGTACCCAGAATTGAAGGAAGCTGGTTAGAATTGGTGGAGATTATTTAAAGTCCCCTTTAAGAAATTAATTCATTGAAGGGAGTTGCAAGGGAATTGCTAGAGGAGCAATTCCACAGTAGCTTCTGGTGAACCCTGGGGGAAGGGGCACAAAAAGAATGTCACTGCCCTAGGCAGCAAAGGACAACTGGCTGACAAAGTCCTTCCTAGATATAAGTGATGACACAGAACGTAGACAAGACAAACAACAAAGGGAGGTCAGCTAGCCAAGGAGTCGGTAACAGTTGAGAAATGCAGTACATAATTGTAATCCAAGAGAACAGTCAAAGGTAAAGCCAGAGGTCTGGAATAAGAATACAGGTAAGAAAAAAAGCAAAACTAAATAGCCAGCACGCATAAGGAAATAACAAGCACCCATGTGAGTGTGAGCCAGGAGTAAATAGGAAGGAAGAAATTGCCCCAGACCTGATAGGAAGATAGGCTGTCAATCACATGGGTGAGGTTAACATTAACTGCATATGCCCGCAGGAAATTTTTCTGTGGCCACTTACACAGTAAACTGGGTTAAGTGGCTATTTTCTTGTGGCTGCTTACACAGTAAGTTGGGGTAAGAATTTTGAAACCAGCGCAGGAAGAAGACGCAGGAAGAGGCCGTTCCAGGTGAAGATAGAGGCATTGCTGGATATTTCTCTCTCAGCATGGATGATGCCCACAGTGCTGTTCGAGTGCTGGGGACCGCCCCCAGTACTGCGAAAGAACTCATTTGCATACAGAAGAAAACTGGGACTTCTACTGAATGGCGGCGCAGAGAAGAAATCTAAAGGTAGGAGAAGAATAGCCTTTCTTAAGGCTAGGGAGAAAAAAATGCATTTTGATAATTGAATCCCCTTAATGCTGGGAAAACCAAGGAGACAGTGGTGGACTTTAGTAAGCGGCAGGAACGGTTTTAGACAAAATGGGGCGCTGGGCAAAATTAAAAGTGTTGCCCCAAATAATGAAATATTGTACATACAATATAGTCACATTCTGGTAATTTGATCTGCTGCATTGCCTATCACTGGTGTTCTTAATGTCTTTTAAGTGGTCGTTTGTAAATTTGTAAGGTTTTTTTGCCTAGGCAAACTAGTTGCTTCTGTGCCTTTTCTTTAAAGATCAGGTGCAGACACAACTAGGCACATGCCATTCCCTACACTAAAAATATTTATATGTATACATACAGAGTTATCAAATAGGACCGCTATACCAAGTCTAAATACTGTCACATCACCCGATGACCACTATAACCAGGATAAAATACCATCACATCAGCCACTGACAGCTACATCAGGACTAAATACTGTCATGTCAGCCACTGACCGCTATACCAGCACTAAATACTGTAACAACAGCAACTGACAACTATACCAGGACTAAATACTGTAACACCAGCAACTGACCGCTACACCAGGACTAAATACTGTAACACCAGCTACTGAACACTATACCAGGACTAAATACTGTCACGCAAGCCATTGACAGTTATACCAGGACTAAATACTGTCACGTCAGCCACTGACAGCTATACCATGACTACATACTGTCACGTCACCCGCTATACCAGGACTAAATACTGTCACGTCACCCGCTATATCAGGACTAAATACTGTCACGTCACCCGCTATACCAGGACTAAATACTGTCATGTCACCCGCTGACCACTAAACCAGGACTAAATACTGTCACGTCAGCCACTGACAGCTATACCAGGACTAAATACTGTCATGTCAGTCACTTACTTTCAGACTCCCCTCTGCCCTCATAATGCAATCCACAAATAGCTGTTTTACTATATAATGTTCCCCTCACAGCACCAAATGCTTCATGACTATCAGAGTTTCCTCCAGTCCCCATATGAAGAACATAACCAGACCCCTTTTATTTGCAGATTTCCCCTCATAATGTCAGCCAGCAATTAACCTCTTCCTGCCCTGCACTGTAATAGGACGCTGCAGTAAGCAGGTTGTTCCTAGAAGTCATGTACTACTCACTTGTGAGTGCCAGCACCTTCCAATGACATACACTTCACCTCTACAGGCTGGTCAATGGTCCTGGACAACCAGAGAACTGATGTAGGAGAAGTGCATTTAAAGAGAACCTTTCATGTCTACAGTTTTCCCGTGGCATTTTAGGCCTGGTTCACATCTGCGTGCAGTATTCCTTTCGGAGAGTCCGGCTTGGGGATCCCCCGAACAGAATACCGAACACGGTGAGCAATGAAAGCACACGGACCCCATAGACTATAATGGGGTCCATGTGTTTTCCGCCCGGTGTACACATGAGTTATGCGGAGAGGAGAGTAGTTCATGAAGTCCTTTTCTCTCCACATTATTTGTGCGGACACTGCACGGAAAACGCACGGAACCCATTATAGTCTATGAGGTCTGTGTGCTTTCATAAGCTCAACGCTTGTCAATGTATTCGGTATTCTGTTCGGGGGTCCCCATGCGGACCTCCCAAACGAAATACCGAACGCAGATGTGAACCAGGCCTTACAGCCACATCAATTACAGTTCAAATTTTTTGGATCCTTTGTCTGAATATTGAAAGCTGCGTTGCGATTGGTTGCTATGGACAACAAAGACAGTTTGATGGTTTGATCAGTCGGCCTTATGTGTATAGCTGTATATTGGATTTTCTGACTATTATACATATAAGGGCAGATTTATCAAAATGGTCTAAAAGTAAAACTGCCTTAGTTGGCAAGCAACCAATCACAGAGCTGGTTTCACTTTTCAGAAGATGAATACAAAATGTAAGCTGTGTTGTGATTGGTTGCTATGAGCAACAAAGACAGTTTTGCGTTTAGACCATGTAATAAATCTGCCCCATAGGGATAAATGTAAAGTATACACAGAAAATCCCCCACACTATGGGCAGATAAGGATAAGCTGTGTCAGCCAGGGCTGGATGAGATGCAGTGAATTACTGTGTATATAGTGACACCATATGATAGATATACATTGTATATACATCATGCTGGCATCCCTTGTCCTCATCCTCTAACAAATCAAAACACCACAACCATAGTGTGAATACAGCCCAATATAATAGATACTAAACACAGGACAGGAGAGTTATAAAAGGGTCACCGGCTGTAATTAATCCTCTCCTTCCCATTTTATTAATACAACTCATCCTAATGTGGTGAACATGACACATAAAGAGCAGCGGCAGTTATGGTGACATCACAAGGCAGCTGACATCACAGATTCCACATGACATCACACTTGGTATAGAATGTGTAAAGTTATACACTGGCACCATCTTGGGTTACTTGAGCTTGGTTGCTTGAAGAGGACGGTACGAGCAGGTAGGTGGCTCTCCTCTCCATGCTGAGGCTTCGTTCACACATGGTATGACCGGGGGTTTGGTGAATTACAGAATTGAACCATTTGCCCCAAAAAATTGCAGTAAGAAGCCCTTTCTTCTTTCATGCAGAGATTGTCAGGATGATGTTACTTGACCTGATATTACACACAATGTGCATATCTGGGCTCTGTATTTTTGTCTCTCCAAAAAGCACAAAAAATTCCATGTGTGAACCTGGCCTTACAGGGGTAGTGAGGTATGGAGACCTATAGATGACTTATCACATTGTATAGCTATACAGTGTGATACATCATAGTCTCCCATTAGAGGTACTGGATATCTGGGAACTCTTCCCAATGCAAACTAAAATGGAGGATAAAAATCATATTGGTTCTATGCTTGGCACTGTCTTCAGGAACATTTTCCTTATTTTGTTGGATATCTTCATACCCAAGATGTATTTTTGCCATGGAACCTGCAGCAGAAATCTCAGACCAATCCTTGGGTTTCTGCCGCAGTTTGTGGTTTTCACCTGATTATTGGGCTAATTTGTCTGCGATTACTCGCTGCGGTTTCAGCGCTATTTTTGTTGCTGAATCTGCATCTAGATAGAACCGAACCGGCTGCTTTTTTTCCATGACACAGGAAATCAATTCAGTGTTTGGAAAATCTACACCATATGATCATTGCTGTGGTTTGCTATTGGAAACTATGTGTGTGGGGGGGCAATAGCAAGTTTCTCACACTGATACTGACACAGAAATTGTGCTGAAATCAGTGTGAAAACCTATACAATCTGCGGCGGTGTCATGTACATGAGGGTTTATAGTGCGGACCACCCCTGTATGTGGATCTAATGGCGACTTGTTACTTATTGTAAGACGCCATGTAATAAATTTTTTTCCTGCCAGTCATCACCTACCGTATTTTTCGGACTATAAGACGCATCGGACCATAAGGTTTTAGAGGAGGAAAATAGGGAAAAAAAATTTTAAGGAAAAAAAATTGGTGAAATATTTAATAACCTAATAATATAATATTTCACCAATGTAAATAGAACCAGGGGCTTTCGGACACAGGGATACCAAATGTGTATGTGTTTCACAGTAATGTTTTTGTTTTATATGTATTCTAGGGATATGGGGGTGATTTGAACATATCTATCTATCTAATCTATCTATCTATCTATCTATCTATCTATCTATCTATCTAATCTAATCTATCTATCTATCTCTCATCCATGGATGGAAAGAGACACCCTGCAGTGAAGCTATGCAAGAAGAGAAAAAGGGGCGGGCCAGACGGGTGAGGGAGGTGTGGTTTTGTAAGCAAACTTGAAAACACACCTCTTTCACCCGTCTGGCTCGTCCCTCCTTCACTGCATCTCAGATCTTGCTCTTGCAATGAAGCCACACAGGCAGGGAAGTAGGGGCGGGCCAGACGGGTGAAGGAGGCGTGGTTTTCTAAGCAAACTTGAAAACATGCCTCTTTCACCTGTCTGGCTCGTCCCTCCTTCACTGCCTCTCACATCTTGCTCCGGCAATGAAGCCACACAGGCAGGGAAGTAGGGGCGGGCCAGACGGGTGAAGGAGGCGTGGTTTCGAGCTTGCCGAGAAAACCACGCCTCCTCCTCCCGTTTGGCCCGCCCCTCCTTCCCTGTCTGTGTGGCTTCATTGCAAGAGCCAGATCTGAGAGGCAGTGAAGGAGGGGCGGGCCAGATGGGAGAAGGAGGCGTGGTTTTCTCGGCAAGCTTGAAACCACGCTTCCTTCACCTGTCTGGCCCGCCCCTACTTCCCTGCCTCTCATATCTCGCTCCTGCAAACACGCGACACAGACAGGGAAGGAGGGGCAGAGCAGGCAGGCACCGTGCTGCTCTCCTTTTCATTCGCACAGACGGGACACAGACGCTGCACACGCTGCATTCGGACTATAAGACGCACACACATTTTCCTCCCATATTGGGAGGAAAAAAAGTGCGTCTTATAGTCCGAAAAATACGGTACTTCCAGGTCCTCATACACATTAGATAAAGTTGATTGAACCTGACCTAGTGTGTATGACACGTATACAACTCTACCCTGACAGTAGACATCAGGGGGAGGGATGGGACATGTTGAATTTCTAGCGGGTAATAATTCACTGCCAGGTCAGAAAGCAGCTTACTGATTGTTTACACTGAAAAAACATGCATGCTCTACTGAGTGTGCATGTGTATAGTAAGGTATAGGGGCAGTCAGGAGGAATAGCTGTCGGCTGAATGAATGTGTTCAGCCGATATCTATATAAGGTGTATGGGAAATCTTTAGCGTATTCTCACACAAAGCAAATTTTTCTAGTATCTGTAGTAGAATACCAGTCTGATGTGCTGCAGGTCCACACAGGGAATAGCTTTGTTCATTGGATCTAATCCTCATGTGGCTTCCTGTCCTGGTTTCTGCACAATTTTGACATGGACTTTGGTACAGAATATGCCCCAAATTTCATGTGAAATGTTCACTTCGTGGAACATACCCTAAGTATTAGACTATCTATTGCATTATATTGTATTTATTTCTTAGGAGGCTTTCACACCTGTGCTCATTTTCCGGTTTGTGCATTCTGCCAGGTTTACGTTTTCAGCACTGGCGAAACTGGATAGGAGATGGAAACCCAGCGGTCAGCTTTAAAACCCATTCAAGTGAATAGGTTTTAAAGCTGACTGCTGGGTTTCCGTCTCCTATCCAGTTTCGCTGATGCTGAAGACGGAAACCCGGTGGAATACACAAACCGGAAAATGAGCACAAGTCTGAAAGCCCCCTTAGGGGCAGAATGTGTAGTGTATTAGGGTGCATTCACACTGAGTAAACGCTAGCTTATTCTGAACGTAAAACACGTTCAGAATAAGCGGCGTCTAAAGCAGCTCCATTCATTTCTATGGGAGCGGGGATACGAGCGCTCCCCATAGAAATGAATGGTCTGCTTCTTTCACTCCGTGCAGTCCCATTGAAGTGAATGGGGAGTGCCGGCGTATACGGCAAGCTCTGCTCATGCCGGAGCGTACACGCCGGCACTCCCCATTCACTTCAATGGGACTGCACGGAGTGAAAGAAGCAGCCCATTCATTTCTATGGGGAGCGCTCGTATCCCCGCTCCCATAGAAATGAATGGAGCTGCTTTAGACGCCGCTTATTCTGAACGTGTTTTACGTTCAGAATAAGCTAGCGTTTACTCAGTGTGCATGCACCCTTAGATTGTAAGCTCTTAGGGGTAGGATGTGTATTGTATTAGCTTGTTAGCTCTAAGAGACAGAACATGCATCATATAAGATTGTAAGCTCTTAGGGGTATAATGTGTATTGTGTTAGATTGTAAGCTCTTAGGGGCAGGATGTGTATTGTATTAGACTATAAGCTCTTCAGAGAAGAATGTGTATTGTATTAGACTGTAAGCTCTTAGGGGCAGGATGTCTTTCTTTCCTTACAGGGTCAGCTCTCCACAGCAAATAACAATATCCAAAATATATCAGAGCAATATGCAGCAGGACAGTCGAGATCCAGGGAGAAATCTGATCGCCACATCTGGGGTCAGGAAGGAATTTTTTGCCCCCCCTAAGGTATAACGCTCCGGGGAGTTTGTTTCACCTTCCTCTGGATCTTTGGGTCGGATGGCTTTCATCTCAGGACATGGTGATCAGAATGGAGCAAGCTCTGTAGTCTGCACCGGCCTGACCTGAGAGTCACTGTTACCCATTTTATAGTGTATTAAAGGGCCAGTAATAATTTTATTACAATGTTGCTTATTGCTATTCAATAAAAAATAAAAAAAAATCTATTTTGTGTTTTTTGTGTTTTGTCTGAATCTCTCCTTACACATTGCCTTACACATTGACCATGATGAGAGTGATCGCTGCCGCTCAGTAATCCAGAACTAGACTCGGCTGCTGATCCAGTATATAATAAGAGAGGTCATTATTCCGCTGTACTCTTCCCTGGTCAGACCACACCTGGAATACTGTGTACAGTTCTGGGCGCCTCAATTCAAGAAAGACATCGATATATTGGAGCAAGTCCAGAGAAGAGCAACCAAAATGGTGGAAGGTCTGCAAACCATGTCCTATGAGGAGCGGCTAAAAGAACTGGGATTGTTTAGTTTGCAGAAGAGAAGGCTGAGGGGAGATTTAATAGCAGTCTACAAATATCTGAAAGGTAGTCACAGTGCAGAGGGATCTACCCTATTCTCATTAGCACAAGGAAGTACAAGAAGCAATGGGATGAAACTAAAGGGAAAGAGATACAGATTAGACATTAGGAAAAACTTTCTGACAGTGAGGGTAGTGAGAGAGTGGAATAGGCTGCCACGGGAGGTGGTGGGCGCTCCATCAATGGAAATCTTCAAGCGGAATCTGGATAAACATATAGCTGGAATGATTTAGGAAAACCTGCACTCGCAGGGGGTTGGACCCGATGGCCCTTGAGGTCCCCTCCAACTCTACCATAAGAATAAGAATAAGAATAATAAATTGCACCATCTACATACACGGTGGCAGTTGCTGCAGGGTCATGGACTATACGAGCGCCATATACCAAGAACAGATTACACATAACTCCATGTTATAATGTCGACTCCTGTCCATAAGTGTTATGGGGGTCAGTCTCTGTGATAGGGACAATAACATTGTGTGTCCTCACTTCTATATACATCATACTACCTGAAAGAAGACTGAAGACTGGGTCACCAAGAACCACTGAATACAATAGACACAGGGGCCTTGTATAAAATAGGAATCAAACTAATGAGGTGTCAAACACTAGGGTGCAACCAGGGCTGGTTTTAGACAAAATGGGACCCTGGGAAAAATTAAAAGTGGGGCCCCAAATAATGAAATATTGTAGATACAATATAGTCACATTCTGGTAATTCAATGTGCCGCTGGCATATCACTGGTACTTACAGGGGTGTTCTTAATGTCTTTTAAGTGTTTGTAAATTTGTAAGTTTCTTTTGCCTAGGCAAACTAGTTGCTTCTGTGCCTTATCTTTAAAGATCAGGTGCAGACGCAACAAGGCACATGCCCTTCGCCACACTAAAAAATATTTATATACATACATACAGAGTTATCAAATAGGATTGCTATACTAAGTCTAAATATTGTCACATCACCCGCTGACTGATACACCAGGAGTAAATACTGTCATGTCAGCCACTGACAGCTATTCCAGGACTAAATATTGTCTCGTCACCCGCTGACCACTATACCAGGACTACATGCTGTTACATCAGCCACTTACTTCCAGATTCCCCTCTGCCCTCATAATACAATCCACAAATAACTGTTTTACTGTATAATGTTCCCCTCACAGCCCCAAACACTTCACAACTATCAGAGTTTCCTCCATTCCCCATATGAAGAACATAACCAGACTCCTTTTATTTGTAAATTCCCCCTCATAATGCCAGCCAGCAATTAACCTCTTCCTGCCCTGCACTGTAATAGGACGCTGCATTGAGCAGGTTCTTCCTAGGAGCCATGTACTTCCAATGACATACACTACACCTCTGCAGGTTAGACAATGGTCCTGGACATCCAGAGAAGTGATGCAGATGTGCATTATTATATACTGCTAGAAAACCATCTGAATTCAGGGCACTCAGCTTTGCTGGTATTCGCCATGATGTCGATATTGGTGCCGTTAGTTTCCGCACCAATATATTTCTCCACTGTTGGAAAGGTGAGCCTTCCAGCATTACTCGGCAGTAGAAAACGTCCTCTGACAGTACAAGGTTATGGAAGAGTACAGTCAGGAGGGTTTTCCTCACAGCCCAGGAATGACGCTGAACTATAAGACCCACTCTTCTGACAGTGGAGAGATATCGCTGTCAAAATTAATAGCACCATTATTTCCAGCACATGGGCACATACCGTGAAAGCTGGCAGTGCAGTGAATCCAGTGCACTGCATCTTTCTAGTGGTATACAATCAGTGGCGTAACTACCACCATAGCAGCGGTAGCAGCTGCCACAGGGCCCGGGACATTAGGGGCCCGGTGACAGCTGCTATCATTATGCTCGGAGGTCTTTTCGGACCCCCGAGTATAATGATCGGGGCCCCCTGTTGGTGGAATACTTTCCACCAACAGGGGGCCCCGAAGCTGCAGCAACGGCTGAGACACAGGAGCTTCAGGTCTGGCTCCTGTCAGCGCTGCAGGACGCTCTCCCTCTCTCCCCCCTCCCTTTCTCTGCTGTCCTCTGCCCACCAATGAGAGGAGGAGGCGGGGCTTATCCCTGCCGTCCAGCACAGAAGAGAAGAGGAAGAAGCTGCTCTAGGAAAATGAAACTGAAGCTACACAGGTACGTACTGGGGTTACTTATTACTATCAGGCATTTGGGGGGATTACTTGTGTTTTAGTAACTCCATGTGCCTCATAGTAATAGCAGTTAACCCCATCATCTCCCTCACATTAACCCCTGTTTGCCTCACCATAAGAGTTACTGATATGTGAGACATTTGGGGGTAATAGTAATGAAGATACTTTATTATTACCTCCATGTCTCTCACATATCAGTAACTCTTATGTGAGGTACACAAGGCTTAATGTGAGGGACATGATAGGGTTAACTGCTATTAATATGAGGCACATGGAGTTACTAAATTGTAATGCACAGGACCAGATTTTTTTTTATCCACAATTTGTCCTGGTATAGCGGTCAGCGGTGACAGTATTTAGTCCTGTAGGGGCCACTAAGGGACATAATACTGTGTGCAGGGGCCACTATGGGACATAATACTATGTGCAGGGGCCACTATTGGGTATAATACTGTGTGCAGGGGCCACTAAGGGACATAATACTGTGTGCAGGGGCCACTAAGGGACATAATACTGTGTGCAGGGGACACTATGGGACATAATAGAGCGCGCAGGAATGCGTAGGAGGGACTCGGTCGAGATCTTCGGTGTCGGGGGGGCCCCATGTCAAAAGTTCGCCACGGGGCCCCGCCATTCCTAGTTACGCCACTGTATACAATACCACCCATCTCTGAAGATATGAGGTCTGAGGTCCCATGTTGCGGGAATGCAGCTTTTTTGTTGTAGATTTTGCTAAAAAAAACACTGTGGAAAAAACAGCATTAAATCACTTTGGGTTTTTTCCACAATATTTTTTTTATTGAGCTTTTGATGCATTTTCCCTGCACTTTCTCTCCCTATTGAATCTATGTGGAAATGCCTTGCACTGTTTTTTTAAGCGCACACATTTTAGAATTTACAGCTGTCACATCTGTTTTTTCCTGCAATGTGTGTAAAAGGTAAATTGAATAAATTTCCTTCACTTTGCTGGTTCTATAAAACGCATCCTTTTTTTTCTGAAGTAGCCAAAAACATTGTTTCTGCAATGTGGGGCTCAACCTAAAACTAATGCTCCAACATTGCAGAAACGCAGCTTTTTTTTGTTACAGTATAAGAAGGTTCTAGATATTTTCCATTCCTTTTGTAGCGATTCTTGGCTTTGGCTCAAAAAATTGCAGCAAAATCTGCAACAAAAATGCTGCTATTCCACAACATGGGGCCTCAGCCTTAGGGAAGCAGCACACGACCAGCGACATACTGTCCCGTACTGTAAATGATATGGGGCAGATTGACGCTGGGAGGCAGGGACTCCTAATATCATAGATGACTATACTGCTAGGACTCCCTCTCACAGCATGACGTTGAAGCCGGTAAATCTGGCTGACATACAGGCTGTGGTCGTGTGCTGTTCCCCTTAGGCTTTTGGTACAAAACTAGCATGAATGTGATTTTCACTGACCTATATGATAAAATTGAATTGACAGGGTTGCAAATGCAGACACATATAAGACACATATAGGACCTGCATGAGTCATGGGGACAGGAAAGAAGATTGTGAGGTACTTTTCTGTCTGCATGCTCCATGTGGTCACCGCACGGAAAGCACACGGACCCCATTAAAGTCTCTGGGGTCTGTGTGCTTTCACTGTACACCACTTGCCAATGCCTTCAGGAGTCCACATGAGAAACCTCCGAACGGATTACCAAACGCAGATGTGAACTGGGCATCATACTAATAGCAATTAACCCTATCATATCCTTCACATTAACCCCTGTGTACTTCACATAAGAGTCACTGATATGTGAGACGGAGGTAATAATTAAGTATCTTCATTATTAGTACCCCCATATATCTCACATATTAGTAACCCTTATGTTAGAAACACAGAGGTTAATTTAAGGGACATGATGGGGTTAATTGCTATTAATGTGAGGCACATGGACTTGCTGAAACTAAATTAATAACCCCAAATGCCTGGCAATAGAGATGAGCGAGTAGTGAAATATTCAATATTCTTTTTGAGTAGAGCCTCAATATTCGACTACTCGATCAAATATCGAATCTCATTATAGTCTATGGGAAAAAATGCTTGTTTCAGGGGAAACCACTATTCAACTAAAGGAGAGTCACCAAGTCCACGAGTAGCAGGAGGAGAGTGTTTAGGAGGAGTGAAGTGCAGTTGAGTAGTGTTGGAGGAGCGCTGTGCAGTTAAAGCGGATGGACCCCATAGACTATGGGCAGTTCACATTAGCGCTTGCCTCCTGTCCGGAATGAGTCCGCAGGAGGACCCCCCTGAATGGAATATGAGCGCAACTGCAAGCGCTGGACAGTTAAGCACATGGACCCCATAGCATATAATGTGCTCCGTGTGCTTGCTGCACACTGCCCGCATAGTAACTCCAGCATGTACCTGGTGTTTTTTACTTTCACTTTGCTCTGAACTCTCCTCTGCTACTTCTCTTCTGTGCAGGACGCAGACGGCAGGATCTCAGCGGGGTTTCCATTCTGTATAGCGATAATCACTGCCTCCTGAGCTTTCCTCAGCCCAATCATTGGTGGGCAGAGGACAGCCCAAAAAAAAAGGGGGGGGGAGCATCCTGAGAGCACTTAATGGACGCTTCCTCTTTCAATACCTGCAGCTACTGTGCTGGCTGCTGTGCATTAGCCGTTGCTGTAGCCAGGGTCGGACTGGGGTGTCTAGGGCCCACCAGTGGAATTGTTTCTAGGGGCCCACCCCCAGGACCCTGCAGATCAGCGGTACCAAAACACGACGTCTAAAGGTAATAACATGTCGGGAGCCATGCTGCTCACCCACTATACCATGTGCACTACCTAAATGTATTGCTACACCTTGTATGGCAAGTGAACAGCGCGGCTGCTAGAAATGCTACTATTCCCTGTAGCTGCTTGGTCCTGGAAAAGGCTGATCTGCAGAGGTCCTGGCTGTTGTATCATCGTAGATGTAATATTGATGGCTTATCCTAAGGACAGACCATCAATATTAGAAAGATGAATAAATCCTTTAGAGCTAGTTCACACGGAGATACATGAACTCTGCATGTGAACATTCTGTCGCAGATGCCAGGCATCCCGTCGTGGCATTCCGCTCCGGATTAGACCCAAATGAATGGGCCGGAGCCTCGTGCCGCAGATGCTGAGATTGATTCAGCCGCAGAATCTGCGGCAAGATAGGGCTAGCCCTTAAAGTGGTTGTCCAGGAATTGGAGCAACTCATGTCCCGGGTGGGAAGTGTAAAATAAAAAACAGATAAATAAAAAAGCATACTCATCTGTCCCCGTTACTCCGTTGTGCGCTGCCAGTATCCATTCAGTCTCGTACTGGCGCCTCCTTGCTGGGAGTCCTGCACCTCATGTGATCGATGAGACTAGTTAGTTAAAGAATTTCCAGAAATGAGACCGTGAGACCGAACAGACACAGGCGGGGACAACGGGGGGCTGTGGACAGGTGAGTATACTTTTTTATTTTTTTTTATTTTTACACCTCTACTGCATGTATTTTTCTGCAATGTGTGGATAGGATTGCACACACTATATACCTACACACTCAGGCCTGGTTCACATCTGCGTTCAGTAATCCATTTGGGGAGTCCGCATGGTGGCCCCTGAACAGACTACTGAACGCATTAGCAAGCGGTGTGCTGTGAAAGCACATGGACCCCATAGATTAAAATGGAGTCCATGTGCTTTCCGTGCGGTGTCCACACTGAACATGCGGACAGAAAAGTACTTCATGATCTACTTTCTTGTCCACATGTTCCGTACAGAGACCGCGCGGAAATCTAATCTATGGGGCACACAGTATTTTCCCCTATAATGGCCCCTGCACACAGTATTATACCCCATAGTGGCCCCTGCACACAGTATTATCCCCCATAGTGGCACCTACACACAGTATTATCCCCCATAGTGGCCCCTGCACACAGTATTATCCCCCATAGTGGCCCCTGCACACAGTATTATCCCCCATAGTGGCCCCTGCACACAGTATTATCCCCCATAGTGGCCCCTGCACACAGTATTATGTCCCTTACTGGCCCCTGCACAAAGTATCATCCCCAAAAGTGTCCCCTGCACACAGTATTATAGCCCATAGTGGCCCCTGCACACAGTATTATGTCCCTTACTGGCCCCTGCACACAGTATCATCCCCCATAGTGGCCCCTGCACACAGTATTATGTCCCCATAGTGGCCCCTGCACACAGTATTATGTCCCTTACTGGCCCCTGCACACAGTATTATGTCCCTTACTGGCCCCAGCACACAGTATCATCCCCCATAGTGGCCCCTGCACACAGTATTATGTCCCATAGTGGCCCCTGCACACAGTATTATCCCCCATAGTGCCCCCTGCACACAGTATTATGTCCCTTACTGGCCCCAGCACACACTATTATGCCTCATAGTGGCCCCTGCACACAGTATTATGCCTCATAGTGGCCCCTGCACACAGTATTATCCCCCCTAGTGGCCCCTGCACACAGTATTATGTCCCACTGTGGACACCCATAGACAGTTATTATACTCTGGGGTCTTTTCAGACCCCAGAGTATAATAATCGGAGACCTGGGGGAATAAAAACATAAAAAATTACTGTTTCTTACCTGTCCCCGACTCCAACGCTGTCTTCTCCGCTGCCGTCCTTCTGAAATGACGTCAGACGTCACATGACCCGGGACGCAGGCCGGGTTCATGTGACGTCAGAGACATCAGGAAGGAGGCCTGGCAGGATCGTGGAGAGGTAAGTAACACTATTTGTTATGTTCCCTTACCTCTCCCGATCCGCCGATCATTATACTCGGGGGTCTGCAAAGACCCCCAAGTATAATGATGGTATTTGTGGGACCCGCAGTGTCACTTACCGATCCCAGCCCAGCCAGGATCGGCAAGTGAATAGGGACTGTAACGGCCTATTAAAAAAAAAAAAAAAAACGCAGCGGTATCGGCTGTCACCAGGCCCCCTAATGGCCCGGGCCCTGTGGCAGCCACCTCCGCTGCCTCTATGGTAGTTACGCCCCTGATACCATATATGTCATATATATACAGTCCTATGAAAAAGTTTGGGCACCCCTATTAATCTTAATCATTTTTAGTTCTAAATATTTTGGTGTTTGCAGCAGCCATTTCAGTTTGATATATCTAATAACTGATGGACACAGTAATATTTCAGGATTGAAATGAGGTTTATTGTACTAACAGAAAATGTGCAATATGCATTAAACCAAAATTTGACCGGTGCAAAAGTATGGGCACCTCAACAGAAAAGTGACATTAATATTTAGTAGATCCTCCTTTTGCAAAGATAACAGCCTCTAGTCGCTTCCTGTAGCTTTTAATCAGTTCCTGGATCCTGGATAAAGGTATTTTGGACAAACAATTCAAGTTCAGTTAAGTTAGATGGTCGCCGAGCATGGACAGCCCGCTTCAAATCATCCCACAGATGTTCAATGATATTCAGGTCTGGGGACTGGGATGGCCATTCCAGAACATTGTAATTGTTCCTCTGCATGAATGCCTGAGTTGATTTGGAGCAGTGTTTTGGATCATTGTCTTGCTGAAATATCCATCCCCGGCGTAACTTCAACTTCGTCACTGATTCTTGAACATTATTCTCAAGAATCTGCTGATACTGAGTGGAATCCATGCGACCCTCAACTTTAACAAGATTCCCGGTGCCGGCATTGGCCACACAGCCCCAAAGCATGATGGAACCTCCACCAAATTTTACAGTGGGTAGCAAGTGTTTTTCTTGGAATGCTGTTTCTTTTTGGACGCCATGCATAACGCCTTTTTTTATAACCAAACAACTCAATCTTTGTTTCCAAAATGAAGTTGGCTTCTCCAAATGTGCTTTTGCATACCTCAGGCAACTCTATTTGTGGCGTACGTGCAGAAACGGCTTCTTTATCATCACTCTCCCATACAGCTTCTCCTTGTGCAAAGTGCGCTGTATAGTTGACCGATGCACAGTGACACCATCTGCAGCAAGATGATGCTGCAGCTCTTTGGAGGTGGTCTGGGGATTGTCCTTGACTGTTCTCACCATTCTTCTTCTCTGCCTTTCTGATATTTTTCTTGGCCTGCCACTTCTGGGCTTAACAAGAACTGTCCCTGTGGTCTTCCATTTCCTTACTATGTTCCTCACAGTGGAAACTGACAGGTTAAATCTCTGAGACAACGTTTTGTATCCTTCCCCTGAACAACTATGTTGAACAATCTTTGTTTTCAGATCATTTGAGAGCGGGCTGTCCATGTTCGGCGACCATCTAACTTAACTGAACTTGAATTGTTTTGTAGAAAGAAATGGTCCAAAATACCTTCATCCAGGATCCAGGAACTGATTAAAAGCTACAGGAAGCGACTAGAGGCTGTTATCTTTGCAAAAGGAGGATGTACTAAATATTAATGTCACTTTTCTGTTGAGGTGCCCATACTTTTGCACCGGTCAAATTTTGGTTTAATGCATATTGCGCATTTTCTGTTAGTACAATAAACCTCATTTCAATCCTGAAATATTACTGTGTCCATCAGTTATTAGATATATCAAACTGAAATGGCTGTTGCAAACACCAAAATATTTAGAACTAAAAATGATTAAGATTAATAGGGGTGCCCAAACTTTTTCATAGGACTGTACTTATATGAATGTATGAATACTATATATACTCACATATATACATACATACACTCACCCATAAACATTATTGTAGTATACTGTATACATACCTGTATACATACCTGTATACAAAGACACAGTACTCACACAATATACAACACACATACAGTACACAAATGTACACATATATACATAGACAGATTTTACCAAAAGGATATACTTACATTTTCCAGAAGAGCACAGCATTGCATGAGACAGCTCCTGTCTTCCCCACACGATCCGATGTGAGAGACGACTCACTGTGAGGGGAGGGGGAGGGAAGCAGGAAGTGCGGGCAGCACAGCAGGTCCTCACAGGAGAGCAGCAGGTCAGTGAGAGGAGTACGAGCTGCCATTATAGCTGAGGCTGAAGCTGCACACGTGTCCTCCGGTATATACTTTCCCTATATATCGGGAGGACACTATGTGCAGCATCAGCTAATGGCGGCCCCTGTGTTCTGAGGCAAATGCAGATGCATTGGTCAGGTGCTCGATTGGGGGCCCCGACCAATGTATCTGCATTAGTAAAATGAGGATTTAACAGTCGGGGCCTGGGGCCCACCGGGGGATTCACCGGTACACCGGTGGGCCAGTCCGACCCTGGCTGTAGCTGCACATGGTGTCCTTGCAACATATACTTTCCCTATGTTAATAGGAAAAATATTCCACCGCATGTGCAATTACCCAGTCCCCTCCGCCCCCCAGTGCAGGCCCTGGTAAATGGAGACGTACTCTGGATCTAGTGGGCATCCACGGAACACACATTGAGATAGTCAACACCTATAAGTACCTGGGTGTGCACCTCAAAAATAAACTAGACTGGGCAGATCATCTGGATGCGCTGCACAGAAAGGATCACAGCAGACTGTACCTGATCAGGAGGGTGAGGGCCATTGGAGTACAGGGAGCACTTCTTAGGGCCTATTTACAACTCTGTAGTAGCATCATCCATCTTCAGAGTGGTCTGCTGGGGAGTAGCATACTAGCCAGGGACAGAAATAGACTTGACAGGTTGGTTAGAAGGGCCAGCTCTGTCCTGGGCCCAGTACAGGTGGTGGGTGACAGAAGGATACTGTCCGTGGTGAGCTCCATGCTGAAGAAAAACTCCCATCCAATGTATGAGACCGTGACAGCACTGGGCAGTACTGTTAGTGACCAACTGCTTTACCCCAAGTGTGAGTGTTATCGAACATCCTCCCTTCCAACCGCAGTCAGGATGTATAATCAACATCAGGCTAAGCGAAGATCACTCCGCACAGAGAACTAAATGATCCTGAAGTTTTTTATTTTTCTTTACTATGACTCTTACAATTATTGTATTATCTATGCTTCTGTAACACAATGAATTTCCCCATGTTGGGACTAAAGGATTATTTTATCTTATCTTATGGCCAAAAGCAAGTATCTACCCTTTATTTGTCATTGTCAGTAGTGTTTCTTTCATGTAGATTCACATATTAAGGTTGATATTAAGATTTTTTTGTAGCTTCACTACAACGACGGGGGACTTGCATATAGTTGTGCTGGGCAGTATGAGTAACTCTTAGTCTGCCTTTCCTGTGCTGATCAATAGAACCTTTCATCATAGTACTTAATGTTTTTTTGACTGCACTCAATGTTTTTAAAGTAATTTTCCATATTGACCGACCTAAATTTCTTATTCTTAAGTAATGATAGCTTGTCTTATTTCTTTGCTTAGTTGAGCTGTTTACTGTACAGTTCGTGTGCCCTAACAATAATGACTGACTAATTCAGGTTTAACATTTTCCATCTCTAAATGTAACAGAAGTTCAAAATGAAATTGGCGAATTTAAAAAAAGAACATTCTCCTTACAAGACTTACAATTTATTTATACAAACACGAACTACAGCGATTATATTTGTGTAAAATATCATTTCAATCATTTAACACCTTAAGGACTTGGCCTAGGTTGACACTTAAATAGGACCTTTCACCACCTCCACCAAGTACAGCTCTTTGCATCGTTTAATAAATGCAATTCCACTATTCCCATGCAATTGAATTTTTTTTTTCTCTAGCCCCCACTGTTCCTGAGCAATAAGTGGTGTTATTTTTGGTGCCTCATATACTATTTAGGTTCTGTGCTGTCAGGTGAATAATCTCAGACAGGAGCCCGCAAGGTCTGGGATTCTGTGCTTTGAGACTGTCCACTCCTGATGTGAGCTCTGAATCATGCCCCCTCCTGCCTTACACTGTCTAACGTGACAGTACAGACTGTAAGTAGCATAACAGGTAGAAAAAAATAACTGTATTTATTAGTTGGGAATGGTGGGTGCTAGAGACAAAATTCCAACTTTGCTGGGATCAGTAGAGCAGCGCCTATTGACTAGAGATGAGCCAATCTTGAGATTTCAGGATCAATTTTAAAATCCGATTTCCAATCATTTTCCAGCCGATCCCGATTTGCTCAGTTGAAAAGATCGTATCCCGATCGCTCAACCGTAATTGTATATTATATATACAGTTGGGTTGAGCCAATCTTGAGTTTTCTAAATCCGATTTCCGACCATTTTCCAGCTGATCGCAATTGGGATCGTGAAATTTGCTCGATCACCGATCGGGATCTGATCTTTCCCGATCCCAATCGCTCAACCCTACTATTGACATATGCTTTGCCATAGTCTATTTCTATGCATCCCTCTGTACATATATATGTATGCTTCAGAAATTGTTTTTAAATTTACCTGAGGAAGAAGCCAAGAGCTTTGAAAGCTTGTAATCTGTCATCATCATTATTAGTTAGCCATTAAAAAGCCAGCTGATCCCGATCGCGATTGTGAAATTTGCTCGATCACCGATCGGGTTCTGATCTTTCTTGATCCCAATCGCTCAACCCTACTATTGACATATGCTTTGCCATATTCTATTCCTATGTGTCCCTCTGTACATATATATGTATCCTTCATAAATTGTTTTTAAATTTACCTGAGGAAGAAGCCGAGAGCTTCGAAAGCTTGTAATCTGTCATCATCATTATTAGTTAGCCAATAAAAAAGGTATCAACTATTGAAGACTCTCAAGTTTTTCGTTTTTTATATTTCCTACCCACTGGCTAACACGGTACAAAAACAAACATTTTCCAAAAACCCCTGTGAAACTTTGTAAAATTGACCAATATGTCAAATATGTTTCCAACAAGATCAGAATGAGTTAAAAGATAAAACAAGCAATACTCAGCTCACCAATCCCCTGCTTCCCAGGTTCCCTATCAGTCTCTTTATCCTGATCCCAACTGACACATGTGAAATGTTGCTCAGCCAATCACTGGTGACTGGCTGAGTGTTGAAACAGAAGCTGGAGAGGATCAGTGAAGCGAGTATTGCTGAAAAATTTCTACCTGCTGGCCAACTCCTTAAAATGCTCTGTTTTCTAAAGGGTTAAAAGCATAGGAAACAGAGAAAACCTTTAAGAAAACTTGATAATTGAGCTTTTCAAAAACAGTTTATGGAATAAAGGAGTTATTACGCCTGTGAACAAAGTGACTGCGTGTTGTGTTTTATCTGAAAGCAATCGTCCGGCACAAAGTGGCTCAATAAAAGAAAAAAACTAAATGCATTAAAGAAATGATAATTTCATTACACCAAGTGATTTAAAGCTTTTTAATTTTAATAAGAGATATTTAAGTTTTATTTTCCTAACAATATAGTGTGAACATGGAACATTAGCAGAAAGCTACAAAGCCTTCTATAATTATAGCAATAGGATGATTCAGAAACACAGCGCTACAAACTAATATAACCTCGCTCAAAGCTTTTTTGTGACTAGCCTGAGCCACTTTATTTTTCAGCAATTACCTTGTGTCACATCAAGCCTATGTACTGAATCCAGGCCTGGCTTTACACACTGCATTACGAGTAGTTACCATGCAGCCGATCAGTCTTAAATTAGGACATTCTGCAATACCCCTGGCTGAAATGAAAAGCCATCGGCATGGTTAACCCCGTAGTGACTGCCTTTTTTTTTTTTTTACAGCAGTCACTATGGAGCTAATTCTGATACATACTCCGTATTATTATGTATGCATCGGAGCATAACAAAAACGTTCTGTGCCAGGAAAAGATGGTATTCAATTGTGTACTCCCCATTGGGCATCTTACCTTAATGTCCAGAGCTGAAATATCCCTGCTCCTTAGTGTTTAACCCTTTAGATGCCAAAATTAATAGGGATTATGACTAGAGATGAGCGAACACTAAAATGTTCGAGGTTCGAAATTCGATTCGAACAGCCGCTCAATGTTCGTGTGTTCGAATGGGTTTCGAACCCCATTATAGTCTATGGGGAACAGATACTCGTTAAGGGGGAAACCCAAATCCGTGTCTGGAGGGTCACCAAGTCCACTATGACACCACAGGAAATGATGCCAACACCTCTGGAATGACACTGGGACAGCAGGGGAAGCATGTCTGGGGGCATCTAACACACCAAAGACCCTCTATTACCCCAACATCACAGCCTAACAACTACACACTTTACACACTCAATACCACATCTCTGACAGTAGGAAAACACCTTGAAACATGTGTATTTGGCACTTGCAGTGAGGAGAGCTTGTCACCAGCAGTGAATTTGGCCCTTGTAGTAAGATGAGGTTGGCACCAACATTTGTTTTGAAAATCAGGGTGGATTGAGCCTCTAACCAGCAGAGTTTGGGCAAATTCATGGTGGAGGGAGCCTCTAAACACCCCAGTTTGGGCAAATTCATGGTGGAGGGAGCCTCTAAAAACCCCAGTTTGGACCAATTCATGGTGGAGGGAGCCTCTAACCAGCCCAGTGTGGGCAAATTCATGGTGGAGGGAGCCTCTAAAAAACCCAGTTTGGACCAATTCATGGTGGAGGGAGCCTCTAACCAGCCCAGTTTGGGCAAATTCATGGTGGAGGGAGCCTCTAACCAGCCCAGTTTGGGCAAATTCATGGTGGAGGGAGCCTCTAACCAGCCCAGTTTGGACCAATTAATGGTGGAGGGAGCCTCTAACCAGCCCAGTTTGGACCAATTAATGGTGGAGGGAGCCTCTAAACAGCCAAGTTTGGACCAATTCATGGTGGAGGGAGCCTCTAAAAACCCCAGTTTGGACCAATTCATGGTGGAGGGAGCCTCTAACCAGCCCAGTTTGGGCAAATTCATGGTGGAGGGAGCCTCTAAAAAACCCAGTTTGGACCAATTCATGGTGGAGGGAGCCTCTAACCAGCCCAGTTTGGGCAAATTCATGGTGGAGGGAGCCTCTAACCAGCCCAGTTTGGACCAATTAATGGTGGAGGGAGCCTCTAACCAGCCCAGTTTGGACCAATTAATGGTGGAGGGAGCCTCTAACCAGCCCAGTTTGGACCAATTAATGGTGGAGGGAGCCTCTAACCAGCCCAGTTTGGACCAATTAATGGTGGAGGGAGCCTCTAACCACCCCAGTTTGGACCAATTCATGGTGGAGGGAGCCTCTAAAAACCCCAGTTTGGACCAATTCATGGTGGAGGGAGCCTCTAACCAGCCCAGTTTGGGCAAATTCATGGTGGAGGGAGCCTCTAAACAGCCCAGTTTGGGCAAATTCATGGTGGAGGGAGCCTCTAACCAGCCCAGTTTGGACCAATTAATGGTGGAGGGAGCCGCTAAACAGCCCAGTTTGGGCAAATTCATGGTGGAGGGAGCCTCTAAACAGCCCAGTTTGGACCAATTCATGGTGGAGGGAGCCTCTAAAAAACCCAGTTTGGACCAATTCATGGTGGAGGGAGCCTCTAAACAGCCCAGTTTGGGCAAATTCATGGTGGAGGGAGCCTCTAACCAGCCCAGTTTGGACCAATTAATGGTGGAGGGAGCCTCTAAACAGCCAAGTTTTGGGAAATTCATGGTGGAGGGAGCCTCTAACCAGCCCAGTTTGGACCAATTCATGGTGGAGGGAGCCTCTAAACAGCCCAGTTTGGGCAAATTCATGGTGGAGGGAGCCTCTAAAAAACCCAGTTTGGACCAATTCATGGTGGAGGGAGCCTCTAACCAGCCCAGTTTGGACCAATTAATGGTGGAGGGAGCCTCTAAACAGCCAACTTTGGACCAATTCATGGTGGAGGGAGCCTCTAAAAACCCCAGTTTGGACCAATTCATGGTGGAGGGAGCCTCTAACCAGCCCAGTTTGGGCAAATTCATGGTGGAGGGAGCCTCTAAACAGCCCAGTTTGGGCAAATTCATGGTGGAGGGAGCCTCTAACCAGCCCAGTTTGGACCAATTAATGGTGGAGGGATCCGCTAAACAGCCCAGTTTGGACCAATTCATGGTGGAGGGAGCCTCTAAAAACCCCAGTTTGGACCAATTCATGGTGGAGGGAGCCTCTAAAAAACCCAGTTTGGACCAATTCATGGTGGAGGGAGCCTCTAACCAGCCCAGTTTGGACCAATTAATGGTGGAGGGAGCCTCTAAACAGCCAAGTTTGGACCAATTCATGGTGGAGGGAGCCTCTAAAAACCCCAGTTTGGACCAATTCATGGTGGAGGGAGCCTCTAACCAGCCCAGTTTGGACCAATTAATGGTGGAGGGAGCCTCTAACCAGCCCAGTTTGGACCAATTAATGGTGGAGGGAGCCTCTAACCACCCCAGTTTGGACCAATTAATGGTGGAGGGAGCCGCTAAACAGCCCAGTTTGGGCAAATTCATGGTGGAGGGAGCCTCTAAACAGCCCAGTTTGGACCAATTCATGGTGGAGGGAGCCTCTAAAAAACCCAGTTTGGACCAATTCATGGTGGAGGGAGCCTCTAAACAGCCCAGTTTGGGCAAATTCATGGTGGAGGGAGCCTCTAACCAGCCCAGTTTGGACCAATTAATGGTGGAGGGAGCCTCTAAACAGCCAAGTTTTGGGAAATTCATGGTGGAGGGAGCCTCTAACCAGCCCAGTTTGGACCAATTCATGGTGGAGGGAGCCTCTAAACAGCCCAGTTTGGGCAAATTCATGGTGGAGGGAGCCTCTAAAAAACCCAGTTTGGACCAATTCATGGTGGAGGGAGCCTCTAACCAGCCCAGTTTGGACCAATTAATGGTGGAGGGAGCCTCTAAACAGCCAACTTTGGACCAATTCATGGTGGAGGGAGCCTCTAAAAACCCCAGTTTGGACCAATTCATGGTGGAGGGAGCCTCTAACCAGCCCAGTTTGGGCAAATTCATGGTGGAGGGAGCCTCTAAACAGCCCAGTTTGGGCAAATTCATGGTGGAGGGAGCCTCTAACCAGCCCAGTTTGGACCAATTAATGGTGGAGGGATCCGCTAAACAGCCCAGTTTGGACCAATTCATGGTGGAGGGAGCCTCTAAAAACCCCAGTTTGGACCAATTCATGGTGGAGGGAGCCTCTAAAAAACCCAGTTTGGACCAATTCATGGTGGAGGGAGCCTCTAACCAGCCCAGTTTGGACCAATTAATGGTGGAGGGAGCCTCTAAACAGCCAAGTTTGGACCAATTCATGGTGGAGGGAGCCTCTAAAAACCCCAGTTTGGACCAATTCATGGTGGAGGGAGCCTCTAACCAGCCCAGTTTGGACCAATTAATGGTGGAGGGAGCCTCTAACCAGCCCAGTTTGGACCAATTAATGGTGGAGGGAGCCTCTAACCAGCCCAGTTTGGACCAATTAATGGTGGAGGGAGCCTCTAACCACCCCAGTTTGGACCAATTCATGGTGGAGGGAGCCTCTAAACAGCCAAGTTTGGACCAATTCATGGTGGAGGGAGCCTCTAAAAACCCCAATTTGGACCAATTCATGGTGGAGGGAGCCTCTAACCAGCCCAGTTTGGGCAAATTCATGGTGGAGGGAGCCTCTAAACAGCCCAGTTTGGGCAAATTCATGGTGGAGGGAGCCTCTAACCAGCCCAGTTTGGACCAATTAATGGTGGAGGGAGCCGCTAAACAGCCCAGTTTGGGCAAATTCATGGTGGAGGGAGCCTCTAAACAGCCCAGTTTGGACCAATTCATGGTGGAGGGAGCCTCTAAAAAACCCAGTTTGGACCAATTCATGGTGGAGGGAGCCTCTTAACAGCCCAGTTTTGGCAAATTCATGGTGGAGGGAGCCTCTAACCAGCCCAGTTTGGACCAATTAATGGTGGAGGGAGCCTCTAAACAGCCAAGTTTTGGGAAATTCATGGTGGAGGGAGCCTCTAACCAGCCCAGTTTGGACCAATTAATGGTGGAGGGAGCCTCTAAACAGCCCAGTTTGGACCAATTCATGGTGGAGGGAGCCTCTAAACAGCCCAGTTTGGGCAAATTCATGGTGGAGGGAGCCTCTAAAAAACCCAGTTTGGACCAATTCATGGTGGAGGGAGCCTCTAACCAGCCCAGTTTGGGCAAATTCATGGTGGAGGGAGCCTCTAAACAGCCCAGTTTGGACCAATTCATGGTGGAGGGAGCCTCTAAACAGCCCAGTTTGGGCAAATTCATGGTGGAGGGAGCCTCTAAACAGCCCAGTTTGGACCAATTCATGGTGGAGGGAACCTCTAAACAGCCCAGTTTGGGCAAATTCATGGTGGAGGGAGCCTCTAAAAAACCCAGTTTGGACCAATTCATGGTGGAGGGAGCCTCTAACCAGCCCAGTTTGGACCAATTAATGGTGGAGGGAGCCTCTAAACAGCCAAGTTTGGACCAATTCATGGTGGAGGGAGCCTCTAAAAACCCCAGTTTGGACCAATTCATGGTGGAGGGAGCCTCTAACCAGCCCAGTTTGGGCAAATTCATGGTGGAGGGAGCCTCTAAACAGCCCAGTTTGGGCAAATTCATGGTGGAGGGAGCCTCTAAACAGCCCAGTTTGGGCAAATTCATGGTGGAGGGAGCCTCTAACCAGCCCAGTTTGGGCAAATTCATGGTGGAGGGAGCCTCTAACCAGCCCAGTTTGGACCAATTAATGGTGGAGGGAGCCGCTAAACAGCCCAGTTTGGGCAAATTCATGGTGGAGGGAGCCTCTAAACAGCCCAGTTTGGACCAATTCATGGTGGAGGGAGCCTCTAAAAAACCCAGTTTGGACCAATTCATGGTGGAGGGAGCCTCTAAACAGCCCAGTTTGGGCAAATTCATGGTGGAGGGAGCCTCTAACCAGCCCAGTTTGGACCAATTAATGGTGGAGGGAGCCTCTAAACAGCCAAGTTTTGGGAAATTCATGGTGGAGGGAGCCTCTAACCAGCCCAGTTTGGACCAATTAATGGTGGAGGGAGCCTCTAAACAGCCCAGTTTGGACCAATTCATGGTGGAGGGAGCCTCTAAACAGCCCAGTTTGGACCAATTCATGGTGGAGGGAACCTCTAAACAGCCCAGTTTGGGCAAATTCATGGTGGAGGGAGCCTCTAAAAAACCCAGTTTGGACCAATTCATGGTGGAGGGAGCCTCTAACCAGCCCAGTTTGGACCAATTAATGGTGGAGGGAGCCTCTAAACAGCCAAGTTTGGACCAATTCATGGTGGAGGGAGCCTCTAAAAACCCCAGTTTGGACCAATTCATGGTGGAGGGAGCCTCTAACCAGCCCAGTTTGGGCAAATTCATGGTGGAGGGAGCCTCTAAACAGCCCAGTTTGGGCAAATTCATGGTGGAGGGAGCCTCTAAAAAACCCAGTTTGGACCAATTCATGGTGGAGGGAGCCTCTAACCAGCCCAGTTTGGACCAATTAATGGTGGAGGGAGCCTCTAAACAGCCAAGTTTGGACCAATTCATGGTGGAGGGAGCCTCTAAAAACCCCAGTTTGGACCAATTCATGGTGGAGGGAGCCTCTAACCAGCCCAGTTTGGGCAAATTCATGGTGGAGGGAGCCTCTAAACAGCCCAGTTTGGGCAAATTCATGGTGGAGGGAGCCTCTAACCAGCCCAGTTTGGACCAATTAATGGTGGAGGGAGCCGCTAAGCAGCCCAGTTTGGACCAATTCATGGTGGAGGGAGCCTCTAAAAACCCCAGTTTGGACCAATTCATGGTGGAGGGAGCCTCTAAAAAACCCAGTTTGGACCAATTCATGGTGGAGGGAGCCTCTAACCAGCCCAGTTTGGGCAAATTCATGGTGGAGGGAGCCTCTAACCAGCAGAGTTGTGGGAAAGCAGGGTGGAGGGAGCCTCTAACCAGCAGAGTTGGTGGAAATCAGGGTGGAGGGAGCCTCTAACCAGCAGAGTTGGGGGAAATCATGTTGGAGGGAGCCTAGTATTAGCAGAATTGTGCAACGCTTATGGTGGATGAGTATGAGGATGCGGAGGAATTGGAGAGGTTGAGTACAGACATGGAGTTTCATGTTGGGGTGCTTTACACAGGTGGGCACAAAAATGAAGGCTCTATCCAGTGGTGGTTCATTTTTATCAAAGTGAGCCGGTCGGCACTCTCAGCTGACAGACGGGTGCGCTTGTCAGTGATGATGCCACCGGCTGCACTGAACACCCTCTCAGATAGGACGCTGGCGGCAGGACAGGACAGCACCTCCAAGGCATATAGGGCAAGTTCAAGCCACAGGTCCAACTTCGACACCCAATACGTGTAGGGCGCAGAGGGGTCGGAGAGGACAGGGCTGTGGTCGGAAAGGTATTCCCGCAACATGCGCCTATACTTCTCACGCCTGGTGACACTAGGACCCTCCGTGGCGGCACTTTGGCGAGGGGGTGCCATCAAGGTGTCCCAGACCTTAGACAGTGTGCCCCTCGTTTGTGTGGACCGGTGAGAACTTGGTTGCCTACTGGAGGAACTGCCCTCCCTGCCGCCAACGTCACATGCTGGAAACATCTCCATCATATTCTGCACCAATTGCCTGTGGCAAGCATTGATGCGATTGGCCCTCCCCTCTACCGGAATAAAAGACGAGATGTTGTTTTTATACCGGGGGTCAAGGATAGCAAAGATCCAGTACTGGTTGTCCTCCATGATTTTGACAATACGCTTGTCGGTTGTAAAGCACCCCAACATGAACTCAGCCATGTCTGCCACAGTGTTAGTTGGCATGACTCCTCTGGCCCCACCGGAAAGTTCAATCTCCATTTCCTCCTCATCCTCCATGTCTACCCATCCGCGCTGCAACAATGGGATGATTCGAAGTTGCCCGGAAGCCTCCTGTATCACCATCACATCATCGGACAACTCTTCTTTCTCCTCCTCCTCCTCCTCCTCCTCCTCCATTAAACGCAGTGAAGCGGACAGATGTGTGGACCTACTCTCCAGCTGTGACGGATCGGATGCTATCCCTAACTCCTCTGTGTGATCTGAGTTATCCCTGATGTCAATCAGGGATTCTCTCAGAACACACAAGAGCGGGATTGTAAGGCTCACCATCGCATCCTCAGAGCTCACCCTCCTTGTGGACTCCTCAAAGACCCGTAGGATGTCACAAAGGTCTCTCATCCATGGCCACTCATGGATGTGAAACTGAGGCAGCTGACTTTGTGGCACCCTAGGGTTTTGTAGCTGGTATTCCATCAAAGGTCTCTGCTGCTCAACCACTCTATTCAACATCTGAAACGTTGAGTTCCAGCGTGTGGGGACGTCGCACAAAAGCCGGTGTTGTGGCACATGCAGGCGTTGCTGGAGAGATTTTAAGCTAGCAGCGGCTACTGTCGACTTGCGAAAGTGGGCGCACATGCGTCGCACTTTCACCAGTAGCTCTGGAACATTGGGGTAGCTCTTTAGGAAACGTTGCACCACTAGGTTGAAGACGTGGGCCAGGCATGGAACATGTTGGAGTCCGGCAAGCTCCAGAGCTGCTACCAGGTTCCGGCCGTTATCACAAACGACCATGCCTGGGCCCAGGTGCAGCGGCTCAAACCATATTGCCGTCTCATCGAGGAGGGCATCCCTCACCTCGGAGGCAGTGTGCTGTCTGTCCCCCAAGCTGATCAGCTTCAGCACAGCCTGCTGACGTCTACCAACGCCAGTGCTGCAACGTTTCCAACTCGTAGCTGGGGTCAATCTAACAGCGGAGGAGGAGGCGGTGGCGGAGGAGGAGGCGGTGGCGGAGGAGGAGGCGGTAGAGGAGGAGGAGGAGGGGGGTGTTCTTCTCGTGTCCCTGCCAGGAATGTTAGGCGGGGAGACGAGGTACACCGGGCCAGTTTGGGAAGCAGTCCCAGCCTCAACTACATTCACCCAGTGTGCCGTCAGTGAAATGTAGCGTCCCTGTCCGCATGCACTTGTCCACGCGTCGGTGGTCAAGTGGACCTTTGTGCAAAGCGCGGAACTAAGGGCCCGCCTGATGTTGAGTGACACGTGCTGGTGCAAGGCGGGGACGGCACACCGGGAGAAGTAGTGACGGCTAGGGACTGCATAGCGAGGTGCCGCAGTTGCCATCAGGTCCAGGAAGGCGGGAGTTTCAACAAGCCGGAACGCCAACATCTCCTGGGCCAGCAGTTTAGCGATGTTGGCGTTCAAGGCTTGCGCGTGTGGGTGGTTAGCAGTGTATTTCTGCCGCCGCTCCAATGTCTGAGAGATGGTGGGTTGTTGTAAAGAAACGCCTGATGGTGCCTTTGATGGTGCAGGAGAAGGAGATAAGACAGGACCAGGGGAGGATGAGGTAGAAGTCAACAAAGTGGCGGAGGCAGATGAAGTGGTGTCCTGGCTCGTCCTCTGGAGTGCATCGCCAGCACAGTCAGCAGTGGCAGTGGCAGAGGCAGTGGCAGAGGCAGTGGCAGTGGCGTGAACGGCAGGCGGCCTTTGTCCTGCCGTTGCTGCCTGCCACTGATTCCAGTGCTTGGATTCCAAATGACAGCGCATTGAAGTGGTGGACAGGTTGCTCTTCTCAGAGCCCCTAATCAATTTCGAGAGGCAAATTGTGCAGACAACACTATATCTGTCCTCGGCGCATTCCTTGAAAAAACTCCACACCTTCGAGAAACGTGCCCTCGAGGTGGGAGTTTTTCGGGGCTGGGTACGAACTGGAACATCTTGGGAGATTCCGGGTGTGGCCTGGCTTCGCCTAAGCTGCTGACCTCTGCCTCTGCCTCTAGCTACCCTTTTTGGTGCTGCACCTGCCTCAACATCCACACTACTTTCCCCGCTTGACATCCCCCCTGTCCAGGTCGGGTCAGTGTCCTCATCATCCACCACTTCCTCTTCCAACTCCTGTCTCATCTCCTCCTCCCGCACAATGCGCCGGTCAACTGGATGCCCTGACGGCAACTGCGTCACATCATCGTCGATGAGGGTGGGTTGCTGGTCATCCACCACCAAATCGAACGGAGATGGAGGAGACTCTAGTGTTTGAGCATCTGGACACAGATGCTCCTCTGTTAGGTTCGTGGAATCGTGACGTGGAGAGGCAGGTTGAGGGACAATGAAAGGAGCGGAGAACAGCTCTGGGGAGCAGGGACAGTTTGGGTTATTGTTCTGTAAAGCTTCGGAATTTTGGGAGGAAGGAAGACAAGACTGTTGGGTAATAGGAGGAGAGGAGGCAGAGTCTGACTGGCTGCTGGACAATGTGCTGTAAGCGTTCTCTGACAGCCATTGCAAGACCTGTTCCTGGTTCTCGGGCCTACTAAGGTTTGTACCCTGCAGTTTAGTTAATGTGGCAAGCAACCCTGGCACTGTGGAGTGGCGCAATGCTTGCTGCCCCACAGGAGTAGGCACGGGACGCCCTGTGGCTTCACTGCTACCTTGCTCCCCAGAACCATTCCCCCGACCTCGCCCACGGCCTCGTCCACGTCCCTTTCCGGGAGCCTTGCGCATTTTGAATTCCTAGTTAGAAATTGGCACTGTATACCAGTAGTAAAAATTGTGGGTGCACGTAACCCCAATATATTCTTTGAATTACCAGTCAGAAACTGGCACTATATGGCAGTAGCAAGAAATGAGGGTATTTGTATTCCCAATATATTCTTTGAATTCCCAGTCAGACACTGGCACTATATGGCAGTAGCAAGAAATGAGGGTATTTGTATTCCCGATATATTCTTTGAATTCCCAGTCAGACAATGGCACTGTATACCAGTAGTAAAAATTGTGGGTGCACGTAACCCCAATATATTCTTTGAATTACCAGTCAGAAACTGGCACTATATGGCAGTAGCAAGAAATGAGGGTATTTGTATTCCCAATATATTCTTTAATTCCCAGTCAGACAATGGCACTGTATACCAGTAGTAAAAATTGTGGGTGCACGTAACCCCAATATATTCTTTGAATTCCCAGTCAGACACTGGCACTATATGGCAGTAGCAAGAAATGAGGGTATTTGTATTCCCAATATATTCTTTGAATTCCCAGTCAGACAATGGCACTGTATACCAGTAGTAAAAATTGTGGGTGCACGTAACCCCAATATATTCTTTGAATTCCCAGTCAGACACTGGCACTATATGGCAGTAGCAAGAAATGAGGGTATTTGTATTCCCAATATATTCTTTGAATTCCCAGTCAGACGATGGCACTGTATACCAGTAGTAAAAATTGTGGGTGCACGTAACCCCAATATATTCTTTGAATTACCAGTCAGACACTGGCACTATATGGCAGTAGCAAGAAATGAGGGTATTTGTATTCCCAATATATTCTTTGAATTCCCAGTCAGACAATGGCACTGTATACCAGTAGTAAAAATTGTGGGTGCACGTAACCCCAATATATTCTTTGAATTCCCAGTCAGACACTGGCACTATATGGCAGTAGCAAGAAATGAGGGTATTTGTATTCCCAATATATTCTTTGAATTCCCAGTCAGACAATGGCACTGTATACCAGTAGTAAAAATTGTGGGTGCACGTAACCCCAATATATTCTTTGAATTCCCAGTCAGACACTGGCACTATACGGCAGTAGCAAGAAATGAGGGTATTTGTATTCCCAATATATTCTTTGAATTCCCAGTCAGACAATGGCACTGTATACCAGTAGTAAAAATTGTGGGTGCACGTAACCCCAATATATTCTTTGAATTCCCAGTCAGACACTGGCACTATATGGCAGTAGCAAGAAATGAGGGTATTTGTATTCCCAATATATTCTTTGAATTCCCAGTCAGACAATGGCACTGTATACCAGTAGTAAAATTTGTGGGTGCACGTAACCCCAATATATTCTTTGAATTCCCAGTCAGACACTGGCACTATATGGCAGTAGCAAGAAATGAGGGTATTTGTATTCCCAATATATTCTTTGAATTCCCAGTCAGACAATGGCACTGTATACCAGTAGTAAAAATTGTGGGTGCACGTAACCCCAATATATTCTTTGAATTCCCAGTCAGACACTGGCACTATATGGCAGTAGCAAGAAATGAGGGTATTTGTATTCCCAATATATTCTTTGAATTCCCAGTCAGACAATGGCACTGTATACCAGTAGTAAAAATTGTGGGTGCACGTAACCCCAATATATTCTTTGAATTACCAGTCAGAAACTGGCACTATATGGCAGTAGCAAGAAATGAGGGTATTTGTATTCCCAATATATTCTTTGAATTCCCAGTCAGACAATGGCACTGTATACCAGTAGTAAAAATTGTGGGTGCACGTAACCCCAATATATTCTTTGAATTCCCAGTCAGACACTGGCACTATATGGCAGTAGCAAGAAATGAGGGTATTTGTATTCCCAATATATTCTTTGAATTCCCAGTCAGACAATGGCACTGTATACCAGTAGTAAAAATTGTGGGTGCACGTAACCCCAATATATTCTTTGAATTCCCAGTCAGACACTGGCACTATATGGCAGTAGCAAGAAATGAGGGTATTTATAACACCAATATATTCTTTGAATTCCCAGTCAGACAATGGCACTGTATACCAGTAGTAAAAATTGTGGGTGCACGTAACCCCAATATATTCTTTGAATTCCCAGTCAGACACTGGCACTATATGGCAGTAGCAAGAAATGAGGGTATTTGTATTCCCAATATATTCTTTGAATTCCCAGTCAGACAATGGCACTGTATACCAGTAGTAAAAATTGTGGGTGCACGTAACCCCAATATATTCTTTGAATTCCCAGTCAGACACTGGCACTATATGGCAGTAGCAAGAAATGAGGGTATTTGTATTCCCAATATATTCTTTGAATTCCCAGTCAGACAATGGCACTGTATACCAGTAGTAAAAATTGTGGGTGCACGTAACCCCAATATATTCTTTGAATTCCCAGTCAGACACTGGCACTATATGGCAGTAGCAAGAAATGAGGGTATTTATAACCCCAATATATTCTTTGAATTCCCAGTCAGACAATGGCACTGTATACCAGTAGTAAAAATTGTGGGTGCACGTAACCCCAATATATTCTTTGAATTCCCAGTCAGACACTGGCACTATATGGCAGTAGCAAGAAATGAGGGTATTTGTATTCCCAATATATTCTTTGAATTCCCAGTCAGACAATGGCACTGTATACCAGTAGTAAAAATTGTGGGTGTATATAGCCCCAATTCTATTGCTAGGGGACTTGCAGGGTATTTCTGGGGTGAAGGTGGGGGGGCACACCGTTGGAACGGGTATCGGGGTATATATCGGGTATACGGGAATACACTGACAGTGTATTCCATTCAGGATCCTGGGAAAGCTGGGTTGCGGCGATTGAGCCCGTCAGTGCCACGTTACACTGACAAGCTTCTCCCTGGAATTTAGCTCTTACAAGAGCTGTTGTGGTTGTCTTCTCCTTCCTATCCTAGCCTGTCCCTGCCTACCCAGAATCTAAGCCCTAGCTAGCTGGACGGAAACCTCCGTCCTCGGTGAATTGCAAGCTCAGAATGACGCGAACCTGGGCGGCGCTGTTCTTTTAAATTAGAGGTCACATGTTTTCGGCAGCCAATGGGTTTTGCCTACTTTTCTCAACGTCACCGGTGTCGTAGTTCCTGTCCCACCTACCCTGCGCTGTTATTGGAGCAAAAAAGGCGCCAGGGAAGGTGGGAGGGGAATCGAGTAATGGCGCACTTTACCACGCGGTGTTCGATTCGATTCGAACATGCCGAACAGCCTAATATCCGATCGAACATGAGTTCGATAGAACACTGTTCGCTCATCTCTAATTATGACATTTGACGTTGCAGAAATGTGGCCTTTTTTTGTTGCAGATTTTGCTGTGTTTTTTTGAGCTGAAGCCAGGAGTGGATTGAGCAGAAGGTAGACGTATAAGAGCTTCCTAGATATTTCCCATTCCTTTTGTAGCCATTTTTTCTTTTGGCTCAAAAAAGTTACATTTCTGCAATGCGGGACATCAGCCTTAGGCCGGAGCCCCAATGGTTGGAAACACCGCGATTTACCTGCAGCGGAAATGCCGCGGCAAAAATCACGGTGTTTTACAATAATTGCAAAGTGGATGGGATTCATGTGAATCCCATGCCCACTTTGCGGTAAAAATCACAGCATGTCAATTATATTTACAGAAACTGCAGCGGTTATAATGAAAGCTGAAAGACTTGCAGACTTTCTGTGAAAAACACTCCTGAAAAATACCACAATGCATTTCTGCCACTGTTTTTCTGACAGTGTTTTTTCACTGCAGCCTGCTATACATGGGCCCTTAGCCTTAGGCACATGACATAGCCAAAATCCGGGCAAAATGTACTATAAAATGCTCCAAATTTCTCATCCAGCAACTGGATAACTTCTGCGCATTTTTTGGCTAAAACGCAAAATTTTACTGTGATTTTTTTTGAGCCAAAGCCAACAATGTTTACAAAAAGTACAGGAAATATATCGGAAGTTCTTATACTTCTCCCCTCTGCTTAATCCACGCCTGGCTTTGGCTCAAATATCCACAGCAAAATCTGCAACAACGAAAACTGGATTTCCTCAATGTGGGGACTCAACCTTAGACCGCCTAATATAGATATTTACACTGTCTAATGTTCACGAGTTTAGTAAATCTGCTGCATTTTCCGTAAATCTACAGATATCTGTAAATTTGGCAGCATTTTTTATGTTTTGCCAGATTGTGTACGACAGAATCGTGTCCAAACATTGTAGTGTTGAAAAAAAGTAAAAAATTGCAGTCCAACATCATTAACCTAATAAATCAGTGTTTGCCTTAGAAGTGATATTTCTACATAGCAAAAAAATATATACTTGGAAGTGCAGTAGAAAAAAAAAACAGCCAACAATACGGACACGCATGAGGAATTGAATCACTCATTGACAGGTGCTAGTTGGAAATAATAGCAATGAGAAGTTCAATTGATTTAGTCGTTCATTCTATGGAATAACAGGTTTCATTTTTGCCCCTTATTTAAGGTAAGGGGTTGGCTAATGTTATGCCCTGTTCACATCTGCTTTTGTATTCCGTCCAGGGAGAGTCCACATGGAGAAAAGCACACAAAGTCCATAGACTGTAATGGAGTCCGTGTGCTTGTCATGCACTGCCCGCATGAATCATACGGACATGATTTGTGAATGGGGGCTCATTTCAGGTGCCTTTTGAGGTAGATTTTGAGCCAGAAAATGCTGCAATATGTGCTCAAAATAACCTGACGTGAGCATGCTCTAACTGTACAGCTTCCTGACAAATGAACTATTTCAGTACACAATATCCAAGTATCAGATAACAGTGTACACTGTGCTCAGGGTGTACAAAGGCTATACACGTATACACAACAAGAACAAAATCTCACAATAACTTCTGTCCAGAGACAAATGTCACACGAGGTATCACTAATCCCACCACCTTCCCTATGCGTCTGGATAACACCTTATGTTTCTGCAATTTCACAATTTTGGATTTTGCTTTAGGTTGTTCTTATATTGTCTGAACACTGTGCTATTCCTTCATCTCTGTAATTGATTTTTCCACCACACCCATCTCCTTCACCATGTTTTACCTCTGCTGCTCTAATAATCTTAGGCTGTCAATCAAACTGGTAAGGCTATCTGCCAATGAAGTCTGGGGCGGATCTGAACTTCATATAAACAGGACATCTGCCCACACGTTTGCTAGTTATTGTGACTTTGTCCTTGCTAAGCTTATTCTTATTGCATTGTTCTTACTGACTTCTCACCTTTGGCTTTTCTTGTGACTTCTCTTTTGGATAGCGATTTGGTACTGCTTTGTCTCTGTGGTTTTGACTCTTGGCTTGCTGATTTCTCTTCTGCATTGTGTTGCTCTACACTTAGTGTTTTCACTTATTCAGAGAAGGTTCTGTCGCTCAGTTGTCACTGTCATCAGGACAGTTGTGGTAAGTAGGCAGGGACAGGCTGGGTCGAGTTAGGACTCACTGTCTCTGTCTTTCCCTTCCTCCTTGGTTTCAGCAGCAATTGCTAGTTGAATTGCTCAACTAGCAATTCTCTTATAATCACCTAGCACCTAGCCTGAATCCTACATTTGGCTTGTTTATCTAATGTACACACCTGATACTGGCAACATACTATATAATACTATGGGTGTTCTCACTGTAATCACATCGTGCTATAAACTAACATCCACATAAAATATTTGAACTTGAGCCATTCAAAAGACGTTCTGTATTTAAGACACTATTGGAATCTCAATACAGTTATAGTGCTGTGGACCAATTTCTTCAAGACAAACAGAAACTTCTTGGTCCATAGCACATTGAAGCATGTAGATCCTTTATAATGTGGACACCGCATGCAAAGGATAACCAGCACTGACATCTTCCTTATATACTATGCATACCCTAATATAGTGTTGTGTCTATATGGAACTCCACAACCATTGTACTTTGTATACCATTGTATTTATCATTTCTATTAGCCATCATTACTTCTATTAATTGTAAACTTAATAAACAATCTGACTCCTTATTGTTCCAGCTTCTTACATGCACAAAGTACAATTCCCATTCTCAAACATCGTCCATCTCAATGACTTAGTGGGAATCAAGCTGTAATACAAGACAACATTTAGTAACCTACCTTCTTTGTTTTTTGGAGTGAGAATGATGATCGGTGGTAAAAGCTTCAGATCTGACATATAAAGAAATTGATTAAGTGCCTGTAGTTCCTCAAGTAGTATACTCTTTTATTGCCTTCAGCATCCTAAGTATATTAAAATATTCTCCCTGTGTAAAACTTTGCTTCTAGAATTCCTTTCTCCTTGCGTGGTAATTGTATCCTCACAAGAGCTTGTCAAGAACTGCAGAGATTGATATTCTCTTTTAAAATAAGCAGAGAATGTTCAATACAATATCAGCCGCTATGACAGGACACATAAATAATGCTTCTTAGATGATCTGCATTAAATAGATTTTCTGCTTAAACTTTCCTCCACCGCAGTCCAGACTCAATTCATATTTCTTAATCATACTTGTGATTAGAGCCGTGTCACCCTCCTGTAAGTCATTATGAGAATATCATAGCTGATATCTGAGCCATTGATAACATCTCTAACCTAATCACTACAGTATGGAGGACGGCAGATTTGTAAAAGTTTCCAATGTAGGTGAGACAGATAGGTTGCATTAAAAAGCTATCTGATGCTAAAAAAATACTTCCTGACTTATTTGCAGGATTGGTGCAGCAAACAGTGCCAAGACCCAGCTAAGAACTAAGACATTGCTTAAATGCAATACAGAGCCATTGTAATTGCTATGACTCCAGAACAATGGTCCCTAAAAACCCTTCTGGTTAGTGAGTTGGGAATGTAGGGATTTGGGACCCAGAGATCCCTCACTCTCTTGGGTTTAGTGGCAGAGAAGGGATTCATGTCTGCATGGCGGTGAAGAGGTTAATGTCTGTATGAACTAGGGAAAATGAGGGGTTAATATCTGCATCCTGGTGGTCTAGAGAAAAAGATAATGTTGCTTATCTAGTATCTTGTAGGTTGCTCATCCCAAGAGCACATCTGAAATGAAGTAACCTGTGGCGATGGTCTCAGACGGTATCTCATGGAATAAACTGGGGGGGGCAGAAGGTTTTTTTTTCAAATTATTATAGAAATAGGTAGTGGCTGATAATTTTTACTGATCCTTTACCCGCCCTGCTCCAGCCGACGTAGACAACGTGGATGGGTGTGCAAAAAATTATCGGTCGCTATCAGTACAATAAGAATAAGTAGCAGCCAATTAAAAATGCTGCCCCCTCTCCTATTTAATCTGTTAACATATCACTGTGTGGGGACCATATATAAGGGGGGTCATGTGCTGGGGGGAAGTGTCATATATTGGGGGCATAAGAAGGGGTTCATATACTGTTAGGGGGTTATATGATGTGAGGGGCATAAAAATGGGGTCATATACTGTGGAGAGGCAAAAAAAGGTTATATACTGTGGGGGGCCAAATATGTGCATCATATATTATGAGGGTCCTAAAAAAAGGGGGGCATACTGCATGGGGGATAAAAATAGGGGTCATATACTGTGTAGGGGTCAAAAGAAAATTGGTCATTTACCGTGTGGGAATCAAATACTGAGATTTTTGTTATCTGAAAATAGGGGGAGTCAACTACAATTTTAATAAGTGGGGCCCCAACAAGCAACCTAATATAGCTGGGTTGGGTATCTTTTTTTGGGGGGTGCCTTCCTATCATTTGCCCTACCCCTGCTCCTACTGCCTCATAGACTACACCCCTCTGTCTCACAGACTGCTCACCATGGTTCTACCTCTGTTATACATATTGCTTTCCTTTCTCTTGTCTCTCTAACAGACTGCTCCCTATACCCCCTCTGTTACACAGACTCCTCCATGTAATCCTCCCTCTGACATAAACTACTTCTTTTGCCCCATCATAGACTTCTATATTGCCTCACACAGTTTGTCTTTGCTCCAAATGTTCCTCTCACTAATTTCTCTCTGGTCTGTATGCAGGAAGCTAAACATACACAAGTGTACTGTGTAAGCGGCCACAAGAAAATGGCCGAAGACATGCGCAGTCGGCTCTGCCTGAAGCCCGATGGCAGAGCCAACTGCGCATGTCTTCGGCCATTTTCTTGTGGCCGCTTACACAGATTTTGAAGACCAGGTCAGAAGAAGACGTTGCAGAAGAAGAAGCCAGAGCTGAAGATTTTTCAAGCAGCATTGGGAACCACCCACAGTGCTGTTTGAGCACTGGGGACCTCCCCCAGTGCTGCGAGAAACATAATTTACATATCACAGAAAACTGTGAATATTACTGGAATGGCAGCACAGAGAAGACTTCTAAAGGTAGGAGAAGAATAGCCTTTCTTAAGGCTATTCCAATGTGTCAGAATCCCTTTAAGGCATGTCAGAGCTAACAAATTCTTGGCTCTCCCAGAATGTTTAGCATCTCCTAACTAAGAGGTGTTACCCTCCGAGTACATTGGGTAGCTCTTAGTATACAAAGTATACCATGCAATTTCATAATCCCCCCCCCCACAACCCCATATATAATCCATACTCTATTTGCACAGTGCCTGCCATAGAGCAGCAATTGTGCCTGCCCATTCACTTGTCAATGCTGTAGAGCCAGCCTGGATAGATCACATGTACAGTGCTTTGTATGAGAACACTAGCAGAGATAAGATCACATAAGACATCTCCAATCACAGACAACGCCCCAAAATATCAAGGCCCCCCATCAGCCATGACTCCATTCTGCTTATGAGTGAGCATCATGACTGACTGCTTAACCCTAAGTGTGAGAAGGAGCGGTATCGGAAGTCTTTCCTCCCAACCGCGGTTCGGCTGTCCAACCAACACTAAGCTAAGCGTAGATCACTTCATACAGAGAACTGAAAGATCCCTAAGTTGTGATATCCCCTCTACTATTTTTTTTACCTTTATCTTTAATCTGTACCTACTGTCACTGTAGTGCCTCTACTGTGGAGCTTTTGTATTATTATTGCATTACCTATGCTATTGTAACACACTGAATTTCCCCATGGTGAGACTATTAAAAGATTATCTATCTATCTATCTATCTATCTATCTATCTATCTATCTAAATACAGACTTCCACTCTACATGATAAGAAGAGGGTTAAAGAAGACAATCTTTTATCTAAAGGGAGCACCAATGTCTCGCCATGTAATATATAATCGGGTCGGTTCAGTAAAGGTAACTTGCAGCTCTCGGATCTGGCTAACAGATACTGTACCCCTTCCCATATATCCTAGTAAAACATATGGACAGGGCAATTCTTACGAATATTTTGTCTTTACCTAATTTTCATATTTAGTATTTTTCAATCTATGAAGGGGGTTCACTTTAAATTCAGCAATTCAGTTTCCAGACAGAGAGAAGTACATGTAAATATGAAGCGCTCAGTTCCAGCAGATTTCTCCATCCTAAGATTTATTTATGGCATATCTGATGTAATTAGTGGAGACAAGTTTACTGTGGTTTTATTTCCTGCCTTCCAAGAGAAATGATGAGACATAGCAATGTCAGCATATCTTGTATTATTCCATATAAATCAAGTCTAATCAATATGCAGGCTATGATGGATTTCAGAAAAGTATGATGTATCGATAATTAGAATTCACGTCCTATTTACCTAGAATTAATTTGCTCATTGCAAATGGAAAAAAATCTGATCCATTTCCATTCCCTTTAAATAAACATTAACTATTCCCCCTTTTTACATCCCAAACCAAGTTGATTATAAAGTCCATTACAGATGTTGGTTTTGAAGTGGTGAAATACAGAGATGCACAGAACATGAAACATCTTCGTCTCCGCACCTGAAACAGGTCCCACTTTTTCTGAAGTCTGTGCAGAGCCCTTTGTTGGCTCAAAGCAACATCTTATAATTGGCTCTTCAGTGCAAAATCAGATTTGTTAGTTAGCTCAACTATTTATGAATCCAGGATTATGCAGAAACCTGTGTACATTTTGTCTGCTCCATATTTAAGTCCTTTCTCTATTCATCCAGAACCTCATCAGAACAGATAATAAACCACTTCATGAACAGATGTGCCACTTATTCATCTAGTTCTGTGACGATAATGAAGGAAATTTAATCTGGAGTAGCTACGGAAGATGATCTGAAAGACAGATTGATATGAATAATAAAGACTTAACATTGAAAAAAATGAAAAGGCGATCATTAACTGTTATGTAAAATGATATCTGAGAGACCATTAGAAAATATACCATCCTATGTTTTGGACATAACTAGAAGGTGGTTGGCATAGAAGTAATTGTCGAAGAGGAGATTAACACATGATGATTTATTCTACTTGGGTAACTCACAGCCGACAGCTGTAAAACTAAGTTTTGTGATCATAAAATTCATATTATGGTAGATCCGAAGACAGACAGGTATTGTACAGTTATTGGATAGAAAGGTTTTAAGTGATAAGACAATAAAACTCCATAACCGAAACGTGAAGATGAATGCTCTGCCCAGCCTTACCTTGAATTATATGGCAGTGTATAAAACTGTAGAGATGTTATGAGTAATATCACGCGTGTCCAGTAAATGCAGCTTATATTTTGGGTATTCTACACATTGGACATGGCTCTCATTGTTTGCTGGAAAGAAGCACATTAACCTCTTGTGGACAGGCGCATATACACCCGATGCCAAGGAAAGCAGCCATGCATGCATAGAACTGCGATGGTGCAGATTCCGGAGCTATATCCATCAAGATTACAGATAACTTTGAACTTTAATCCCTTGTATGCCACAGTTAATGTTGACTGTGACATACAAGTGGTTTATAAAACTCGATAAATATGGCACACAACATGGTAGACATTTTTTGGGCGCAAATTATGCCAGAATTCTGGCGGACTTTGCTTAATAAATCATACCAATGACCTTTCAAAGTTGCTCTTTACTGCACAAAGGGGATCTTATAAATTCACAACCATGTGATAAGACTTTCTACAAGTTAATGAATTTGAGTACACTCGTATAGGTAATGATATTCACTATAATACCAAGAACATTTAATATGTTTTTAAAGGATAAACCTCTTTACTGCAAGAATCAATAACAATCTAATAATAAAAAGAAAGAATCAAGGTGGATGAATTATTTTAACGATCGACACATTTATTCTTTGTATATTTTAATAAATCTACATATTTACTATTTTCATCCACTTTATTAGCATAATTATGCAACAACAGCTCCCAGTTTTTACTAGCACGTGAGAAAGAAAAACTGCTAGTAAGCCAAAGCTCCGACAATATAATGGGATCCACACTTCAGTCAAAGCCCTATTTGTAGTAAAAGTGGATATACTCATGTTTTGTTAAGACTGAGGCTTGATCATTAGAATAATTTTGTCCTACTATACCATTATACACCCATAGGTTCGTCCTACCATACCATTATCCCAGGATGTGAGATACGTGTGGAACATATTTGTTTTTTCGCATTCCAACCAATTCAGTCTACAGAATTTTGCTTTCTAAAATTTCTAATATGCGCCCGATACAACTCCATCATAATTCTCTAAGTTACTATAGACCTTTTCTACTGGCCTATAAAACAAGTACAGTACACATCTGTTAGTTACATCCTCAGACACCAAGGGCAACAGTGGCCTTTCCCATGAAGTAAGTAAATAGGTAAACAAAGAGGTGAGGCTGAGGCCCCACATTGCAAAAAAGCAACTTTTTTTATTTCAGAATTTGCTGTGGTTTTTAGAGCCAAAGTCAGGAATGTGTTAAGCAGAATTGAAAAGTATAAGAGATCCCTTTATAATTCCCATTCCTTTTATAGCCACTCTTGGGTTTGGCTATAAAAGAACCACAGCAAACTCTTCAATAAAAAAAAGGGGCCTTAGCTTGAAAGAATAACAAAGTGTCCAAGGTTTGCATATCTATCCATAGTATCATAGTACAAAGGAGTGGCATAAATAAAGTCTTGTGGACCCTGGTGTAATCTTTTGTCTGGGGCCCCTACCTCATTCCTACAGCGAATTCTTGATAGTGATGGTTATGGGTGCTAAGGAGTTTAATCCACCTCACACCACCCAACCTTCCTGGATTCAGCAGGACATTCACAGATTCAGTGTCCTGTCCCGCAGTCCCGGTTAGCGGGAGGCATGTCCTGGTTTCAACCCGCTGCGCTCCGGCTAGTGGATGTGTAGGCACGATGTGATGATGTCACATTGCGCCTACAGCTCTGAGTGAGACTGTGGAGAGAGCTGCGGGGGAGTGTTGGAAGGGTGAGAATAAGTGTTTTTATGTGTGTTAAACATTGAGGTGGAACATAATGAAGGGGGCCCATGAAACTGGGGGCAGATGAAGGGGGGGAGGCATGAAACTGTGGGCAGAGATGGGGGGGACATTAAGCTGTGGGTAGAGATGAGATGACATGAAACTGTGCGCAGAGATGGGACAAAATGAAACTGTGGGCAAAGATGGGGGGACATGAAACTGTGGGCAGATTTGGGGGGACATGAAGCTGTGGGCAAAGATGGGGGACATGAAACTGTTGGCAGAGATGGAGGGGGGGACATGAAACTGGGGGCAGAGATGGAGGGGGGACATGAAACTGTGGGTAGAGATGGGGGACATGAAACTGGGGGAAGAGATGGAGGGGGACATGAAACTGTGAGCAGATGGAAGGGTGACATGAAACTGGAGGCAGATGGAAGGGTGACATGAAACTGGGAGCAGGGATGGGGGCACATGAAACTGGAGACATAGATGGAGGGGGGGCACATGAAACTGAGGGAAGATGTAGGGGGTATAGGAATGGAGGGGTGAGATGATGGGGGAGAGATGGAGGGGTGACATATCATATACGGGTGACTGTAGGAGGATTATACTGTGTGAGGGCAAATGAAAAATGAATGAGAATGGGCGGAGTCAACAAAAAAATTGGGAGGTATGCCACCTTAGTATAGTTTGGGTATTCTGTGTGGCTCCTTGGCTTATGGGCCAGATGGAAGCTGGGATCTCAATACTGAAGCCAGTGCCTATGGGCCCCCTAAGGCTACTGGACCTGATGCAACTGCATCCTTTGCACCCCCTCAAGTTACGCCCCTGGTACAAAGTTCTAGACTGAACATCTAATAATCTAAATAAATGATACCAAATAACAAGCAAGTTGGTGATCTTTAGTGAAGACTACCCTCGCTATGATGTCCCTATAAGATAAATAGGCATATAAACTGGGGTTGTCCAGTTGGAATAAGTCAAATAAATTTGGGGATTTTCTCACTTTTCTTTTCTAATCTGTTTTTACTGTTCTTTTTTCTTTTCTTCTACTTTATTCACATTGTATAAGCTTTGCCAGCTTGCCTGAGCTACTGTACTTCTTTGAGTTATAAACAGGTTTACTGGAGCCACATAAACACAAGACACTTCAGTCAGATAATATATAGTATACCTTATACTATAGCATTGACTTGTTAAAGAGCAAGCCTTCAATACTTACCCATGTACAGAGGTCACTGTGTAGGAAGGAAAATATGTGAGTTATGTTCACTGCCAGTTGCGACTGTTGTGATTCTGTGTTTGCCGCCCTCAGCTATACAATTGTTTGAGAAGTATAATTAGCCTCTGGGAAAAAAAATTCAAGACTGTTTTTTTTTTCACAAAAGTTTAAAAAAAAATGTAAAATAAAGAAAAGAAAGTCCAAAAAGCAAAGCAATAAAAGATGGATGCAAAATCCTAAGGGAACTGACTGCTCCCAGTACATATAAAAGATCAAAATAGTCAGCACTCCAAATCTCAAGTGGTTAGTGTTTCTTTATTCCAAAGCAACATTTTGGTTCTAGATGGAACCAATTCTCAAGCAGCAATGAAGTGACCACAGCAACATTATATAGCATGTTCAAAATCCTAGGTGCATTACATCACAATTAATATCAATCATATACAAAAAATATGGCAATGGCCTATTTAAAAAAAAAAGCAGCAGGGGTGGGGGCCTTGTGGCAGCTGCTAGGGCGATACTTACACCACTGGAAGAAATTCATAATTGTTAAGTGTTATCAAGCAAAGTACATTCCCCCTATTTTTTACTTACACAAATCACCTAAGGGAACGCATGTATTCCATCGGCGTCTGAACCACACTAGTGTGCATGTGCGCATCGCTCCTAGCTATTGTAATAGAAGCCCATCAGTTGTGCATGTGCGCACATGTGCAATATAAAACCAAATTATCAAATCACAATCGTTTAATTGTGCATGTCCCGCTTACCATCGCAGCCAGCTAAAGCCCCACATTACAGAAACACAGTTTTTTTTTGTTTGTTTTTTGAGCCAAAGCCAGAAGTGGATTGAGCAGAAAGGAGTAGTATAAGAGCTTCTTATATATTTCCCATTCCTTTTGTAGACATCTTGGCTTTGGCCAAGAATTTCAGGCTCAGCCTTAAATAGTTAAATACAAATGAAGGCACTTATTCCATTCTCATAGAAAAGCTTCACAGCTATAGAGGCTCTTACAGAACAATGCACTTATATCCCCTTCACATATCGCCGTTGACATTTAATGTTGACCAGGCCATGCTCTGAGCTGGATCACATTACTAGAAAACAGGCTCTAGGCACATAGGTCCATGTGCACACTCTGATGTGTTAACCACATGACAGTAGTGTGCACTGAGCCCACAGGCTATTGGGATAGAGCTAAAAATTGCCTTACATGCATGTAAGAGAAAAAATCAACAAAAACACTGGGTTTCCACAACATGTGGCCTTAGGTAGTTTTAGGTATAGATCCTCTTAAAAAAAATAAATAAATAAATAAAAAAAAATTGTCTGTTCATGGCAACCACTTTACAGTCCTGAGGTTCTGGCACTCCCCCCAAAAAATGTTTCTGCTCACAGCAATGGTCATGCAATGCAGTATATTGATAGGTTGGGTCATTTGGGCTTTTGTTTGTAGCGGTTCTCTGATCTGACTTGTAAAATGGAGTCATAAGCAGATCACTTTCATTGACCTCCAGAAGCCTAATGGGGCAAATGGTCAAGGGTTACAGTAATGTGACAATCTCTTTTATGGTCACAATTTGTATATTTAATTTGATTTGATGAGAAGAGGAAACATCCTACTGGGAGAAGAGGAGTCGACTGTTGAGATCGTTGCCCAACATGTGTCCACCGGCCATCGATTGAGGGGAAGATGAGACCCCATGGACTGTTATACCCCAAATCACCCATCCATCCACCCTACGCCCACCCCCCATACCACCCCTCCCCCCCACACTACTTGCTTTGTCAATGCCAAATATCTATTCAGACATGCCAATAAAGCTTCTTTGATACTTGATTCTATTTTATAACTATGTATAAATCTGTTTATCCTGGTGTCAGACATAGCGGAACGGTTATGATTTACATGTCAGATTCATTATGAATGATCTGTTTTCTCTATAGAATAATGTAACATGCTATGCCATTCTGACAGTCAAATGTAAATGATCAGAATAACATTAAGAACAGTGTAAATAGAGTGCTATGCTAACTTCACTGTTAGTTATTGAATGTAGATCATGCTGTTTCTTTAAAAATCTAAATCTGCAAGTCTGTACGATCTGTCCTTATAAAAAAATAGTAAGTATTTCTTTCCAAAAAATGGCAATCATAAGCTTTATCTATCTATGACCAGATGTGGAAAGCGGGCAGCATGCATGAAATCTAGAAAGATAAGTTTCACTTGGCTATAATTCATATACCAGACAAATAGGGGTTTTAAGTGGGATTCATAGAAACCCACAGTGATCAGCCATAAGCCAAATCCGTGGTGTCTGATATTTCTCAGTTTCAGCTAGCTTTGCAGATTAGGGGAGATTTGCAGAATGTATTATTGTTAGCAGTGGCCACTGGAACAAACAGAATATCTCTACAAGACATTGCCTTTATCTCAGACGCAAGAAATGTTACCTAGAAATGTTTCCCAGTTGGAAATTACAATGATGCTTTCTCCTGTGTAGATATTACAACATCACAAACAAGATAAAAGTGTAACTAGTTAGGACTATTATTAAAGGGAGTCTGTCAGCATCCATAGGCATTGCGCCCTATAGGGTAATTACATACCAGCACCATCATAGCAGCGCTCTGTATTTTCACCTACTCCATACCGAGAATTTATACTTTCATTCTATATGTAAATGAAGAACCCTGAACACCAATGATGTGTATTCCAGGGCATGAGAGCCATCAGTCAGTACTGTCTTGTAACCCAAGCCTGGCCTGTTCCCCTTAAAATGAATGTAAAGCCACATTATCCCCTGCATTTAGCATAGGGCAACTCTCAGAATGGGACAGCGTAATCGATCATGCTCAGACCCAGGAATAAATTACATATAGAATAAAAGTCCAATTCTTATTGAATTGGGGGCAACACGGTGGCTCAGTGGTTAGCACTGCAGCCTTGCAGCACTGGAGAACAACATCCCGCCAATCCCACCAGGAACAACATCTGCAAGGAGTTTGTATGTTCTCCCCGTGTTTGTGTGGATTTCCTCCCATTCTACAAAGACATACTGATAGGAAAAAAATGTACATTGTGATCCCTATATGGGGCTCACAATCTACATTAAAAAAATATCTAGTTTAATAATACTTTGGAAACTAACAGCCTCCTTTTAAAGGAAGTGATAGTACAGGTAACTCTATGGAGAGGGAAAGGGGGAGTAGGGGGTTGCTGGAAAGGACACATAACTGCAGATTATAAACTTTGCTACACCATGAATCAGGTAGCTCTTTTATCGCTGGTATGCTTCAAGAGTCTGCCACCTGCAAACAAATAAGCAATAAATTAAATAACAATCTCCTTCCCTCCCTTCTCTATAGAGTTCTGTGTGTGAGGTGAATACAGAGACAGATTCTAGACAGATAACAAGTCAGACTAAACATAAGTAGGGGAAGGGAAGCTTAAGAAGTGGAGAAAGACAGAATATTTCAATATGTTCAAAGATAGGATAATGCAGGACCATTCATAACTGCACCAGTGTGTACCGCTGAGAGTCCAAGGTGTATAGTCACTATTCCTAATAGAGAATATCACTCAGACTACACATGTACTGTAAGATCAGCGTCTCAGTTGTCATGTGATTTGCCATCAAATTCGAATGGAAATTGTCATGTTTCACTGCAGCTATAGAAGCGTAAGTGGGACAAATGGCCTCAGGCCGCTGACTATAGATATTGTCAGTGCTCGTTTTAAAAAGAAATAATGGTAATTGTTCCCATCCAATTATACTGAGATTTTAATGAGTGTTTGGGTGATTTTTGTGTCAATGAGTTAATGTCATTTTAATGTGTGGGCTTCACGGGTCCACAATTCTGTTGGCTATTTCACAGGGTATTAAAACTAGGCATTATGTACTGTATACTGTAAGCATTTTTTCGGATGCTTGATCTAGACAAATTATCGGATTGTCTCTATAATTTCACTGAGGTTCTTAGCCATCTGCTGTAACAACTGAGATTTGTGATATCAATTCTGCTCATAGGCACCCAAGCCTATTCTTTCTCTTGCTTCCTCCAGGTCCTTGAAGAAGAGATCGAGCAGAAATCTAGAAAAAGAATCGATACATAAAGTATTTTGGAAAATTGTACAACTTTTCACTATACAAACAACAATTATTTACTGAAACTTGACAACCCTTTCAATACAATCTCTTTTAACCTGAAAATATTATCCCTACAACACTACACTAATATAGGGGTGGTGCCCTACAGGATTTGGCATACAGTAACATTCTTGACTGGCTATATACTTACTTTTGGATGAACTGTTGCGAACAATTGAATTTTATCAAAAATTTGGAACCAAACAAAAATGTTTTCTCCTTTATATCTGCATGTTCTGAACGGAGAAGAGAATCATAATTATTATTCTTTAGCAATAGCTATTTGTCAGGGTAAAGTTCAAGCCTTTGTGTTTACAGCACATAAATCTGAGGAGTTCTGCAATTTCCCGATAATTGTAGATAATTGTATCAGAGTACATAAAGTATGCCATAATGTACGGTCCAGAAAATGGTAGCAAGAAACAAGAGCACTCAGGAAATATCTTGCCCTGAAAATATCTGCTGCGTGACTGTCTTTTATTGAGAGTCTTAGGTTTATGAGAAGATACATCAAAGCACTGAATTCTGCAATTCTAGTATGGAGGTTAACTCACAGAAAGAAAATGAGTGCATTAAATAGGTTGGGTAGAATGTACAAGACTTCGCTCTGAATCCGACTAGTGGTGGTAACTCTCTTAGCATAGAATACATTTGCACTTCAGTAATGATGGGAATATTATATTGATGCTTATGTTATTACATATTTTATATCTACTTTATATAAACATGGATTATGTATACAATAATGTAAACTTGTTAAAGTTTTGATTTTTTTACTGCATTCAAGATTTCCAAAAGTATCATTTGTTGGACTATAAACGTACAGAATAGAAATGTGTTTGGATTTGTGCCTTGAATATGGCCATCCCCAACTGTACATATACTGTATAATGGTGTCCCACATGCCCAGTCTAGGGCAGTTATATACAGAACTTAGGTAGTGGTAATGTTGGTAGGCTACTTCAATAAATTCATCAAAAAATAATAAATTATGAAGTTAACATAACATTTAATAGTTATATTAAATTAGTGAGGCGGACTAGATATGTGATGCACACAGGAGAAAGAGACAACTCCTCTAGCACTGTCTCTACGCTCACAATCAATGCACTAAACGAAAAAGCAACACTATGGGAGATAATGAATAATAAAGATAACCACAAGCATTACCCAAGGGGAAATACCTGTTTGGCGTGGAGATGTTACCCCTGGATCTTTATTAGTAGATTTGTAGATTTGTCCCTTTTGAGTTTTATGTCCAATTTTTACACTTGAGAACTTGATTGTTCTGAGACCCAATATCACACCCGTGAACATTTTTAATACAACTATTAAATGTTACGTTGTAAGTTGACTTTGCAGTTAGATACAGTTATCTTTGTTTATTTAGGAGAAGATACAAGTTGGAGCTAATTGTTCTGCTCAATTTTAGTGGCAGATAAGACCAGGAAGCATGAGATCTGCCACCCCAAGTAACCTTTGATGCTATTTAGACTATTTCCACTATTTCTGTCATCATTATTAGAGATGAGCGAGTAGTGTTCGCTTGAGTAGGTGTTCGATCGAATACTACGGTATTCGAAATACTCGTACTCGATCGAGCACTACTAGCTGTTTGAAGTTTCTGTAGTGATTTTTTTTAATCACTAAGTAGCCAGAGGATTTTTTTTTTTTTTTTTTATCCTCTGGCTACTTAGTCCCCCCTGGTGTCCTCTTACCTGCAGAGATGGCTGGTCTGGTGCCTGTTGTTCTCATTCTTCTTCGCTTCGCTGCCCCCTGCCTCCCAGGTTAGGAGAGTGTGGGCGGGTACTTCGAGGGGAGACGTCACGTCTCCCCGCCCTGTACCCTCCCACACTCTCCTAAGTCACAAGCCCCGCCTTCTTCCTAGCTCTTTAACACTAACCTGGGAGGCGGGGGGCAGCGAGGCGAAGAAGAACGAGAACGACAGGCACCAGACCAGCCATCTCTGCAGGTAAGGTAATAGAGATGTTACCTAGTCTCCCATTAGAATGAATGGATGCAGCCGGCGTGCAGGGGGTTAAGGCTGTGTGCCGGCTGCTTCTATTCATTCCTATGGAACCGCAGAATGAGCGGAGCGTATACTCAGTGTGAAGGCTAACATTGTTAGCTTTTCCCACAATGCTTGGCCAGTAGCAAAGCATTGTGGGAAATAATCACCGATCTTGATCCCACCTAAAAAGATTGTGTTCGGAATTGCGATCGTGAAATTTTCTTGATCGCCGATCAGAATCCGGTCTTTTCCGAACACAATCGCTCAACCCTAATAGTGACTTAAAGCATGGGCCAGGTTTGTCTCTTATTTGTCTCTGTGGAAAGGGGTGGAAGGCTAAGGACTAGAGTGGGACCGAAGAACAGACGCCACTCCTGTCCATGTTTTAGAGAGCCTTGTAAGTGGATGCTGCATTGCTAAATGACTGTACCTCTGAGTTATATGACTTCCGTGTCTTCAATTGCACTTCAAATCAAGGGTGCCCCAAACACCCTCGGTCAGGAGACCCAAACCGGAGTGTTAGAGGGAAAGAAAAAAGACGAGCCACAACTTTGGATCTATTCCACCCTTAGTCTAAGGCATTGTAGTGTTGCACAAACATCTTTCCTGTATTCTATGTATAGACTGTAAGGCAGGGTATGTGTTTTATGGAAACTACACTGCATAGAAATTAATGTTTGGAAAAATGTGTCTTATTGATACGAAGCCTTACCTATGCCTCTAGATATTATTAATCAAATGACATATCTGGTTCTGCTTCAATCTACACAGTGAATTTGAAAAATTAGCTGCAAAAAAGAACTAAGGATGTATTTATTAATCCTGATATTTAGACAGTGTAAACCTAGACATTCATGGACAGATTTAACATTGTGGTTGCAATTGGACCTTGGTGTAATAAATTCCACAATCTTGCACAATTTGTCACAATTAATTAGTTAATTTTGACGCATCTAGTTGTAGAGCAAGCTTTTCCAACTGACTCAAACTGGTATGCCAAAAACTAAAACTTTGGAGTAAAAGTATGTTTCCATTCTCTAACTATTAGTAATTGTCACTATAGCCTTAAAATGCGACTGATGCAGGATGATCTAGTTTATACTTAAACCTATTACATTATGACAAATTTGTAACAAAATTTTGGCATAATTATGACACACCAGACACCTGTCAGACAATACCTTTAAACTGAATGCAGCCACCACTAGAGGGAAGTCAGGAGCTTACTTCATACTGGTTAACTATTAAAGGGATTCTAAAATTTAAAATGACATTTTTTGTCCCTAACATGTAGGAATAGCCTTAAGAAAGGCTATTCTTCTCCTACCTTTAGATGTCTTCTCCACGCCGCCATTTGGTAGAAATCCCAGTTTTCTTCGGTATACAAATGAGTTCTGGGGGCAGTCCTCAGTGCTCAAACAGCACTGGGGGCATCCCCAATGCTGCAAGAGAAATCCCCAGTGACGTCTCTATCTTCTTCTGGAATGCCCTCTCCCTGTGTCTTCTTCCATCCTGGGTTTCAATCTTCTAGGCCTCGGGCAGAGCAGACTGCGCATGCCCGCAGCCACAAGAAAAATGGCCGCTTACACAGTAATTAAAGTTTGTTGATAGAAAGAGGAGCTGTCCCTAAGCACTACAAGTCACAGCACAAATAATAAAAAAAAAAGTGCTGTGACTTGTGCTTAGGGGGACAGCTCCTCTGCCACCCCCCACATGTGCTTCACATAGTACCATTAGGGGTAGCACATGTGGGGGAGGAGCATCCACATGTGCTGCCCCTAATGGCTGCTACCCCCTGGTCCCAGCACTAGATATTCTGCTATTGTGATCCCCTTAAAGTAAATGTCTGCCCCCTCCCTTACCTTGTCCCAGCAGGAATGACATCTCTATGGTATGGTTTCTTTTATCTGCTGCTCCGAGTGTTGCCCCTCCCCCACCTCTCACTGCTCACTGCAACAGACCGGGTTCAGGGACTAGCAGCAGATAAAAGAAACAATACCAAGAGTGATTCCTGCTCTGACAAAGTAAGGGAGAGGCAGACATTACTCCCTAAGGGGATCACAATGACAGAATCTTTCGTGCTGTTAGCAGGGAAGGGAGGAGAGGATAGAGGAGGAGGAGGAGTTCGTGGTTACCTTTTTGAAAAGTTCCTCTCCTTTTCCTCCAGCTTCTCATTCTTCTTCCGTCCGTTGTAGTTAATGGGGGTGGGGCGGGTGTTAGGATTGTGCAGTAACTGCGGCCATGATCTGGGCGTTGCTGGCTGTTCCTCTGCACAGTCCAGGGTTGCAAGGGTTAATCTGCCTTGCAACAGCCGGGCGTGGTCGACTGGTTGATCGACATGTGTGTCGACCAATGGACACACAGATTGGGCAACTGGGCTATTTTCTGGTGACCGCCCCTTGCCTATATAAGAGGGCTGGTCTGGACGCCCGGCGCTCTAAGATCAAATCCCAAACCAAATCTGATAACCTGAATTGATGTGTGTGTGGTGCTTGGGTTCCAGCCTGTAAAATATTTAGTGGCCCTAGCTAGTAAATTCCCCAGAGACAGCAATGCCATTGGTAGTTGGGCAGCATGCTGCCTTGTGTCTGAATTGTGTGAAAGCTCATTAGGTCTTTGCTGTGTCAGTGTTAGGATCGGGTCTCGCAGGGTTCCATCATGGCGCACATCGCCACCTGCGGGTCAATCCGACTCTTGCCCTCGGCCTCATGCAGTGAGGCGACTGGAGTCTAAGTGCCATTTCTCCCCAACTGAGCATGCTCGGACCTTTTGGAGCCGCTCACAGCCTAAGTGCCAGTTCTCCCCGACTGAGCATGAGCGGTGAGGTCATGGCCACCGCCCCTATTGGGCGGGGACTTCCATTTAAAAAGAGTGAGTCGACGCCCGCCCGGCCCTCACACTTTATCTGAAACTACCAGTCCTAAAGACAGTAGTCCCAGGGAGAGTCTCCAGTGTTTAGGCAGGTGGCAGTCTAGGGTGCTAGTAGATAGACCTGTAAATCCTGAAGGACTGACAGCTCTACACCAAGGCCTGGAGCAATAGACATTGTTCCAGCCTGTGGAGCTGCAGCAGGTGTGGTTTCCAAGTTAGCCGTGCCCGCCCTGTCTAACACCGTTGGTAGCTCCTAGCTGTGTGCAGGAGCACCCCTAGCTACTGCAGGGGATTATGTTTGTCGCTGACCTGGGGTGAGTGTCAACCCTGGGCAGCTATCTTGTGTTGGTTTCCAGCCTGTTCCCATTGGGAGCTGCACTGTCCATTCACTCAGTGAATCTAACTGGTGAACTTGTGTTGCTCCCAATTCACACTGTGCTGTACCGCTGTACTGTTGCATTTTGACATACAGCCGCCCATAGGGCCTGTGGACCTCGCTGCAGTGCCTTGCAGCCCAAGAGGTTCTGCGGTTTAAATATATTATTTTTATATAAATACCCAGAACCATAACAGTCAGTCAGTATTCACACTGACAGGTTGCTGGCTGTAGTTGCTTTGGGGGGTTGGGTGGAACTAGAAGCACACAGGGTTTGTTGGTCTCTGGATAGTCCAGGAGTTCTGGCTAGCCAGTGTTTATTTGTAGCGGGTGCTTTGACTGCACAGGACTCTGTGAATGGTAACAGAGTACACCTGATTTAATTTAGCTGGCAGTGACTTCAACTGTCAGACAGTATTCACACTTAGGTGTTAGCAGTCAGAAGCCCAGTGGGCTCCGTAGGGTTTAGTTTTTTTTTTTTTTTTTAAAACCCTGCTGACCATAACATCTGGTCAATGCATTCCTATGGGAAAAGGTCCGCTCTGGCATATCGCAAGCTGACAGGGATTCTGACATAATAAAGGTACTTGATGCCCCCAGACATGCTTCCCTTGCTGTCCCAGTTGTATTCCAGGGTGTTGGCATCATTTCCTGGGGTGTGATAGTGGACTTGGTGACTCTCCTGAGTCGAATGGTAGGATCCTCTGTAGCGAAGCATTTTCTCCCATAGACTATAATGGGGTTTGATATTCGTTCGAATAGTCGAATATTGAGCAGCTATTCGAAACAAATATCGAATATCGAACATTTTACTGTTCGCTCATCTCCAGTAAAAACATGTCAGTCAGGCGGACCTACAAAACGTGATGTGAAAGCATCCTTACATGTATGTTCTGACATCTAAACGGCTTCCATTCCTTTTCTATTACATTGTCACGGATATAATGCGCTACATTATATAGCATTGTACATTCCTACATTCCCAAACACATCAATGAAGAAAGTCAGTTCAATTAAAGAACTTCAGAATACTTCCATGTGTTCCTGAATGAAAGGGAGGTAAAAGTAATGAAATTGTGTAATTGCAATGTTTTAGAAAGGATTTACATGCAATAACCAGTTATTCATAGGGGAGAGGTCATATTCTCAATCCATTGTAATCACAAAGAACCCTAATGGTTTATGGCACTTCAGCACAATGTACTTATGTGTTCTACATCTTATTCTTTTAATAAATGGCTTTTCTACATTGTTTACTACTACATAGCATTAATAAAAGTCATTTCAATTGCTTGACATCTTATATGGTATGTTAATGAGTTCTACAGCTTAAGAAACTACACAAATTTCAATGTGCGATAAAAGCGCACTTAATGTTCACATAGGAGTGTGTATGTCTAAACGTACTATTTTATAAAAATTATCTTTATAGGGGTCTGGAACCTGGAACCAGAAGCATTCGCTGACTGGGAGTCAAAAACAGCCCAGCCAGTGCATAGTATATGGAGTGAATTGTGGGGATGCCAGGTGTTGACTTCATATTTAAGATTTATTCTAAGGCTATGTACATCATCTCTTGGAGAAACCCTTTAAGGAATACAATTTCAAACAAACCCATAAGAGGCTGCAATTAACTAAACAACCATGCGTAGCCATCCATATACACATAGTAAAACACATTGTGATACAGTATTACAAAACAATATTGTCTTGAGAAGCTAACTATCTCATAACACATAGGCAAAAGAAGTCAAAGGAGAATACATCTCTATATGTCTGTGGTACAAACCAAGATCCTCAAATACATCCTTCGCTACTTAACCTCTTTGCTGGATATGTACAAATATGTATATCACAAGATAGGCAGATTATCTACAAAAAAAATGCACCAAGCGATATGCTAATTATTAGAGATGAGCGAACACTAAAATGTTCGAGGTTCGAAATTCAATTCGAACAGCCGCTCACTGTTCGTGTGTTTGAACGGGTTTCGAACCCCATTATAGTCTATGGGGAACATATACTCGTTAAGGGGGAAACCCAAATCCAGTGCAATGGATGGGATGGGATTTCACATAAGTCTGCCACCCATGGCCACTCATGGTTGAGCAACTGATTAGCTATTGGCTACTGCTAGGCAGAAAACATTCAGAGCACACTCCTCTCATCTTCGCACCGTTGGCTGGCGGAGGAAGACGAGGGGGTTGGAGTGGCATCTGATGTCCCTGTCCCACATGAGGCTAGAGGGTGCACTTCAGTGCATCCCATTGCTTCACCACAAATGGTGTGAAGGGGAGTGGAAAATGGAGGAAATGGAGAGTGACCCTTACAGTTGGGGCCAGCAAAGGCATGCCAAGTAACACACTGGCACACATGGCTGACTTGGGTTGCTTTTCAAGAGTCTAACGCATATTTCACATCATGGAGAACAAATAATACTGGATTTTTACAAGCCTCGAACCCCGGTCTAGGTCTAATGTCTGTTCCTTTCTTATATTAGGGGAGAAGGAAAAAAATTACTTCAGTGATGCGTTTAGCGTACATAGACTGACTATTAATGTGTATCCCACTTAGTGTTGTTAGGGTTACACACCGTCACAACCTGGCTAAAGCTTCCATAGCTGTTAATAAAGTCAACATAACTTTACAGTATCCAAAAAGACAGCTGGTACCGACAGAGAGCAAGACAAATGTCAACCAAAGCTGTGAACTCTGAACACCCACAGTGACTTTGGCGTCATCATTATAAGGGAGCGGGTGGTAATAAATAACTTGGCAGTGCCTAAAACCCAACAAGCTTATACAACTATATTTACATTAAGATACACAAATGACACTTCTTAGTAGCATGTCATGAGACAAGCTGATAAGATCTTCCTTTGTGCAGTGCTATTTGAAAGTTAATAGCTGCCTTCATTTTAATTCTAGAGAAGGTGCAGACATTAGATTTAGAACATGTTGTCTTCATTGTCCAAATCCTCTATATAGGTAATGTGTTTTTCGGGCAGAGCTGTTTGGGAACGAGCTGGTGCAGCACTGACAACCTGGGTGAATATGGCAAGAGCCTGAGATGTAGGGTGAATGTATCCTCAAATTATTTGGGGAATTTCCACTCAGAAACTGGCACTATATACCAGTAGCAAAAATTGTGGGTGCACGTAACCCCAATATATTCTTTGAATTCCCAGTCAGACAATGGCACTATATGGCAGTAGCAAGAAATGAGGGTATTTGTAACCCCAATATATTCTTTGAATTCCCAGTCAGAAACTGGCACTATATGGCAGTGGCAGGACTTAAAGGTATTTGTAACACCAATATATTCTTTGAATTCCCAGTCAGAAACTGGCACTATATGGCAGTGGCAGGACTTGAAGGTATTTGTAACACCAATATATTCTTTGAATTCCCAGTCAGAAACTGGCACTATATGGCAGTGGCAGGACTTGAAGGTATTTGTAACCCCAATATATTCTTTGAATTCCCAGTCAGACAATGGCACTATATGGCAGTGGCAGGACTTGAAGGTATTTGTAACCCCAATATATTCTTTGAATTCCCAGTCAGACAATGGCACTATATGGCAGTAGCAAAAATAGTGGGTGTATATAGCCCCAATTCTATTGCTAGGGGACTTGCAGGGTATTTCTGGGGTGAAGGTGGGGGGCACACCGTTGGAACGTGGAACGGGGGTATATATAGGGTATACGGGAATACACTGTCAGTGTATTCCATTCATGATCCGGGGAAAGCTGGGTTGCGGCGATTGAGCCCGTCAGTGCCACGTTACACTGACAAGCTTCTCCCTGGAATTTAGCTCTTATAAGAGCTGTTGGTTGTCTTCTCCTTCCTATCCTAGCCTGTCCCTGCCTACCCAGAATCTAAGCCCTAGCTAAATGGACGGAAACCTCCGTCCTCGGTGAATTGCAAGCTCAGAATGACGCGAACCTGGGCGGCGCTGTTCTTTTAAATCAGAGGTCACATGTTTTCGGCAGCCAATGGGTTTTTCCTACTTTTTTTCAACGTCACTGGTGTCGTAGTTCCTGTCCCACCTACCCTGCGCTGTTATTGAAGCAAAAAAGGCGCCAGGGAAGGTGGGAGGGGAATCGAGTAATGGCGCACTTTACCACGCGGTGTTCGATTCGATTAGAACATGCCGAACAGCCTAATAGAACGCTGTTCGCTCATCTCTACTAATTATCCGATTTATGTCAAGGTGGAGCCACCCAAGAAAAATGTATGAGCGGAGGAACTGACTTTGTAAAGCACAAACTCTTGGAGAGGCAAACAACACACAAACCTTTCAGTGGTTTCAGCATCTATATGGATACATACTACTAAAAATGACAAAATATACAAAAACATATAACATTAAAAAGGCCAGACAGACCCAAAACCAGGTGAAACCTGGTGCTGTACAGGATGCAGACAGGCCCTTGTAGCCTATGATAGAAAGACCATATGGCCTGAAGTCGTGTGAGTCGGTGCTTTATTAGTGTAGGTGAGGACAATGTGGCTCAGGTGCCTGTTGAAAATCCAAAGATGTGTTTGTTGCAAGCTTTACAGATACTTATTTTTCCCTGTACTGTATTTACAGAAGTGGGCTACAGAGCCCTGTGTAGAACCAGTATCTGACACAATATGGTCATTGTGTAGTGATAATGGTATAACTGAGTTGGGGGCTTACTCAGTTATATGCCGAGCCCCTAGCTACACCCCTATGTGTTGAACATGAAGGCCTTTTTTAGTATGCTGTGATATTGTTTTAGGCTAAGGCCCCATGTAGCATTCCACAGCAATAAAGTGCTGTAGGGAAAAGTCTGCAGAGTTTTCCTAGAAACCCATCCACTTTACAGTGATTGTAAAATGCTGAAGCCAAACTGCAGCATCTGCACCGCGTGGAGGGTTGATTCACACTAGCGCTTGTATTCCGTCCACAAGGAGTCCGCATGGAGACACCCCCCCCCCGGACAGAATACCAACGCTAATGCAAGCGCAGTGCAGTTAAGCACACGGAGCCCATAGACTATAATGGGGTCAGTGTGCTTTCCGCGCACTGCCCGCACAATTCATTTCTGAGGGCAGGGCGCGGCAAGCACACAGAGCTGATTATAGACTTTGGGCTCCATGTGCTTTGCAAGCACATCGCTTGCAATTGTGATTGCACTCCATTCTCCATGCGGACTCCTTGTGGACGGAATACAAGCGCTAGTGTGAACCAACCCTAAGTTAGATTCATGAGAAACTGGACATATGTCCTTAGTGGTGTGCACCTTCCCAAACTATATTGCCAAAACCACTATTTCTTGGTCACACACACACCATCAATAAATGTCTCATGTACCCCATAAGAATATTAATAAAAATAGAATTAAAAGATAAGGATAGAAAATGGACATGCTTGGAAAACCCCTTTGAATTGAAAGTTTTTTCAGTCCTAAAATGAAATTGCCTGATCCTGTAATTGGTTGTGTGCTCTGTGCAATGACTACAGCAACAAGGTACAGCTCATTATAGGAACGGCTCCTACCAAAATAACGCCATATTGTTACGCTTGGACATGACTACTAAATGATTTCGATACTTTCAATAATAATGACTTTAATACAGTCAATATTTGCTTTTTTACCATCTATATCAGGCTGTTGTGTAGCTGACTGTAATGTTCTTCAGAGTCTGCAGTCAGAAAGAGCAGAAGGATGGCTGACCCAGCATATGAAATCATATAACTTGTTTGTATTTTGGCCTCTCTACCTCAGTAAGCAGATGGACATCGATAAGATGGTAACAAAGCTCAGACAGAAGGATTACATTGGTGAATATAAAGAGGCAGAACGTCTGCAACTGCTGATAAGAATTGTTTTATGTGACGGTGAATCGTTGGGCGAAAAGCTGGAATCGTATCCAGAGCTGATATTCTCTCTAGAACACACAAAGAGCTTTCCCATCACTACACAAGATCCATAAAGCAGTTTAGCTAATGTTGCATTAACAACATGATCAATTAATGGTCACCATGCAGGACTTATTTCCAATTCTTGAGACTGCCAACTCACTATTGTGGCCTGCTATCCAATGCTTTATGCAGGATCTAGAAAGCCTTTGGAAATGTAATTTAACTTTCTTTGCCACTTATAAAGAGACAGGACACTGAGGCAAATTTACTAATCCTGATTAATCTCCAGACTACATGTGTTACCTTCTGTTACCTTCCGCAAAAACACATCTATATTCTGCAAAAAAACTTGGCCGTATTGCATCAGTGTCATCCGTAAACCCTGATGTTTGATTACACCTGAACGATCTCATACACTTTTATGGTGAACAAAGACAGGAATAGCCCTGTTCAATATTTAGCAGATGGTTTCTACAGCCCGGACACTGATCTGTAAAGACTACTGTATACTATCCACAGTTACTGATCTGTAACAATATGATCAATATGAGCTACACGAAGTTCAAAGTAAAAGATCTGTCGCAGATCAGCGCGTTATTTCTAAAGGTTGCTGAAGCTCTTGACGTTGTTGATGTCAAACAGCAGAAGGGCGACCCAGAATTCATAGAGATCAGTAACCTGACCCTCATAAATTTTGTTCCGAAGATTAAAGAGATACTCTACTGGAAACAAGTACATACGGGGGCATAGGAGCTTACAAAGAGGAGACTTAGACTAGACAGTCTTTAAATGCTCCAGATTTATGACAATGTTGGATACTTAATATGGTTCCATTTTAGACTTTCCAGACAAAGGTATACAACCTGTTATTTGGCTTACTCTGAAAGTATTTTCTGCGCTAGTTTTGGTGCAATTCTGATGTTCATTTTTGAATCTTAAGTGTCCCACTTTCCCATTATTCCCCATTATATGATGGGCCTCATTGCATTGTTGGACAAAAAAAGTGTCTTCCCACTGTGTTAGAAAAAATACATTCTTAAGGTGCCCATAAACATTAGATTACCAATGACCAAACTGGATGATTTTTGTGAGATCGGCTAACTATCTGATGTGTATGACGGTGTGCCAACTGTCCCACATCAAGAGAAAAGAAGTATTGGGAAAATTGAGTCTTACATGCCTTTCGTTCTCAGGATAGATAAACTTCCATCAGAGGTGTCTAGCAGTGACTTAGTACCCTATATCCATTTAGCCATGTGTAATTCTGTACATGTATGCGAGGTCTGGAGGAATATCTGGCAGCCAAACAATCATTCCTGGATGATCCCTTACCCCATAGCAATACTTTTGTCAACATAAGAAAATACTTCTTGTACAATAGAAAGACAGCAGAAAAAGGCTGCAGCTGCTGCATTGTGTGCAGTTCCATGAGGTGAAAGGAGGTGAATGGTTCTGTCCTGTAACCCTGAGTCCTGAGTCCATGAGATAATATTGCTCCTGTTTTGTTTATGTGGCTGGAAGTAAGCCACACGAATAGTTAGGTTATCAGTTCTGTTTAGTTAGTTGCTCAGACGAGCAGGATTTTGTTTTGTTTTGCCTGTATTTTGTTTTGCTCATCTTGTGCCTCAATTAAAGGTTTATTTATTTTCCTGTTTTTTTTTTCTAAATAAACCGGTTTGCTACCTATTTTGTGTCCCCATCTTGACTGGCTCTTCACCACTGCTTCTACTGAGCTAACTTCCCCACGGTATATTCACAAAAATGGTAATTTCTCGGAAACAGAGACATTGATTCACTGTTTGATTCAGGTGATCCTATACCTCTGTGGGATTGATATGTTGCGTTCTGGTGACAGTCTTCCCTTAATGCTTCAGCATACCAAGACATTTTGTACAACTTTCTTTGGGATCCAATTCCATATTAATGCCTGTGGATTTAGAATGTGATGTCAAAACTCCTGTAAGTGAAATGTGTCGCTTTGCCAAAGCTTAAGTCCATACAGTGTCTATATATTCATTATTCATAGAAGATCATTCAATTCATGATCAGTTTCTAGCGAAATTCCTCTCACTTGAGCATCCTTCACTCTAATTTAGACACGTACATGAAGTAGAAAAATCGGTTTCAGGAAAAAGACAGGAGAGTTTCATAAATGTTTTAGATTTAATAGACTTTTATTTTGTAATGTCTTACAATGGTTTCTATTCCCAACAGGACTGTTGAGATTACATTACAGATGTGCAGATGCTCTTGTAATATTGAAATGCTTTTCTAGGGGAGAGATCCATGATATAATAATAGTTCAAGATTTACAGTGTTATAAAGACCTTGAGGCAGACCAAAAGGAAGACCATTCATGCAAGGAAGAGCAGACAGGCAATTGATTATTATTTGACTGCCTGCCCACTGGGTTTTGCTTTCAGGTGCTCTTAACATGCAGTTCTATAAGCTCTGGCAGTGTTGAGAAACAAGGAGCTCTGTTTCCAAATTGATTGTTACTGAGAATAAGAAACCTTCCTTCCCTTCGCTTTGCTTTATCATGCAAATACTGCAGAAAATTACGGCTTAATGCAATAATCCCTTTAGTTGTTTATTTGTGTTAATCAGGGCGTATTGATTCTATCAAGTAATAGGAAGTATTCAAGTATGGATGAAATAGACAGTTTGGGAACAACTACATTAGAAATTAAGTTTCTTTTGTATTCACATATATTAATACAAAGTCTAGCTCATTATTCCAGTTCATTAACTTTGCTTGGGTTAGGCAAAAATTAATGACTTGGAATTGACTATATAGGCTCATGCTCAATGCAAAGGCTGTGCACAACATAGCGCAGAGGCTATGCAACTACTTAGCTCAAAGCTATAGACCTGCTAGTGTTGTACTCCCTGTGCACTGAGTTATTCCCCCCTAATAGCAATACTTCAAGAATACCTCCATACTGTATGTAATGTGATCCAACACACCACAATTTTTAAATGTCATATGGAAAATGTTACTATGAAAAATGGAAGAAATGGACTCATGTGAAAAGACATTCTATCCAATCCGTTATAAGGTATAAAAACTAAATTGAAAATCTATAATTTATATATTACCCACAGTGTTTTTTTTTTTTTAATGTGTATAATTGTGGATAGTTAAACCCCATCCACTTGTACATTGATGCAGAGTTTCCACAGCAAATATATGATGGATGAATGAATACTCCCTAATGGTCAGCACCTTCATCATTTCAGCTATTTGAAACTACAACTCCCAGCATGCCTTATTTACATCTATGGGACTTCCAAGATCAGCCAAGCAAATCTTCCTGCTGGAAGGTGTAGTGTCACAAAAACTGGAGTGCCAAAGGTTACTCATCCCTGCCCTAATACTACAGAAATTTGATAATGTTTGACATATGTGTCCACCCTTAACTTACATATGTATCTTTTATTACTAGAGATGAGCGAACACTGTTCGGATCAGCCGATCCGAACAGCACGCACCCATAGAAATGAATGGAAGCACCTGTGACGCTGACTTTGCCGTCGTCCGGCCGGGGTCACAGGTGCTTCCATTCATTTCTATGGGTGCGTGCTGTTCGGATCGGCTGATCCGAACAGTGTTCGCTCATCTCTATTTATTACCTATTCTTTTGGCTGGACATGCCCAAATATGTTTATTACAAATTAATGGGTTTCTCCAATCTTGACCTTTCATGGATGAGAATAGTCTTGTCTCCACCTCCCTGAAGTTTTTGGCATTTACAGAAACTGTATAGAACCACCATTTTTCAACTGTTTCTATAACTGTCATACAAGTAAATAACACAAGGAGATAAACTATTTCTGTAATTCCCAAAGTGATGGTAACATTGTAGTTTGGTGTGCTACGCTGTTTCCATAAATATGAGTTATTTATATGGGAGTTACAGAAGGAGTATGCAACACCAGCACCAGCATTCAGATGTTTCTTTAACTTCCAACATGGTGGTCAGGAAACATGTATTGCCATCTTGTTTTACTGAGATGGGAATATCACTTTAACTGTTATTTCATATTTTGAGTTGGAAATACCCCTTTAATTTATTTATTTTACAGGTGAACATAAGAAAGTTTGTTATATATCTTATCGTAGGAAAGTTCTCCTATCTCCTGTTATCTGCTCCTCTCCTGCCTGGTAAACTGCTCATTTCATTGCGAGATCTGTCTTCACTATGAAGATGGTTTAGCTAACTCACAGATCAGAATACATTGAGGTCTATGTAAAGAGAAGGGGGAGGAGAAGCCCTATGAGGCCCAAGCTAGCAGAGAGAAACAAGCTGCTAGATGATTTAGTAACTAGAGATGAGCGAACAGTGAAATATTCGATATTTGATATTCGTTTTGAGTAGAGCCTCAATATTAAACTACTCAATCGAATATTGAATCCCATTATAGTCTAGGGGAAAAAATGCTCGTTTCAGGAGAAACCACTATTCGACTAAAGGAGAGTCACCAAGTCCAAGAATAGCAGGAGGAGAGTGTTTAGGAGGAGCGCTGTGCAGTTAAAGCGCACGGACCCCATTATAGTCTGTGGGGACCTGCACTTTAACTGCACAGCACTTGCAGTTGCGCTGATAAAAAGTCAGCTCCATTGTAACAGCAAGCTGCCATCTCTGCTGACTAGCAAGGACGAGCCTGATGCAGAGCCAGCGTTGATTTGCCGCAGGCTCGTCCTTGCTAGTCAGGAGAGCTGGCAGCTTGCTGTTGCGAGCGAGCTTACTTTTTCTCATAGGAATGAATAGACCAGTGTTGATTGGCCAGTGTACAGCATTCCGCCAATCAATGCTGGTTCTGCCGGAGGCTCGTCTGTGAGGAGGCGGAGTCTAAAATCGGACCACAAAGGAGACTCCTGTGACTCCGCCTCCTATATCTCATTCACTCCTTTTCCTGCTTCCTCCTGTCCTTTCCATAGGATTATATGAACTGCAGCCTTTCTTAAATGAGGAAAGATTTCTCTCACTGAACTCAGCAGTTTGCCAGGTAGTAGAGGAGCTGATAACAGGAAATAAAAGCATTTTTCTCTGATAAGATTTACTACAAAGTTTCTGCTGAGTTATAAAAAATATTTGAAACAATTACTCTTTAAGTAGCTTTTCTAAATACAACATAGCTTCATAACAAGTTATCACAATGTGATACGTTAACTATCCTATTGAATCTATGTGTGACCACCCAGTGTGTAAAGGTAAGTTGCAGCCTTTCAAAGACTTTGTTAGCATGTCATGATATTTGTTAAGTAGGTTCATGAGAAATTTGTAATCCTAAACCGAACTGGAAATCAGTTACACGTGGACACACCCGTAGCTCAAGTTTGGTAAAGGACTCCCATTTCTCATTAAACCAATTCAAAGCAATATAGTGGTGTGCAAATAAAAGCATTGAAATATAATTACTGGGTTTTTACACGTATAGAATCTAACATTGTGATACAATACCACAAAAAGCACTGTCTTGCAACAAACTACTACAGAACTGTCCAGTCAAGAAAGAAAAGTAAGCCCATTGTCAGTGTGTTAGAAAAGTATGCCTTGTCAGTGAGCTAGTTGTGCTTTCCATTGCTTATATAGTGACAAGATATTCCACAACACTGTACAGAAATTGTTATTACTGTCTTGAGTAGTGTTCACAGTATAAATTCCATGTCCCTGGTTTAATAATCAGTACTAGAGATGAGCGAACAGTAAAATGTTCGAGGTTCGATATTCGTTTTGAGTAGCCCCTCAATATTCGACTATTCGAATCGAATATGGAACCCTATTATAGTCTGTGGGGGGAAAATGCTCGTTTCAGGGGTAGGCAACGTTCGATCAAATTATACTTACCAAGTCCACGAGTGAGGGTCGGGCTGGATCCTCTGAGAAGTCTTCTCCTTGCAGGGTCCCCGCGGCATCTTCCGGCTCTGAATTCACTCTGCCAGGCATCGGACCTGGCCAGAGCCGACTGCGCATGCCCGCACTACAAGCAGACATGCGCAGTCGGCTGTGCCCAGGCCCTGGCAGAGTGAATGAAGAGCCGGAAGACGCCGCGGGGAAGCTGCACGGAGAAGACTTCTAAAGGTAGGAGAAGAACCAGCATTGATTGGCCAACTGTATAGCATTCTGCCAATCAATGCTGGTTCTGCATCGAACTTTTACATTCGAACAGCGAGTGGTACTCGATCGAATACGAGTATTTCGAATACCTACTCGATTGAGTACTACTCGCTCATCTCTAATCAGTACGTCTTTGGAGAGTAAGAAGAAACCATAATACCCAGAGGAAACCCACACAATCACTAGAAGACCATACAAACTACATGTATGCGTTGCCTTTGTACTTGGCCAACACATTTTAAAGGTTGTGGTAAGTTCGGGGTTTTAGAGATATGTTCTTTATTAATTTTTTTTCTATGCTGGACATGACCGTATATGTGTACCACAAGATAACCAGCTTCACAAAAAACATAATTTAAAAAAATATATAATTTTTATATTCTGCCACAGATGTCTACTCTGCTATATATTTTTTGGTAAGCATGTAGCAATATTGGATTTAAATGGTTTCATGAGAAATTGAGTCCTTAACCAAACTACAGCTATGGTAGAGCTGAAGTAATGTTTATCATTATGGTTAACTCATTAAATGAACATTTGGAGCACTCTTTACTTTGACATTTTCAATGGGTGTCAGTGGCTTCCGATTGAACTTTAAGATGGCTACATCTGTAAAATTTACTTACATCATATTTTCTCCTCAAACCCATCTAGTTTAGACTGTAAGTGATAGCAATAGTTAATTTGCTAAGGAAATACTAGGGAATGTTTTCCTCTTCCTTGTGTAATGATTGAATCCTCCATTTAGAGGACCCTTAACTTAAAGTCCTATTAGACCTAAAGATATTTGTGAACAAGCTTTGATCAGCTACAAAACGTGCTGTCTAGTGCTTGTTTGCTAAAGCAATCGTTCCCTGGCATATACTTTCATTGTCCGTTGGCAGCAGAGCCCTTATTAGACAGGGTGATATGCTGCCACGAGACGATTTGTTGATCTGCTGAAATCAGCCGATTACCCAATGAATGAGCAAACGGTCGTGATTGTCGGTAGTTTTTGCCAAGTGACTGTCAGCATTATTAGATGGGCCAGCTGTCAGTAATGAACACTTGAACGTACGTTCCTGACAATTCACTGTTAGATTGCCATTACTAATAGGGTCTGTAGATCTACTTTGGTTAAAAACTCCAATTTTTCATGAGACCAATATTGAGACACAAGCTGCAATTCACAACGCAGCCTCCGAGAAGTAACACATAGTATCATATGCAGAAGAATTGATAACATATGACTTTGTGATAGTTAGAGATGAGCGAGTAGTGTTCGATCGAGTAGGTGTTCGATCGAATACTTCGAATACTACGGTATTCAAAATACTTGTACTCGATCGAACACTACTAGCTGGTTTGAAGTTTAAGGTTCGATGCAGAACCAGCATTGATTGGCAGAATGCTATACATTCTGCCAATCAACGCTGGTTCTTCTCTTACCTTTAGAAGTCTTCTCCGTGCAGTGTCCCAGCGGCGTCTTCCGGGTGGAATTCACTCTGCCTAGGCATCCGGCCTAGGCAGAGCCGACTGCGCATTCGCGGGCATGCCCTCGCATGCGCAGTCGGCTCTGCTCAGGCGTCAGGCCGGGCAGAGCCGACCGCGCATGCGCAGTCAGCTCTGCATAGGCCCCGATGCCTAGACAGAGTGAATTCCAGCTGGAAGACGCCACGGGGGCGCTGCGCCAGGAGAAGACTTCAAGGGGAATCCAGCCCGACTGTCACTCGTGGACTTGGTAAGTATAATTTTATTGAATTTTGCGTACCCCTGAAACGAGCATTTACCCCCATAGACTATAATGGGGTTCAAAATCCGTTCGAACAGCCGAACAGTGTGCGGCTGTTCAAATCGGATTTCGAACCTCGGACATTTTAGTGTTCGCTCATCTCTAGTGATAGTATATCACAAAAAGAAGCTAAACTCATGGCAGCCATACAGTATATGGACTTGTTCAGCAAGAGAAAAGCTAGAAGCCCTTTCTAATATGTGGCTGTTTACGTGAAAAGGGCCCAGATCGTCGATACTAATTATAGAGAAAATAGTCCAAAACATATTTGGGTAAAAAAATCACAATTTTGTTTTATGCAAAAATTTTATTTAAAAATGTCAATTGTGCTTTCAATAAAATTTTTTTTGCTGTTTCGGACAATGTTACACCATAACCGTTACAATGATACCAAGAACTCCATATCGACAATGTGGGCCCTTTTCACATAAACAGCCACATATAGTAAAGATTGCATACTCTGATATAGCCAAATATACATGGGAAGATCAGACGTCATCGAATACAGTACATATTGAGATTTTTATCCTTATGACCAAATACCTTGAATAATTCTCCAACAACAAATGGCGATTGTAACGTGTACAGCGTTAGAGAAGCCTTTCTACAGTAAATCCTCTATAATTCAATATTGTTACCAAAAAGTCCAGTGGGGAAAGGGGGTTGGATACTCTTTCAATTACAGGCACTCATACTCATATATTGTGTATGGAGTAGAATTTAATATATTGGATTTCCTCCTTAGGATATGGTACATTCTGTACGTTAGAGGTTACTCTGAAATAGAATTTGGATTTTGCATAGCAAATGATTATGGATTTTTGTGCTAGTATAGTATGTTTTATATAGTGCATCAATAAATAAATTGTAATATGGCTGAACAAGATTTATTTTGTCTGACATTTATATAATAATTTTGTTTGTTCCCCATAAATGTATAGGGGTTTATAGATCTGGAACTGGTAGCTGTAGGCAGAGAGTTTATTTATTTCTCCCACTACATGTATAAATCTGCAAATTGCTTGAGTGATTTTCTGTTTAATGATTTTGAGATACCAATGCATGAACTAAAGTAAGTGCTTGGTCATCACAAGTGTTAGGTCACTTCGTACTTCTTGTTGTAATGCAGAACTACTGAAGTGATAGCAGAGACAGAAATGGATATCTAATATTATGTTGCATAATGAATCTGAACAACCCTCCGAGTTTATAAAGTCTATGCGACTCTACAGAGACATACTATGCCAGTGGATTTCCTGGTGGCTTTGTATGATTGTTACATTGCAAATATTCTCTTCCAAACAAGCCAACAGTATATTAAGCTTTGCCCAGTGGTGTAACAATCGTGGTTGCAGGGAGCGTGACCATGACCGGGCCCGACAAGGTACAGGGCCCACGGTCAGCTGGAGGTGGCCGGGACCCGGTACCAATATGACAGCATTCGGGGAAAGCCTGGTTCTCAGATCACTATACATATTGTAAATGTCGCCTGGCCCCTTTTTAATAGATGCTAGCCAGGGGAGGTGACAAAATAATAAATGGATATACTCACCTCTCCTCAGCTCAACATCCTCTCCGATGTCTTCCGTCATGTGACTGAGACCTGTGATCAGCACCAATCACAGACCTCAGCAGAAACATTGGGAAGATGGGTAAAGATACTGCAGACAGCAACACAAGGATGCCCAGGAATGGTGAGTATTAGTGTTTGTTATTTTTATTCACCTTCCCTGGGTCTCCAATAATACTCTGGGGTCTGAAGAGACAAAAGTTTGCACCCGGGCCCAGAAGACACTGGCTTTGCCCATTGAAGTTGCATGCATGTACCAACTTTTGAAGTTATCACTCATTGGCAGACTAGGGGATAACTTCATGATCAATGAGAGTCCAATCCTGAAGATGGGGGTTCTGGTTTCCCCATCTTGCAGTAGCTGCAGTCACTCCGCATCTCTCATCCCCCACCCCAAATCCTCCTTGTCCCCATTAGCAGGGGGAAAGCAGAAGAGAGTTTGCCTTAAGCATGGTCCATGGCACTTTATTATCTATCGAAGTGATGACGCTAGCTGAGTGCCGTAGTACATGGCTCTCCATAGAGAATGAACGGAGAGGCAGGGCACATACTTGAGCTGCTGCCCTAGTGCCCTAGCAGGATAGGGGAACCAGACCCTTATTTAGTGGGATCACAGTGGTGATCCTAGATTTAAGGCATAACATCCAAAGTTGCATTAGTCTGAGTGATCCAGCATATCTACGAGTTACAATGTATGATTTCTATGGGATCTGTATAATGCTCCTTTTCCCTGTGGCAATATTGCAGCCCAATTGAGCACTTTATGCCAGACTCAACCAGAAATTACAAACAATGGTTGAGGGTCTCAATAGCAGATCCTGATCATTCTTTTATGTAGTCATTTACATTTTAAAACAATGATAAATACTCCAACATATAGAAGCCCTTGTAACAAAGAGGGATTGTTCAAAGCATATCCCTTGTATTACAGATATTTTTTGTAAGTAGCCATACTATGGCATCTGCAGAGGTTCATGAGAAGTACATCCATATGTTTCTGATACTATACAGTACAAAGGGTTTTTTTTCTGTTTGATCTCTTATGGCTCCTAAAGAAAGAAAATTGCAACTTGATCCCTTGGACTCTATGTAGACCAGTATAATCTATAGAAGTAGTGTCTATGAAGATTTCCACTATAAGTAATGAGTCTAATGAACTGCGCTATTCTGCACGAGCCCTATGATTGTAAAAATGAAAAAAATAAAAGCAGATGTCATATGACAAAATAATAAAAAAGATTCAATTAAGGCCGTCAAACAGGCTACTACAATGTAGCGGATAATATTATTTCCAGGTAGCTTTCGTTACGCTGTACTATTTATTCAGAAAATGTTAATTGAGGGCAGTGGCTTCTCGGCAATATTAATTCAATGAAAGGCTTGTTGTACGCTCAGATTCTGCCCACGTACATTCGTTGTGTTATTCTAACGTGTGCAGTTACAAGAGACAATTCTAATTATATGTCTTACTTAACCTGTTGAAAGCAATGATGACCTAATCTATGTGTTCTGATACGAGGCTCCGTGGTCACAGTGATTGGAGGCAAAGCTTCAGTCCATAGTCGCCATTTATCTGATCACCTTTTCATTCGATATTTCCCAAATGAACTTGTAAGAAGAGATGATTTTCAATGATAACATCAGCCGCGGACAGAACTTTTTAATAGATTTCAAAGCCTACAAGATGTTTGTTGAGGTACGATATGTGCATCATATTACTTAGCTATAACTACACAAAAAGAAAATTACCTGGTGCCTGTATGTAAAAGACCCCAGAGGGGGCTGAAGGTAAACAGTTGCATGTCTTACCCGGACACCAACCAATGAGATGGTGGAGGGTAATGAACAAGAGAATAAAAACCCGGAATATCTATAGAGCGCTACTGTGTGGCAGTAAAAAAGAGCCAAATATATGCAAAAATAAAATCAAATAAATGTGTTTTTATTGATTCCAATTGATATTAGAAAAGTAGGTGAAAAGTAGGCTACGCGATTCAACGCTGAACCGGCGTCTTCCTCAGGCCAATGCAATAATAGTAGTAGAAAACACACAAATAAGCAGATTGCCAGAACTTAAACATAATATAAATATAGATACAGTCTATTACATGTTCAAAGCAGGATACAAGTTGTAATGTTCCAAAGATACAAAGATAGGCCACTAATGGTTGATAAAAAACAAGAATGTACAATAACACTACTGTCTCAGTTTTTACTTGTTTTTTATCATCACCACAGTAGTGGTTTATCTATCTATCTATCTATCTATCTATCTATCTATCTATCTATATATATATATATATATATTTGTATATGTATTTGGATAACTGTTTAAGATAGGTCCCCAGATGAGAGGTGCCCAGTACCTTGAAACATGTAGGGAACATAGCATGCACCCATAGAAATGAATGGACGTAGCCGGCACGCCTGGGGGGGGGGGGGTGTTAAGCGACCGGCTGCCGGCAAAGTCTGCGTGCTGGCCGCTTCCATTCATTTCTATGAGAGCGTGCTTTTCGAAACGGCTGTTTCGAATAGTGTTTGCTCATCTCTAGTAATTGTATTTTGAGGGTTCAGTTTGGTACTGCTAAGGGTGGGAGTCTATTGTGTTTTCCCGGAGCAAGAATAGGGAAACTGAGGTGTCCTGTTTTGATGACGTCAGAAGGGGTAAGACCAAACCATGTATTGCATTCCCTGTGATCTATTACCAAGCTGCCTCTTCTTTTGGAGCTATTTATATATGTTTAGTATTTTCACTGTTGTACCTTGAGAAGGTTTTTATGGGTGTGCATTAAATGTTATGTTTTCTGAATATTTATCAGTGCTCTATATATACTCATTCCTAATAATCTTCGTACACATAAGTAAGAGACGAGACAGATCTTCTTCACTGAGAAACTACATTACAGGTGCAGCCAGTAGATGTCTATGAAGTGGGGAGGGGAGGAGGAAGCTGGTGCAGAGAGACAGAGAACACATATACACATGCAAACAATGCTGCGTTGTAGCAAGTATTCTGCTATCTTAGCCATGAGCTGGAGTCATAGGTATATTGCTCCTTACTGACCACACTGATACAATGTCATCCATGCTGTTGTGTGTATGAGAAAGTTATAGTGGAATAGTCTCGATCATCCTATATGTGCTGTATATAGAAGACAACATAACAGCTCGTCTCCTCCTCTTCTAGAGTGAAGTCTAGAGAACGAGCACACAGAAGAAAAAATTGATGATGTAAAACTCAAGTCCCATCGTAGTCCTAAATTTTATTATACATGTACACACACAATTCTGAAAATTCTGTTGAAATGACAGCGATGCTTCAAACATGTTTTATGATTTACTGGTAATAAAAGTATTTAGCACAATAGTGACAAATAACTATGTTAGCTGGATGCCTGGTTACTGCACCAAAAATGTGGATAAAAAAGTCCTACTTGCACTCTCAGTGGTTAAAAATCAGTCCATTGCCATGTGATATATACAGTCATGGCCAAAAGTTTTGAGAATGATGCAAATATTAATTTTTACAAAGTCTACTGCTTCAGCTTTTCTAATGGAAATTTGCATATACTCCAGAATATTATAAAGAGTGATCAGCTTAACAGCAATTACTTGCAAAGTCAATATTTGCCTAGAAAATCAACTTTATCCCCCAAAACACATTTCAACATCATTGCAGCCCTGCCTTAAAAGGACCAGCTAACATCGTTTCAGTGATTGCTTCATTAACACAGGTGTGGGTGTTGATGAGGACAGGGCTGGAGATCAATCTGTCATGATTAAGTAAGAATGACACCACTGGACACTTTAAAAGGAGGCTGGTGCTTTCATCATTGTTTCTCTTCTGTTAACCATGGTTATCTCTAAAGAAACACGTGCAGTCATTATTGCACTGCACAAAAATGGCCTAACAGGGAGGAGTATACAAGCTAGAAAGATTGCACCTCAGTCAACAATCTATCGCATCATCAAGAACTTCAAGGAGAGAGGTTCCATTGTTGGCAAAATGGCTCCAGGGCGCCCAAGAAAGACCAGCAAGCGCCAGGACCGTCTCTTAAAAGTGTTTCAGCTGCGGGATCGGGCTATCAGCAGTGCAGAGATTGCTCAGGAATGGCAGCAGGCAGGTGTGAGTGCATCTGCACGCACTGTGAGGCGGAAACTCTTGGAGCAAGGCCTGGTCTCCAGGAGGGCAGCAAAGAAGCCACTTCTCTCCAGAAAAAACATCAGGGACAGACTGATATTCTGCAAAAGGTACAGGGAGTGGACTGCTGAGGACTGGGGTAAAGTCATTTTCTCTGACGAATCCCCTTCTCGATTGTTTGGGACATCTGGAAAACAGCTTATTTGGAGAAGACGAGGTGAGTGCTACCACCAGTCTTGTCTCATGCCAACTGTAAAGCATCCTGAAACCATTCATGTGTGGGGTTGCTTCTCAGCCAAGAGAATCGGCTCTCTCACAGTCTTGCTTAAAAACACAGCCATGAATAAAGAATGGTACCAGAATGTCCTCCAAGATCAACTTTTCCCAACCGTCCAAGAGCAGTTTGGCGATCAACAATGCCTTTTCCAGCATGATGGAGCACCTTGCCATAAAGCAAAGGTGATAACTAAATGGCTCAGGGAAAAAAAACATAGAGATTTTGGGTCCATGGCCTGGAAACTTCCCAGATCTTAATCCCATTGAGAACTTGTGGTCAATCATCAAGAGACAGGTGGACAAACAAAAACCTACAAATTCTGACAAAATGCAAGCATTGATTGTGCAAGAATGGACTGCTATCAGTCAGGATTTGGTCCAGAAGTTGATTGAGAGCATGCCAGGGAGAATTGCAGAGGTCCTGAAGAAGAAGGGTCAACACTGCAAATATTGACTTGCTGCATTAACTCATTCTAACTGTCAATATAAGCTTTTGTTACTCATAATATGATTGCAATTATATTTCTGTATGTGATAAAAACATCTGATAAACACACATAAAAACCAGAGGGCAGCAGATCATGTGAAAATAGAAGATTTGTCTCATTCTCAAAACTTTTGGCCATGACTGTAGATCATGGTCATGTGATATACAGTGCATGGTCATGTGATATACAGTGCATGGTCATGGGATATACAGTGCATGGTCATGTGATAGACACACAAGTGCATGGCTCATAATAGTCATAGCTCAGTAGTCAGCCATTTGCCTGGTAATGAGCTGTGCACCTGTGTGTTTGTCACATGACCATGGACTGTATATCACATGACCATGCACTGTATATCCCATGACCATGGACTGTATATCACATGACCATGCACTGTATATCACATGACCATGCACTGTATATCCCATAACCATGGACTGTATATCACATGACCATCTTTAACCACTGAAAGAATGGAAAGATAAATGAATGAATGAAAGCAATGAAAATAAAGAAAATTATGAGGAATTGATACAAAAAGAATATTGGAAAAATGTGCAACTTTTTATTGTATAAAAAATTTGTCTTTCAATATTGGTCTGAAAGTGGATCACCCCTTTAATGGTAGTCTGTTGGGTCTAAAATGCCTTCCAAAAATGTGTACTCCATTGGTATGTGATATGCAGACATGTTAGGCTGGTCTTACACGGCCGTAATGTAAGCCCGCAAATGGTCCGCAATTGAGGGTTTTCAATTGTGGACCATTTGCGGAAACATTATATTCAATGTGGTCTCTTACATCACCAGATATTTTATCCGTGGTGTGGCCGGGCCGCAACCGTGGGCCGCAATTTATAGGATATGTCAGTAATGGCTGTGAATTGCGGCACTGCACAGACTCGCCCATAGAACTCTATGGGCGAGTGCAGCAGGACACGGACATCTGCGGAGCATTCGGCCAATGGTTCTGAATCGAATATTTACTGCAAATAGCTAGTAGTATTCGAGTACGAATATTTCTAATACCATAGTATTCAATTAAATACCTACTTGATCAAATACTACTCCCTCATCTCTAATGTTAATAAGTCCTGAAAGTGCATTGTGGGTAGTCCAGATTTGCCTACATACAACTGTAAATGTTCCAATTCTATTTAAATCACCGATAATGTTGCCGATTTAGCAATGATTAACATTTTCAGCCCTTGCTTATGTAACAAATACCTGCAGGAGAATGTGGCAAATCTGTCCAACCCTGATGCACTGGCAGGTCCTAAAAAGAGGACTAGCACTGGATTGCTTCAGTGGTTTGAGACTATCAAGTTATTTGTTTGCTCCTGTTAAAAGCCCCTATTTGGCACCATCACTGATTTCTGAGGCATTTTGGACTTGATAGACTTCCTTTACCAAACAAATATTATGTAATATAGAGAATATGTGCAATAGGCAAATGCTCATGGTTCTTGGTTAAAATCCCAGTTAATGTCAAATCTAAAAGGCTTAAAATTAATTTTTGTTTTCACGGCTTTGAGAAAGGCATTTAGGTCATTTGTAATAACAAAACACGTTTAATGATGTGCTGGGATTTGTCCAGAACTGGCTAGCCATGGTATCAGGAACAAGATTAACTAACACTTGCACACACCAGACCATGTATAATCCTCAGTATTATAAAGAGATTTATTTCCTGAGAACACTAAATTAATATTGTTTACAAATGGTGATGAAGTCACTCACATGGAGTATAATTCACTTCACCCTTATCCTTGATATTTATATAGAAATGTATACATTCCACAAAATGTCTGTAAATGGATGATCCTGTAATGTATGGATCCAGAATCCAGAGGCAGAAATGTGAGATATAGAAAATATCAGGGGTCATCTTCTAAGGGTGCATTCACACTGAGTAAACGCTAGCTTATTCTGAACGTAAAACACGTTCAGAATAAGCGGCGTCTAAAGCAGCTCCATTCATTTCTATGGGAGCGGGGATACGAGCGGCGTATACGCTCCGGCATGAGCAGAGCTTGCCGTATACGCCGGCACTCCCCATTCACTTCAATGGGACTGCACGGAGTGAAAGAAGCAGCCCATTCATTTCTATGGGGAGCGCTCGTATCCCCGCTCCCATAGAAATGAATGGAGCTGCTTTAGACGCTGCTTATTCTGAACGTGTTTTACGTTCAGAATAAGCTAGCGTTTACTCAGTGTGAATGCACCCTAAATGTGAGGAATGATTGCCTGTGTTGAATAATGATGAAAAAACCCTACATTCTTTATCTTTAGTATATATACAAACATATTGTACAGTATGTATTACTACAATGATACGCCGTATATGATTTTAGTCAGATACCTACAAATGTATTCACAGTACACATTGGACAGTCTCAAGTGAATAGGAGCAGGGCACCACTGCTACACTGTAGGACCTCTGTACACTTCATGTGACTACGATCAGGGCTGCTTCCGGCTATACACCTAGTACAGTGATGGTGAACCTTTCTGAGAATGAGTGTCCAAACTGCAACCCAAAATTCACTAATTTATCTCAAAGTGACAATATGGCAATTTATCCTTAATACTGTGCAGATCCACAATTACGGACCCGCAAATTACAGTTGTGTGAATGGGGCTTTACAGAGCTTTCAATAATACAAATAACTTTGTACTGAAAGGTAGAAGTTTGAATTTGGTATACTTTTGAACAATTAACATTCACTATAAGTAATGAGTACACAGTACAATCTGCTCCATAGTGGTCCCCACGTAGTACAATCTGCTCCGCAGAGGTTCACATGCAGTACAATCTGCTCCACAGTGACCCCCACACAGTACAATCTGCTGCAAAGTGGCCCCCACACAGTCTAATCTGTTCCATAGATGGGTGCCTACAGAGAAGGCTCTGAGTGCCACCTCTGGCACATGTGCCATAGGTTTGCCACCACGGACCGGTATATGCCTTCTGGTGGGCATACTAGATGATCAGGAGGGATCTGATACTAATGACCTAGCCTGTAGATAGATCCTGAACAACCCCTTTAATGGGACCCTATGAACTCTATGGACTGTATGATAAACACAACAAACAGACATATTGAACAAAAGTTTAATTTTTCCAAGCAAGATTGCACTTTGAAGCAAAAAAAGGTATGTGCAGTAATGTGGGGTAAAGGAGTAACCACCTCTACAACAACAACATATATGTGGTTTAAAAACAATTTTTTTTGTGGACTAGTTTCTTTGAGACTGTCATAGGAAATGGAAATAGGAAATGGATTTGGCAGAGGAACTTCCCCCCACCTTCTAGCACCATAGGAAGCTTTGCTTCTGTAAGCTCACGTCATTAGACCTATAGTCAGGATGAGATTTGTGCTCCTAATACTGACTCTGAAATACAGAGATTTACTATTTGATTTAGCATGGGTAAACCATAGTTAAACCATGTCACAGGTCCTAGCCCCACCCCAGAGATACAATAGTATAGTTCAGTGTCATAAAAACTACCATAAGAGAGAGGTACAACTATTTAACCCCTTAACGACCGGCCCATAGTAAAATTACGTCGGCACTGACAGGTCCTTCCTGACTGCCCTATAGTAAAATTACGTCGGGCAGTCAGGGAAGGATTCCCTGTCAGTGCCGATGTAATTGGAGCGGATCTTAGCTGTATCTGACAGCTAAGACCCTGCTCCATTACCCCCCATCGGAGGGGGCTCCGATCGGGGGGTTTTAACCCCTTCAGTTCCGTGATCAAACATGATCACGGAACTGAAGCGGTTCCGTGACGGTGCTGGCCGAATCGGCACCCCCCGCGGCGAAATCGAGGGGTGCCGATGTCTCTAACATGGAGCCTGGGGTCTGGCCAGTGACCCCAAGCTCCAAAAGACCCCCAATACCTGGTTGATCCTGCCGCTTTAAGAGGAAGTCAGACGCAAGCAGACCCTGCGTCTGACTTCCTCCAGACGCTGCAAGACACTGACAGCTGTGTCCTGCAGCGTCTAATAGAGAATTAGTGATGCTTTTATCAAAGCATCACTAATCCAAGTGTCCTAAAGTAAAAAGTGTAAAAGTAAAAAATAAAAAGTGAAAAATAAATAAATAAAGTGTCTGATAAAAATGAATAAACTTATAAAGCCCCAAAATTTCCTTTTTTCTATAAAAAATGAATTATATTTAAAAAAAACTAAAACTTAATAAAAACAATACATATTTGGTATCGTCGCGTCCGTAACAATCTGAACAATAAAACTCCAACAATATTTAATGTATACGGTGAACGTCGAAAAAAAAACCCGGAAAAAACCCGCCGGAAGTAGTGATTTTTCGCCATCTCACCTTACAAAATATGCTATAAAAAGTGATCAAAAAGTCATATACACCCCACAACAGTACCAATAAAAAGCGCACATTGTCCCGCAAAAAATAAGCCCAAAACCAACACTGTCAACCGAAAAATAAAAATGTTACGCTTCTCAGAAGATGGCGATGCAAAAAACATTGATTTATGTCCCTAAATGTGTTTTTATTCTACAGAATTAGTATCGCATAAAAAAAATACTATAAATGAGGTATCGCCGTAACCGTACCGACCCGCAGAATAAAGGGAACATGTTACTTATATTGTACGCTGCATGGCGAAAAATTTAAAAGGTAGAATGCAATGCCAGGATTGATTTTTCTTTAAAAAATCCTGCAAAAAAGGGTTAATAAAATGTATTCAATAAGTTGTAGGCACCCAAAAATGGTGTCATTACAAAATGCATCTCATCCCGCAAACAACAAGCCCTTATATGGCCATGTAACCAGAAAAATAAAGAAAATATAGCATCTAGTAATGTGAAGACAAACAACCCCAAAATCGCCAAATCATTAGAATACAACTGGCTGCGTCAGGTAGGGAATATATAAGCTGTGCAAGCGGATATCAGGGGACACCCCTGATTTACAGCTTACGAGGGAAAATACACCGGAAGTGACCCCCTAAGTGACCCCAGAGTGACTCCCCCAATCATGGGACATAGTAGGGAATTTGGTGTTTGCAATGTCCTCCACACCGCTTATATATTCCCTCTTCGCCATCCCCTCTGCAATCACGTCCGGGGTACTAATACTCACTACACCCCCTGATATATTCTTTCAGGGGTGCAGTTTTCAAAATGGGGTGACTCCTTTGGGGAATCCACTTTTCTGGTAAGTTATAGGCTCTACAAACATGACATGGCGTCCGGATACCAAACATCTGAATCTGTACTCTAAAAGTCGCATAGCGCTCCTTCCCTTCTGCGCCCTGCTGTGCGCCCAAACTGCAGTTTATGCCACATGTATGACACTGGTGTACCCAGGATAACGGACGTAATGTCATATGTGGGTATAAACTGATATTAGGGCACAGCCGGACACAGAAGGGAAAAGAAGGGTTATTGGGTTTTTGAAGCGCAGACGGTCTGGTTTTTGGATGCCATGACACTTTTGCAGAGCTGAAGCGCCAGTAAAGTGGAATCCCCTGATATGAGACCTTATTTTGGAAACTACACCCCTGAAGGATTTATCCAGGGGTACAGAGAGCATTTTTAACCCCCAAGTGTTGCTATAACATATTATCCATAAATGAATACAAAGCTGATTGTGAGAAGTGAAAATGACAATTTTTCCAAGAATCGGTCATTTCAGTGCGTAATATGTTGTGTCCGACTCGTATCAGAGATGAACGCTCTGAAAGCTGTTATGCCCGGGATACCCACTTACCAGTTTTTGGAGTGTGTATCTCTGCTGACATAAGTTGGGCACAACATATCAGATACTGAAATGGCGAATCTCTGGAAAACTTCATTTTTAACTTCTCATTATCAGCCGCAATTTCATTTCTGGAAACCAAATAAATGCAACCCTCAAGGGTTAAAATGCTCGCTACACCGCTTGATAAATGCCATCAGTGGGGTAGTGTCCAAAATGGGGTGACATGTCTGCAGATTCCACTTCAGGGGCTTTGCAAAAGTGGCATGGTGTCCTAAAACCAAACTGTGCTCCAAAAACCAATATAGCGCTCCTTTCCTTCTGTGCCCGGCTGTGCCCAAACAGCCATTTATACCCACATATGGCATTAAGTCCGTTATCCGGGGTACACCAGTGTCATACATGTGGGCATACACTGCTATTTGGGTACCCAGCAGGGCGCAGATGTGAAGGAGCGCTATGTGCTTTTGGAGTGCAGATTTAGATTGTTGGTTTTTGGACACCATGTCATATTTGCCGAGACCCTAAAATTTCCCCTACAAAATGGGGTCACTTCTTGGCGAATTCCAGTTTACTGGCACCTTCAGGGCTCTGCAAAAGCAACATGGCGCCCCGAAAGTCCCTCTAACACTGTACCCCAATAGCTAAAAAGCGCACTGCTCCTTCTCTTCTGAGCCCTGCTGTGTGCCCAAGCGGCAGTTTACACCCACATATATAATTTTTTGACCCTCGGGATGGTCCCTTAATAGTTTTAGGAGTGCAGGTCTCTGACAACACAAAGTGGGTGCAACGTATTGGGCACCGAAATGGCATATTTCTTTAAAAATTTCAATTTTCATTTTGTACATTAATTTTTGGGAAGCATTTTTAGGCTCAAAATGATAATACCCCTTGATACATTCCTTGATGGGTGTAGTTTTTAAAATGGAGTCACATTTGAGGGGTTTCCATTGTATTGGTACTTTAGGGGTTCAGCAAATGCGACATGGCACCTGAAAACTATTCCAGCAACATCTGCCCTCCAAAATCCAAATAGCGCTCATTCCATTCTGAGCCCCACCATGTCCCCATACAGCAGATTATGGCCACATATGGGGTATTGCCGTGTTCAGGAGAAATTGTGTAACAAACTGTGGGGGGCTTTCTCTCCTTTAACCCCTTGTGAAAATGAAAACTTTGGGGATAAAGGGACATTTTACTAATTTTTAACCTACACATCCCTAAGTTAGTAAAATCTGTGAAACGGCTATAGGGTCAAAATGTTCACTATACCCCTCAATGAATACCTTAAGGGGTCTAGTTTATAAAATGGGGTCATTTATGGGGGATTTCAATTGTTTTGGTATCTCAAATCTTGTTTGAATGTGCAATGGGCCTGAAATATCTGCAAGCAAAATTTGAGTCTTGAAATCCAGTTGGTGATCCCTTCTTTTTGGGCCCTACCGTGCGTCCGTACATAGAATTAAGGCCACAAAGTGTACATTTTTGACCACGGGAGAAATGGGGTCATCTATTTTGGGGTGTTTTTCTTCATTTTCTTGTGTTATGTGCAAAAAAAACGGCCTATAAAATGATACTTGTGTAAAAAATATGAAATTTTTTTTGTTTGACGCAAATTTTCTCAAAACTTATAGGGTCAAAGTACTCTCTATACCCCTCAATGAATACCGTAAGGGGTCTAGTTTATAAAATGGTGTCATTTATGGGTGTTTTCAATTGCTTTGGTAACTCAAATCTTGTTTGAATGTGCAATGGACATAAAATATCTGCAAGCAAAATTTGTGTTTTGAAATCCATTTGGCCCTCCCTACCTCTTAGGCCCTACTGTACGTGCATATATAGGACTAAGGCCACAAAGTGAACATTTTTTAACACGGGAGAAGTGGGGTGATATATTTTGGGGTGTGTTTCTTCTTTTTGATGTGTTGTGTGCAAAAAAACTGGCTTTAATATGACACATATTTGAAGAAAATGAAAATGAAATTTTTTTCATCATTTGTAATAATTCTTGCAAAACAATATTTGTTTGATCAAAATGCTCACTATACCCCTCAAAGAATACCTGAAGGGGTCTAGTTTTCCAAATTGGGTCATTTAATGGGAGTTTCTGTCATTATGCCACCTATTCCTGTCTGCAAACATAGCTTGGTACAGGAAAAAATCACACACTCAAAATTTCCAAAATTTGCTTATAAACTTGATAAACTTGTAAATTGTCTAAGTTACTCAAATATGCTAAAATTATCTCAAATATGCTTGAAACACAAAAGGAACATTTGGAAATATATAACTGCTAACTTTTTTGCCCTGTATTATTGTGTATATGTGAGATATCGCAGCTAAAAATGGAAAACATTGAAAAATTTTCAAAATTTTCAGCATTTGCGAGTTTTTTAATAAATTTACACAAGTTATATCAGTCTAATTTTACCTTCTCAGTAAAGTACAACATGTCACGAAAAAACAATATCAGAATCGCTTGGATGCAATATACTGTTACAGAATTATTCATTGATAAAGTCACACAGGGCAAATTTCAAAAATTTGGCTTGGTCATTAAGGTCCAAAACAGGCTGGTCACTAAGGGGTTAAAATTTTTGTAGTAGTACTTTGTGCTATTAAAAAAAATATATGAAACTAGCCTCTGCCCGCAATTTTGTCTGTGTGTTGTTGGCGTTGATGATCCACCTATATTCATCAAATTGCTGCCGTCAATGGTTTGCCTGCTCCGGCATTTCGGCAGCTGTCAAGCTGTCCTGCTGCTGAACTTGTTCCTCATGCCAAGCCTATGATTGTTCCGGCATCTCAGCAGCTCGGTGGGACCCCATATAATGAGCGTGTTGTTGACTTCTGGCTTCTTTCATAGTTGTTGTTGTTTTAGAATTTTGCAACAAATTAGATTTCCTTTTTCCATGCATGTTTAAAAGTAGCAAGCTGCCAATTTGGATTAAAGGTGTTTTCCTATCCAGTGTGTCAACATGTTGCATGGAGCTGATCAGATAATATGCTCTGCAGCCAGGAGCAGTATAATATATGTGAACATAAATTCATAACAGTCACGAAGCCATGTATTTTCCTGGATAAAAATTAGCCTATGTTTTAATCAAGGTTACAATCTATCTATGTGCCAAATTTCATTCAAATCCGTTCAGCCGTTTTTGCGTGATTGAGGAACAAATACACAAACGTCCAAACACACAAACGTTCACATTTATAATATTAGTAGGATTTGTGAAACTAGACATTTTTTCCCATCCTTTTTTGTTTACAATTCCTCGCATAATAAAATAAACATAAAAAAATAAAAAAAAATATCAAAAACGAATGCCCTATGTGTCAAAAAGAGGAAAAAAAAAAACAACTGAAAAAAGACACAAAAATAATTTCATTAACCTAAAAGAAAATTTTAGCCCTCAAAACCCCATGTATGAAAAAAAAAAAAAAAAAACCCTTAAATTTTGTTAAGACTTGAACCAGGGAAAATAGCCCAGTCCTGAAGTGGTTAAAGTGTTTATTGAAAATCATAAGAACCATACATTCAACTGTGATCTTTTTTTTGCTGTTTCAAATTAAAAATGTTCCAAAAATGTAAAGATTTCTTCCCATTTATTTTTCCATTTACAAACATGGTTTTATTTGAAGAAGTAATGATTTTTACAAGTGCTCCAAAAAATATCCCATCTTCAGGACTTTCAAGTGCAGCAAGTTTGCTATTATGAGTAAAAGCTACACCTTTATGCCTGGTTGAAAAGCGATGAAGTGGCTTTAAAAAAAATACCCATAATTATACTTTCATGGGAACAGAATGCCGCTCCAGCATTGGTAATGGAAGAACAATATTTTTAGTTTGTTTGTTTGTTTTATTTTTTGGCAGCCGCAAGTAGAAATCACAGAATACGGAGAAAAATCTAAATTATGGCGCACTGGTAGACTGATAGTGTGCCAGATTGAAAATGGAAATGGCGTTTGGAAAATGCCACTTCTACACTGTCTACCAATAAGTATTAGGACACCCATGCAAATGAAGATATCTGTGGTCGTGATGTACGTCACGCCTTCCGCCGTTAAATAGGAAACAGCATTGGCATTAGTCACATGCAAGATGCCACGAAGTGCAGAGTTGTCCGATTTTGAGAAAGGGGTAACTGTGGGGTATAACAGCAAGGTAAGTAAAATTTTCTCAAACCAGAGAGAAGAAATTCCAAAATTCCGGGGTTGTAATTTTATAAAACTTCCAGGTTTATTTTATATCCATTAAAATAGTGAGGTTAGGTCATAATACAGCTACGCGTTTCGGTGTGACTGCACCTTCGTGACGGTAATTGTGGGGTACCACAGAAATGGTCAATCCTTAAGGGATGTAGCAAACTAACTGAATTACCCAAAATTGACAGTGGCCTATGTGATTACGAAGTGGAAGGTGAATGATGATTGCCGGAGTGTGCCCCGAGTTGGCAGCCCCCCAAAACTAAGAGATAGAGACCGACGAATGCTGGTCAGAGAAACCGCACCTAACTGATGGCTCACATACACCAGGAGATTCACCAGGCATCCGGGAGCATTGTGCCGCTGAATACCATCCGTAAGGAAGCATCTGCTGGAGTCTACCAACTATTGTATAGGAATAAATGTTGTTTATCTATTCTACTCCAGGTGTCCAAATACTTTTTGGTAGACAGTGTACATGCTGTTGACATTGGAAGAAGAAATGGCTTTTTTGCTTCATTATGTTATTTTTTGTTATCCTACAGTATGCCAGTATTTAGGTAAGGTGTGTTTAGTACACCTAGGTGTTACAATGCCATCCAACATTTTATTGCAGGAAGAAATTACTTAATGGATAATATGCAAAATTTTAGGGTAAATACAGCCGAACCGCCTACTCAAGTGTATGGAACGGTATCTAAACTTTTATAATCATTGTGCGGTATGCAACTGGCACTCAATGGAAAGAAATTACTGAGTGGACAGTTTCCAAAGATTTGTGTTTAATAGGGCCTACACCTGCCTATGGATGCAAAAAATAACTGTGTGTAGATATCGGGTGATATCCAAAATGAAAATTTTCTGTTTAATGTGGCAAAATGCTTTAGTTAACAAATATGATTTAAAGGGTGACAGACTGTCTGGAAAAATTACAGACAAAATGTGGTTAACAAGGAGTGACTGCAGATCACAGATAATATATCTAAAATAAAAGGAAAATGTGGCTAACAAAAAGGGATATAATTTGGCACTCAAAGGGTGACAGACTGCAGATCCCACAGAATGTATCTAAAAACCAGAGTTGCTCAGACAAACCAGGAATTAACACCATTGGCACAAAATAATGCAAAAAAAGTCATCACAGTTAAAACAATGCATACAAATGCATAGTATACATGGTGATTTACCTAACCGTTGCACTATATAAACAGAACTTTTACATATAAATGGGATACAAACACTATACCAATTACACCAGGCCCATCATATGTGATGGACCGGCCATGGTCTCTCCGACAGTCTGTGTCCTAATGCAGCCAGTGCACTGGAGTGAGGCTCCAACCAGTTGTCTTATGAGGAGGAGGATGAGGAACGTGGCTGTTCTCCAGGGATTCCTAGAAGATTTTTTTTTTTTTTTTTTAAATTTCATAATTTTTAGGCTTGGTCTAGATGAGGAGTTTGGCTGTGACCAACATTGTGTATCTGAGAAAGAAGTTGTTGCCTTTAAATAAAGTAATAAAGTAGATGGAGTTGCAATATTGAGGCTTAAGTCGCAAAAAACAGTTTGATCCCTTGGAACCCCATTTACTGTCATTAGGTGTGTTGTTACAGGGCTCAGTGATTAGCATTAGCCTTCCAGTGCTGAGGCCCTGGTTTGAATCCAACCAATGGCAACATCTGCATGGAGTTTGTATGTTGTCCCTGTGTTTGCGTAGATTTTCTCCATGTACTCCAGTTTCCTGGGGATCTTTGCAGCATGGAGTAAGAATAATGGGCTTATCATGAGCGTGTCTAAAACCAGGGAAATGATACTTGACTTTGGGAAACTGAGGAGGGATGGCACTCCAGATCTTAAGAGGACAAGGTCCTAAAAATATCTAGGAGTTTACCTAGATGACAAACGTGACTGGAGGTTGACCTTTGTCAAGGTGCACATGACGGGAGCTAGCAGGTTGTTTTACCATAGGCAACTACTTTTGGTGCGTATAGTGATCTACTTGCTACCTTCTACTACTCTGTGGTGACGGGGGTCTTGTTCTAAGCCGATACAGTATGGTATGGCAATTTGGGGCCATAAAGAAGATTAATGAGTTGGTAAAAAGGTAAAAAGAGTGGGGTCAAATGCGGAGAGACAATTTAACTGCTAGGAATCCATTGTGAAGCGAAAAGCCCTTTTTTTGCGACTTGAAAAATCGGGCATGGTTGTTAACGGACACTTAAGGACACAAATGGACACTAAAGAACACTAATGGACAACAGATAAAATCCCATTGAAATGAATTGAAATTGTAACAGACACAGCTAATGTCCATTGCTAAAGTCTTGAAAGGACAGTAGCTACGGACACTTTTGTCGGACACCAACGGTAGTGTGAACGCCCCCTTACAACTCAACTGTGGTAGTAAAAAATTCAGAAGGTCTTTCATCCCATTGACCATATTATTCTTCAACAGCTTCTGCGGGCGAGTAGACCGCTGGCTGGGAGGTTGTGTTCACTACTAGAGATGAGTGAACACTATTCAAAACCGCTTTTTCGAATAGCATGCTCCCATAGAAATGAATGGAAGCGGCCGGCACGCTGACTTTTCCGGTGGCTAGCCGCTTAACCCATTGACTGTGACAATGTGTGTGTACCACTAAAATAGACAACTATGACTAGGACTGGGGGCCATACTGCTCTGACAGGTGTTTATGTAATTTAACTATGTGCATCTGCATCACTAGGTAACAAAACGTGCAAAAAAATGTAATAATGAAAATGTATACCTGTATCTATTCCGTATTGCTCATCTTTTAATGTGTAGTTTTAGAAGGATGGAGTGAGTGAAACTCCAATTTCCCCAACGGAATTAATAAAGTATTCTTCTATCTATCTATCTATCTATCTATCTATCTATCTATCTATCTATCTATCTATCTATCTTTCATCTATCTATCTATCTATCTATCTATCTATCTATCTATCTTTCTATCTATCTCTCTCTCTCTCTCTCTCTGTCTGCCTATCTATCTATCTATCTATCTATCTATCTATCTATCTATCTATCTATCTCTATAGTGCAGTGTGGCTTCTGGAGTAGTGTGTTTGTGCCACTGGAGGTACAGAAAAATATATATTTCATACTGGTAAACCAGGGTGGATGAGAAGAGACTCTGGAAAGTGGGTTGTTAATAAGATTAATTAGGTGGGAGGGGCTCTACAAGTAAGGTGACAACCCTTTCCAATGCACCTTCTCTGAGGAAGACTAGTTGTGGTCGGGTCTGTGGGAGCCAGCACCTCGAGAGTCGGTGAGAACCACTGTCTGTGCAGATATTGGGTAGTAGCCCAGGGTCTCATGGTGAGGGGCACTGAATGTGTAGTCAGTAGCCAGACAGCAAAGATTTATTTTGCGCTGTGATGTACCTGTTATTTTGCTGTGAAAGCAGAAGAATAAAGCAGGTTGGGGTGAGTTTTAAAGCAAATTCATTGTATCAGAGTAAGAATTTATTGGAGATTTCAGATGTGCCAACCACCTAGATGAAGAGATGATAATCCCATGAGCTAAAATAACCCCCGAGTTGTGACAATACATACAGTATTATATATGTGTAATAAATAATACAAGCCCTACATAATCTATCTGCACATACATTGAGAAAGGGAGTGAGAGAGATACAGACAGTCTGCACACAACTTAAAATGCTTTGCTGTTAAATACTGCGCTGAGTCCCTAGTGTTATCAGCCTTTACTCAGTGTCTTCGCTTTGTTCATCTGAAAAATAATTCTCACAAGGAAATCTGCGGCTCTCATAATCCGTGCATTTCATTGAACTGATTCATGCTAAATTGCCTTCAAATATGAACTCTGCCTATAGTCAGTTTTTAGTTGCTCTGGCGGCTGAATGAAATGTGCACAGCTGCTTTGTCCACAGATGTTCTATTAGCATAACATGCAAATTTCATGCTTTTCTCCTTTTTGCTTCCACAGAATGGAATCAGTGCTGCCAAATGAATGCCAACTTTCAGTGTTCCCATGCTGTGAGGAACCGCTGAGTCAGTAAATGTCAGTAAATACAAGCACAAATGCTGATCTAACTGAAATTTGAACTTAGGAAACCTGCTTTATAAAATTTCTTTTATACCTTAAAGCAGTGGTTTTCTTTGCGTCTAAGTGGGACCTCTTAAAGTGTTCATTCCTATTGACCAAACTCAAGCCTAAGGGTTAGATGTACTTTGTGTCAGCTGAGCTCTTCGAGTGCTGACCATCTAATGTGTGGTTATTTAACTTTCCCCTGACAGCAAGAAAAGAGAAGTGTTGGGAATGGTGGATTTAACAACCCATGTCCAATGGTTCTGTTCTCCGAGAAAATATTTGCCACCAGAAGTGGTTTCCCCTATCTCATCAGAACAGACGTGTCAGGATACGGAGTCGCCGCGGTCTCCTTGCTGCACGGCATCTCCCTGGGAGACGTGTTAGGAGTTCTATTGGGTGTGCTTAGGTCATTAAGGGTTAATCTTTTCCTTGCTCTCAGTCTCCATGCCATTAGACATCAGGTGTGTTCTCTGCTGCTATTTAAACCCCACCCAGGCATGGATCCTTGCCAGCCATTCACTTTGTGGTTCCTGGTTCCTCTGCTCAGTCTGATTCCTTGTCTGTTTGTATTCGGTCTGTTCTCTTGGTTTATTTACCCGGCTTGTATTTTTGACTATCCCTTGTCTTTTGATTTGGTACCTTTATTATATCTCCTGGCTTGACCTCTTGCTCGTCTGACCTCGCCTTCTCTTCTGTGTCTTGCTGGGACTTGTGGTCCTCCCTGGTTCCATGCTGTTTAGTCTTTTGTTTTGCATTGCAGTTACACTGTGCTTTCTGTTTAGGTGTGACCCCCATGACTCCAGTCCCTAGCACTTTCAGGGCCTCCTCTTCCCTTATCCTAGCTGCCGGAATAGAAGCGTAAGGAGTCGTGGTAGGCGCACTTCAATTAGGAAGTGCATTGGTCTGCCTCATCTCAGATATTACAGCATAGTTATAGCTGCAGGGCCTGCGACCCCTTTTGTCATTAGTTGCACAGTGTTGCTTTCCAGCTGTGTCATTTTGCACTGCCTGACCCTGACTCCAATCCTTACAAGACGGATGTGCTCACCCTTAACTAATCTCCAGTTTGGTCACTGTAAAGGGTGGATGATAAATACTGAGTGTGAATGATAAATAAGACATAAATGGTAATCTAAAATGGATTAAATATTGTATTTATGAATCATTCACACTCACTAATTTCACACTTTTCAGTGCTTTTGATACTTTTAGCAGTTGGAATTGATCCACTATGAATTTGGTTATAAATTTTTTCTTGAAACCACTTTAACAAAATATGATATTCTCACAAAAACCTTGAAAGGCTGCACTTCTCCCTCTTACTCTGGAGGACACATATAGACCCAAATAGCATAGATAGAATAGCATTATGTTTAGAAAGGTTGATAGAAAGTACATACAGTAACTTGTGACTAGAGATGGGCAAATTGACTCGCAATGAACTGGGTACTTCTCGAATATTCCAAGTTTTTTTGTTTTTAGCCAAACCGAATAAATGGCATTTCGCTATGGATGAGTAAAAATAGCCTCGATTCAAGAAAATGGTCAACACCACATCTTAGACCAGAAAATACAGAGCAGAAGATCTCATGTGTGCAGTTACTCATACATCATGTAATAGCAACATCTGACAGCCATTCAGCCTACTCATGACCAATAGGGTTGAGCGATCATGTTCGGAAAAGATCAGATTCCGATCGGCGATTGAGAAAATTTCACGATCACGATCGGAATTCCGAACACGATCTTTTTAGGTGGGATCGAGATCGGTACTATTTCTCACAATGCTTTGCTTAGCCTTCAAATTGAGTATACGCTCCGCTGATTCTGAGTGGAGTGAATACTCAGTGTGAAGGCTCTGCTGTGGTTCCATAGGAATGAATGGAAGCAGCCGACACACAGCCTTAACCCACTGCGCGCTGGCTGCCTCCATTCATTCTAATGGGAGACTAAACTAACATCTCTAGTAGCTACTTGCCTCCAGAGATGGCTGCTCCGGTGTTCTTCTTCGCCTCGCTGCCGCTCCACGCTGCTCTTCTCGCCTTGCTGCCCCGCCTCCCAGGTTAGTGTTTAAAGAGCTAGGAAGGCAGAGCTTGTGGCTTAGAAGAGTGTGGGCGGGTACAGGGTGGGGAGACGTGACGTCTCCCCTCCCAGTACCCACCCACACTCTCCTAACCCGCCCACACTCTCCTAACCTGGGAAGCAGGGGGCACCAAGGTGAGAAGAGCAGTGTGGAGCGGCAGCGAGGCGAAGAAGAACACTGGAGCAGCCATCTCTGCAGGTAAGTGGACACCAGGGGGGACTAAGTAGCCAGAGGATTAAAAAAAAAAATCCTCTGGCTACTTGATTCACTACACAGCATGGATTCTAACAATTAAAGCGTTCAATTGTTAGATTCCATGCTGTATAGTGAATAGGATTGCTTTTAAAATCCGATCTCCGATTAATAAAAAAATCCCATTGACTTGCATTGGGATCGGAATTGGGATCGAGATCGGGAATTGGGATCGAGTTCGAATGAAAAATTATCGGAAATCGGATTTTAAAATCGATCCTGAAAAGTCAAGATCGGCTCAACCCTAATGACCAACCTTTTTTTGCCGTAATGGTAGTTAGTAATGGACAGACATCTATCTCAATGCATCTCATAGTTAAAGTTATTCTATTACCTAGGCTATAGGTAGCACAAATCAGAAGAGTTGAAAACTGAGCAATAGTTATAAGAATACTTAGAGAGACTCAAGCAATATACACAGTCAGATAAGAAGTGTAGTGCTAGAATAAGAGAATAGAACAGAACAGAACAGAATAGAACAGAACAGAACAGAACAGAACAGAACAGAACAGAATAGACATAGATAAACAGGACAGTTCAGTCAGTGGGTTTGGACAGCAGACAGTTAAACCTTTCATTGCCAGGCAATATCCTAAATTGTCTAACGGTACTTATAATAGAAAACTTTCTTTTCTATATGCACATTCTTTCTACCATTGAAAATCTAAACAAAATATTTGTATTCTTTCCATTTATGTGCATGCATATGTAATTTTAGTTATATGCTACACACAATAGTAAAGCAGTAGTGGTGGACATGGTACTACTAGTACTGCAAATTCTACAAATTTATTAAGAGGTGTGCATATATTTGTGATAAATGAAAGTAAATCTGACAGCCATCATTCTGCATTGACTCCAGTCCAGCTTTACCCACTGTCTTAAAAAGTGGTGAGCAGGACTGAAAATCGTCATAGTGGCATTTCGTTGGCATAAATTGAAGACTATATACCAAAGATGCACTGTTTGTATGCCAATTTTCTGGCACAGGTCTGTTAGTAAATTTCCCCCAATATCATGACAGCAAACAAAAGTCTTAAAAAGCTGAAATTCACTCTCTCTAACATTGTTTTTTTTAAAGGGGATTTATAGATTAGCAAATAATGGTATCAGTTTGGTAGGGATCCGATCCCAAACATTCCAACAAATCTGGCACTAGAACTAACACAGAGGATGGAGACAGATGTACAGCTCCGTTCCCTCTGTAGTGGTTAGGTCAGGGTACTGCAGTTCAGCTACCATGTGGGTCACATAAAGATAAAAATAGGATAGTTAACATATAACTTTTCAATAACTTTTAACAAAACTACATTATGATTAGAGAAGCTGCTCACCCTATGATACACATACCTGAAAACTGATACCATTATTTGCTAACCTGTAAAACCCCTTTAGAAACCCAATATAAAAAAAAATCGTCTTATTTACCTGGCAACATTTCCCTTTAACATTATCAGCTATAAATTGCCAGTTTTAATTTAACCAACAAATCATCTACATTGCTAATGCTGTTTAATGTGAGTAATAGAATTTATATTTTAACCTAAAATCTTCTTATAGACGCCCTGAGTTGGAATGAAACACTATAAATTAATGACATGATAAGATGAAATGAAGTTTGGGTAGACGCTATACATTTGCATATTCTTCTGAAAATCTCTGTATGCATTCATTGTACTTTTATCTTTTGGTTTATCGTACCTATATTGCTATAAGAAGTCTTTCCTCCACATTGAGGAATCATAGGCACTTTAATTAGGCGCTTCCTCTTCTGCGGAGAGATATGATTATATATTAATGCAAGCAAGTTATATATTTGATTAAATAGTGACATTGATGGATGAACCTCTCCAAACATCTTGTATATGTTGATGTGAGAAAAGAGAATTCATTAAACTCGCTTTCCCTCATGAAAATTTACAGTGCGAGGATAGTGTGTTCTATATTTTCTTTGCTCAGTCGTTGGTAATTTTCTTGGATATTCCTAGGATTTGACCCAATATTGGGGAAGGTGACCTAAACGCTCAAGGGTGTGGGGGAAGGGGGTGCATAAAACCATCAAAGCGTGATTCTATTCAAGCATACAAGTGTCCCTCCACCTACATTCATTGTTTAAGGAAATATCCCTAGCTACATATGGTAGTGAACATGGCTGGGGTTTAGATTTCTAAAAGCAAGTTACATACTTGAAGAACATGTATGTACAAAGCCTGTGTAGTAGTGTGCTATGGAAAATAGCCAAGAAGCAAATCAAATAATTCCACTATTATAGGTAGATAGATAGATAGATAGATAGATAGATAGATAGAATGTTACCCTAACACACTGCTAGCAAAAAATGTGTTGTATTTAATTAGTGTATCACGTGTCTTAGGGTGCATTCACACGGAGTAACGTGCCGCATGACCTGGCACGTATACGCCGTGTGAGATTTTGAGCGCCGTATACGCTCCCATTGATTTCAATGGGAGCCTGGATCGTATACGCCACGTTATTTTGTAGCCGTGATTTTGCCAGGTCACGCGGCACGTTACTCCATGTGAATGCACCCTTATACTGATTTGTGCACGTTTAGTTTATCTCGGTTAGTAAAGAGTTAGGCCCAGTTCACATCTGCTCATGGGTTTCCACTCAGAGGATCCACTTGAGGACCCCCCAAACAGAAACTTAATCCGCATAAAAAAGCAGTTACCTTAGGAATCCCCCGGACCCCATAGACTATAATGAGGTCCGTTTGGTTGCCGCTTGGTTTTCGCATGAAAAATACGGAGAGAATAGTCTTGCAAGCAGCGCTTTTCTCACTGCATTTTTCGTGCAGATAGGGGAACAGAATCTCATAAAGCAGATGTGAGCTGGGCCTTAATCAGCCATTACTTTGCTCTTGTGTAAAGAGAGGTCGTTCTCGCTCTGAGTTTTCTAGAAGGTAAGAGGAATTAGTTGTTTCTTAGGGACACCAGCCTTTAGCTAGTATTTGGGCCTGATTCAGTTAGTCTGTAGTTAACTGTGGTCAAGGACAGTAGTTTTGTGAGAGAACACCTTCAGTTCTCTAAGTTAGTGATAGTTAGACCACAAGACGCAGTCCCACACCAATTGACCCCAACACTTGGAAAAAAAGCTTTCTTTTGTAAACATGTATTTGCTGAAGTTGGACAACCCCTTTAAACAACCCCCTACACCGGATAAATGGTCCTTTTTTTTATAACTCAAATTTTTATTGAAAATTTTTTTAAACAATAAGAAAAGAAAAAACAATTACAAGTTACAAGGCGAACACCCGCCCTGCGAACAGAAAAAGCACACAGTGCAACACAAAATACAATCAGAAGAATAAAATTAAAAATAAAAAAAATAAAAAAAAAAAAAAATAAAAAAAAAATTAAAGACAAAGAAAGCAACATAGAAAAAAAAAGAAAAAGGAAAAAAAAGGGGGGGGGGAGGGAGGGGTTAGTGGGACAGATGAGTGGGGGAGAGGACTAAATGTGGGGGGTGAAAGGGTAGGTAGGGGTGAGTGTGAGCAGTCAGGAAACCAGTGAGAGCGCTCGCCAGGTCATCCATACCACAGCCAGTTGGGAAGGGCTCGGGAGCAACCACTGGTCAAATACCTGAGACGAACAACAAGAGTATCAATCAGAGGAGGGGTCAGAGCCCAGGAGCGTCCGGTACTCTGCAGACTGTTGAAACCTGAACCAGTAGAACCAGGTTTTGATGTACGCCTCAGTCGTGCCATGCAGGAAAGACGTGAGATTTTCCATGCGCATTATCTCGTTGACCTTCGAAATCCAGAGGGAGAGAGGAGGAGGATCCACTCGTTTCCAAAAAAGGGGGATACAAGCCCGGGCAGCGAGGATCAGGAATCTAAGTAGGGAACGCTTAAAGACCTTTACAGAAGACTCACAATGATTAAGGAGGAACAGGGCAGGGCCCAAATGGTGAGAAGTTTCAGTAAGCTGGAGGGTTATCCGCTTGACCCCCTCCCAGAAGGACGAAAGGGCAGGACAGGACCAAAAAATGTGTAGCAGCGTGCCTTCCTCGTCGCCACAGCGCCAACATAATGGGGAGACCTGAGGAAACATAGCATGGAGTCTCGTAGGAACCCTATACCATCGGGACAAGATTTTGTAGCTGGCCTCCTGGTGGCGAGAGCTGATGGAAGCAGTATGAGAAAGGCGAAAAATGCGCCTACGCTGTTCCTGAGAGAGGGAAAGGGATAAGTCAGATTCCCATTTCAACAAGAACGGCGGAACAAAGTCCTCCGGAGGTTCAACCAGGATCCGGTAAGTGAGCGAGAGGGAGTGGCGAAGGGGGCCAGCACCAACAAAAATCTTCTCCAAGGGGGTAGGTTCGACGCGGAACTCTGCAGGAGCAGGGAGAGAATGTAAAAAGTGACGAAGTTGCATCCCCCGCCAAGCGTCCAAAGGGGGCAGCTCAGGAGGGGCCTGGGAATTCAGAAGTGTAGTCCATCCCCCAGCGTCCTGGAAGTGACAGGCACGGAAAATCCCATGACGGCGCCAATTACGAAAAACTCGGTCAAACATTCCAGGTGGAAAGGCAGGATTGCCCAGCACTGGGAAAAGAGCGGAATCCTTAGGGAGGAGAGTGGAGCGAACAAGGCCCCTGGAGCAAATCCGAAGCGTGGGACCAAGGGTAGGGTGAGAAAAGAGAGATGACAATGAGGAGGAGTCCAACCATGGGGCAACCTGCAAAGGGATCGGAGAGAATGCCTGTTCGATGTAGAGCCAAGGTTTAGAAACAGCATGCCTACACCAGTCCACGACACGAGTCAGGTGGGTAGCCAAGTAATAGGACTTCAGGTCCGGAAGCGATAAACCACCGCAACTCTTGGGACGAAAGAGAAAAGCCTTGCTCACTCGGGCGGGTCTGCCCGACCAGATGAACTTCAGTTGGACGGAAGTGAGGGATCTAAGAAAAGACAGAGGGATGTGAATGGGAAGCGCCTGCATCAAGTAGAGAAGACGAGGGAGAATGTTCATTTTAAAAATCGCGCATCTCCCGAACCAAGTAAAGGCTCCAGCGGACCATCGAGTACAATCAGCCCTGATAGACGCCAGAAGTGGGGGGAAGTTGCAACGAAAGAGATCTTTCGGGTCCGGAGTAAGATAAACCCCCAAATATTTGAGAGAAGTGGGGGCCCAATGAAAAGGGAAAGATTGACTCAAGGAGGTGGCCGCCGAGGAGGAAAGGGTCACATTAAGGGCTTCTGATTTCGAAAAGTTGATTTTAAAATTCGAAAGGGTCGAGTAAACCTGAAAGGCAGACATCAGAGCTGGAAGAGAAACATGAGGGGAGGAAAGAAAAAATAGCAAGTCGTCTGCATAAGCCGCCACTTTGTATAAACAGGAAGAATGAGCAGCGCCTGAGATGTTCGGGTCGGCTCGAACCTGGCGGAGGAAGGGTTCAAGAGTCAGGACGAAAATGAGAGGCGAGAGGGGGCATCCTTGCCTAGTGCCATTTCGGATAGGGAAGGACTGGGACAATAAACCGTTCACCCTAACCATCGCTGTAGGGAGAGAGTATAGAGCCATGATCCAACTCATCATGCGATTTCCAAGGCCAATATGTAACAGGGTCTCTTCCATGAACCGCCAGTTGACCCTGTCGAAGGCTTTCTCAGCGTCAGTTGAAAGAAGCATGAGAGGAGAGCCCGATTGTTTAGCCCCATACATGAGGTTGATAGCTTTGGTAGTATTATCTCGAGCCTCACGGCCGGGTAAAAATCCAGCTTGATCCGCGTGAACAATATTTCCTAACAAGGGCGATAAACGCGTCGCAAGGATCTTGGCTAAAATTTTTAGGTCAACATTGATTAGCGAAATGGGGCGGTAGTTAGAGCACAGAAGAGGGTCCTTTCCGGGTTTGGGGATAACCGCTATGTGAGCACACAGGGAGTCACGACAAAGGGCCGAGCCATCGGTGAGAGAATTGAAAACTTTCAACAGTCTGGGGCGGAGTTCAGGGCCAAGTTTCTTATAGTATACCAAGGTAAGGCCGTCTGGGCCTGGGGCCTTACCCGTTGCCATACTGGAGATAGCTAAAGAAATTTCCTCTTCAACAATAGGAGATTCCAAGGCCGTCAATTCCTCTAGAGACAACGACGGGAGACCAGAGGAGGAGAGATAAGAACGAATGCGATCTCGGAACTCCGCTTCAGGGAGAGGAGAAGGGCCAGAGTTTACAGAATACAAAGAGGCATAGTAGTCCCGAAAGGCAGCTGCAATATCAAGGGGCATGTGTAATCGAGTACCCTGGGTGGAATTGATGCATGGAACGTAGGTGGAGGACTGCTGAACCCGAAGGGCCCTAGCTAGTGAACGCCCGCTCTTATTTCCAAACTCATAAAAATGACGTCTGCATTTAGCTAGAGTACCCTTCACCCTATCAGTGACGAGCGTACGCAATTCCTCTCGGGCGCTGGCAAGCTGGGAATAAACATCAGGAGTGATTTGGCGTTTATGAAGAAGTTCCAATGAGCGGATCCGCTGCAGCAGAGATTCAATACAAGCCCGGCGTTCCTTGTTTAAGCGGGAACCATGTTGCAACAGGATACCCCGGATAAAACATTTGTGAGCCTCCCACACCATTGGAGGAGCAATCCCCGACAATTCTTCCCTCTCAAAGTATTCCCCCAAACGAGTCTTAATGTCATCCAGGATGGTTACGTCATCAAGAAGTGATGCGTTAAGTTTCCACTGACGCTGGAAGGGAATAGGAGAGGACAAGGAAACAGACAAAGTAACCAAAGCATGGTCGGAGAAAGTAATGTTATCGACTTCCGCAGCCAACAAAGAGTGGAGATGTTGGTGACGGATAAAGAGGTAGTCGATACGAGAATATCGGTGATGGACCGGAGAGTAATAGGAGTAATCCCTATCCAATGGGTGGAGTAACCTCCAGGAGTCCACAAGCTGGTGGGAATGAAGGTCCCTCTTAATCCTCCTGATGAGCGAGTAAGGGTGAGAAGAGACGCCAGCAGAAGAGTCCAATGAAGGGTCTAGGACCAGATTAAGATCACCCCCCGCCACCAGGAAGCCCTCCACAAAGCCGTCCAACAGCCCTAAGTAAGAACTAAGGGCACGACCCTGTCCCGAGTTAGGCAAATACAAAGAGGCAAAAGTAAAAAGCTGAGAGGAGATACGACCCTTGACCATAACAAGTCTCCCCTCAGAATCAGTGCGAGTCTCCAAATGTTCCCAAGGCAGGGAGCGAGAAATCAAGATACTAGTCCCTCTGGATTTCGGATCAGGAGAGGAGCTATGATATGCATGAGGAAACCAAGCATTAGTCAACTTGTATGGCTTAGTAGAGCAATGGTGAGTTTCCTGCAAAAACACAACATGAAGGCGCTTACCTTTGAGCAGATTGAAGAGTACGGAGCGCTTCTCTGGACTATGAAGGCCTCTCACATTGAGGGAGCCCACAGCGATGGAGGAAAGGCGATCAAGCGGAGGCATGGAGGGAGACGGGCTTTCCCAGCTCACACCCTAGGAGCAGAGGGGAAAAAAAAAAAAAAAAAAAAAAAAAAAAAAGGGGGGAGAGGGGGGAGGGAGGGGAGAGGGCGAAGAATTGAAGAGGGTAAAGGGGAGGGAAAGAAAAAAAAAAAGAGAAAAGTAACAGAGTAGAGGAAGGAGAGCAGTAAAGAATGAGGGGGGGGGGGGAGAAAGGAAAGGGAAAAAGAACCAAGAGTAGAACAAATCTAACTACCCCTAGACAAATGGGCCAGGGGCACAACAACAGACAGGAAGGAGTGAGGGAGTAAGAAAAGATGGGGGGAGAAGTGGGCCCGCAAGCACCACGAGTGTACCTGGTAAGGAAGACCCTATGCCCCCACCCCCAACAAAGTGTAAAGGGATAGGAAGCACAGGGCTACAAACTGACTCTAAGGTCCAAATAACAACATTGTATAAAAACACAGCAATACCAACAACAAGGGCCATCTATAAAGCCCAGCAGGAACAGGATCAAGAGGAACAGAGTAGTCACAGAACAAAATAAAATAAACATAGTGAAAATGTCCACCAACCGCGAAACAAGTCCAAGACCACTCAACATAAAAGTATATTAACACTGTCCTGTGGGCAGATCAAAGACCGGCGGTATGAGGGCTCATGCTTCAATGGGAAGCTGAGCTGAGAGATCTGGTTGGCGGAGTGGAGACCCAGGCGGATCCGGTATTGGAAGACGTCGTGGAGATGAGTTTCGCCGAGGTCTCTCTCTGGAAGCAGCCGAAGAAGAACGCCTGGAACCGCGGCCGCGCCTGGGTATAGTAGGGCGGGAGGAATCCAGAGCAAGCCAGTTCGGGACTGAGACAGGGCGCACATCCAGGGAGGCAAACAAATCAGGCAAGTCCGCCGGGGAACGGACAACAATCGAAGACGAGCCAACACGAACAATCAAATGGAAGGGATGACCCCACCTATAGGAACCTCCACAGTCCTTAATCAGAGTCAACACCGGCTGAAGGGCACGGCGCATAGCCAATGTGCGGGATGAGACGTCAGGATAGAGCTTGACAGAGGTATTCTCAAAAGGCACCGATCCCATATCCCAGGCACACCTCAGGATGTGTTCCTTGTCGTGAAGTAATGTAGTCTACACAGAACGTCTCTAGGATTAGCAGGGTCAAGCGGGCCAGAACGTTGGACTCTATGCACACGGTCCATCATGAAGGTAGCATCCAGCGGGCGTTGAGTCGCCATATTGAAAATGGTATTAATACGGCTGATCAGATCATCCTGAGGGCCTTTTTCTGGCACTCCTCGTAATCGAATATTATTTCTGCGACCCCGGTTCTCCTGGTCATCCAGGAGCAAGGCAATTTGTTGAAGGCGGGCCTCAGAGTGGGTTTGATTGCTCTCCACTGCAGACAGGCGTTGTTCCAAAGAGGACAGTGTTTGATCAGTAGCGTCAGCCCTAGTAGTAAGTTGAGACACATCAGACTGGATCGCACCGAGGGCCTGTGCCTGGGATTGTTCCATTCGGGAAACTACAGCATCCAGGTCCTGTTTAGTGGGCAGAGCTTGAATAAGGTCCCGAAGTAGCTGAAAGTCCGCAGAGGCAATATGGGCTGCCGAGCAGGGCAGGGAGGCCGAATCCATGGATTGCACGTCATGTCCAGGGAGGGTGGCAGACAGTGAAGGAGGTGGCTGCGATTGGCGAAGCGGAGGAGATGGAGGAGCCATGTCATCAGTGCCAGACCCAGTAGCCGAGGTTCCAGATCGGGACAGGAAGGTAGAGATTGACGGTGAGTGAGTAAGAGAGCGACTCGGCGTGCGGGAAGGAGCAGTAGAGGTGTTAGGACGTCTTCTGGACATATCACAATGAGAAGCGACCATAGAAGGTAAGGAAGGTACACTCGCAGTATCACCAGGCCTTACATGAGGCGGTCACACAGTTTCATAATCAAACCTGGTACCCATGAGGTGCAAAAGGAGCAATGGGAGAAGTGCTAGTTCCGTGGGGATATACTGCAGAACGTGGAACACACAGCAAGTGGAGGAAGGTGAGGAGCCCCCCCTGATGGTGGAGTAGGGGCTCAGCACTCCCTTCACACCACTGCAGTGCACGACAACAACAAAAAAAAAAAAAAAATTCCCTGCTAGAAAGGTCTCTGAAGAGGGTAAGAAAGTCCAAAAAACAGCAGGGAGTACTCACAGAGTTAGCAGAATGTCCCAGCAGAAAGTGTCAGGATGGGAGCCAAACAGCAGGGGGGGGGGTGAGGTGTCTCCACTTCAGGCAATGCAGGGAGGCCAGGCAGCAGGTAGAGCAAGGGGTTCAGAGAGCAGAAGAGTTCCCTTACACACTGCATTAACCCCTTCACCAGTGGAAGTGTTGTCAGTTAGTCCCAAGGGACACTGTCTATGTGTGCCAGATGTAAAGGGAGGGGGAGGGAGGCTCACATCAATAGTGCAGACAGAGCAAGGGTTCTCAGACCTTCAGCTATGGCCCTCTAGTATAGCAAGTTTACTGTTGTCCTGAGTGGAGAAGTATCAGTCCGTACATCCAGGTTCCCCTCCCCCCTTAGGCTGTAGCTGCAGTGGCTCCTGGTGTCTGCTGCAGGTGACGTTTATGTAGCAGAGCCTTGTTAGTATACTATGCAGCCTGGGAGGATGGTGGTGCGTCTCATAAATGGTCCTTGAGTCCTTAGAATAAGGTAGCAATTCTAATTTTCTGGATGGCATATGGCTTTTCTCATTGCCATAAGAACTTAGACTTGGTTCACATGTGCGTTTGGTATTCCGTTCAGGAAGTCTGCTGTGAGCCTACGAAAGCACATGGACCCCATAGACTATAATGGGGTCCGTGTGTTTTGCACACACTGTCTGCACAGAACATGCAGAGAGAAAAGTACTTCATGAACTACTTTCCTCTCCATACAACTTGTGCGGAAACTGTGTGGAAAACACACAGACCCCATTATAGTCTATGGGGTCCGTGTGCTCTCATAAGCTCATCGCTTGTCAATGCGTTTGGGGGGAAGGGGGGTCCAAAAGCGGACTCCCCGAATGGAATACCAAACGCAGATGTAAACCAGGCCTTAGGCTTGCTAGATATTCCTTCTAATCCAGATATCCTGTTTTTTCTGTGTAGTATAATGAACTTTTAGGGGCAAGTCCTCTCTTACCTGTTCTTTTGTCCAGACATGTCTAGTTATTAACGCAATATGGTTTCATGAGATTATTGAAGGCTGATGCGAAAACTATACTATTTGTGTGAATTATTGCAGATTTTTAAGGCTTTTCTAAATTGTGTTAGGAAATTATGTTCATAAATTGGAATCCGTTACCAAATGGAGATCAGTAAATTTTGATGCATCCTTATGTATGATTTCAAAAACATTCAATCCACCTTCATATACTGTAATATTCTCCAAGATCCTATATCCTTGGAGCCTGTAATTTTAGACTGGCTTTATGTATCCAAAAAGATGAGAGGCAGCCAACAGGTAAATTATGTTCTCAGATTTATTGTGTGTTAACAATGAAAATTACAAACTGAAAGAATGAATTAAGTTCTGTTATTCGCAATCTAACATTGAGTCAAAATAATATTAAAAAAAAGAATAAATTATTCCTCATATGGTTACCTAGTAACTCTGCCAGGTTCATCTAAATTTGAGATAAATGAATTCAGATATATTTAAGTACAGTTTGTCCTTTTCCAATTTACAAGGAAATAGAAAATCACCTTTAAAGGGCTCTATCACTGGGAAAAAGTCATTTTTACTAATCACATTCTTGCATAGCCTTTAGAGAGGCTATTTCACACCTACCTTTAGTATGTAGATTGCCTCAGTGGTTTTGGAATGAGCCCATTTTTATTCATATGCTAAAGAGCTCCCAGCCAGCACAGGAAGTTCCCAGCAGCACTCATCTCTGCTATTATCTCCTATGTGTGTGAGGCAAACAGGAAGCTGAGTCATCAGCAGCAGCAGCCTGTGCAGTTTACACCCATAGGAAACAATAGCAAAGGGGGTGCATGATGCATCGTGCACCAGTCTAATTAACATATGAATAGAAATGGACTTATTCAGAAATCACTGAGGCAATCTACATACTAAAGGTAGGTGTGAAATAGCCTTTCTAAAGGCTATGCAAGGATGTGATTAGTTAAAAATGTCTTTTTCCCAATGATAGAGCCCCTTTAAGTTAACTATTTTACGCAATCTTAGTAGCAGCAGAAATAGTTAAAATAGACTCCGAATAAGAGAAATGATAAACCATACTCGAGGAAATCCTAATGTCCATTCTACTATTATGCATATGTAACAATATACAGTATTTCTGGCAAAGCATTAATTAACTTGACGTACATTGTTTCATTAATTAACTTGGAAGTCCAAGACAATTAACCCTGCTGTTCTGTTCGGGTCAATATGACCCGAAATGATTTTTGAGACCCTGCAGATTTTTTTTAATGAGGATTTGAAACTAGTGGTTCCTTGACTTTTCCTCATTTGTGGAGCTCTACATTTTTTTTTTTTTTTTTTTTGTTTGTTTTTTTTGTTTACTTTTTGCTACACGCTGATTGTTACACTTGTACTGTTCGGGTCAATATGACCCGATAGCATTTTATACTGTTCTACAGGTCTCTGATTATTTCTGACTGCAAAAGTTATGTTTTTTTATGTGTTCTTCATCTCCAAATGGTGGTGGTTTCACTGTTCTTATCAGTAAGCAAGTAATTATCTAGTCTGTTTGTGAGAGAGGAGACTGGTCCTCAAAGGGTAAAAGTTTGTGGAATTGCGAAACCGGTCGCCACATATTTAGAGCTACAATTAGAGATGAGCGAACACTAAAATGTTCGAGGTTCGAAATTCGATTCGAACAGCCGCTCACTGTTCGAGTGTTCGAATGGGTTTCGAACCCCATTATAGTCTATGGGGAACATAAACTCGTTAAGGGGGAAACCCAAATTCGTGTCTGGAGGGTCACCAAGTCCACTATGACACCCCAGGAAATGATACCAACACCCTGGAATGACACTGGGACAGCAGGGGAAGCATGTCTGGGGGCATAAAAGTCACTTTATTTCATGGAAATCCCTGTCAGTTTGCGATTTTCGCAAGCTAACTTTTCCCCATAGAAATGCATTGGCCAGTGCTGATTGGCCAGAGTACGGAACTCGACCAATCAGCGCTGGCTCTGCTTGAGGAGGCGGAGTCTAAGATCGCTCCACACCAGTCTCCATTCAGGTCCGACCTTAGACTCCGCCTCCTCCGGCAGAGCCAGCGCTGATTGGCCGAAGGCTGGCCAATGCATTCCTATGCGAATGCAGAGACTTAGCAGTGCTGAGTCAGTTTTGCTCAACTACACATCTGATGCACACTCGGCACTGCTACATCAGATGTAGCAATCTGATGTAGCAGAGCCGAGGGTGCACTAGAACCCCTGTGCAAACTCAGTTCACGCTAATAGAATGCATTGGCCAGCGCTGATTGGCCAATGCATTCTATTAGCCCGATGAAGTAGAGCTGAATGTGTGTGTTAAGCACACACATTCAGCACTGCTTCATCACGCCAATACAATGCATTAGCCAGTGCTGATTGGCCAGAGTACGGAATTCGGCCAATCAGCGCTGGCTCTGCTGGAGGAGGCGGAGTCTAAGGTCGGACCTGAATGGAGACTGGTGTGGAGCGATCTTAGACTCCGCCTCCTCCAGCAGAGCCAGCGCTGATTGGCCGAATTCCGTACTCTGGCCAATCAGCGCTGGCCAATGCATTCTATTAGCCCGATGAAGTAGAGCTGAATGTGTGTGCTTAGCACACACATTCAGCTCTACTTCATCGGGCTAATAGAATGCATTGGCCAATCAGCGCTGGCCAATGCATTCTATTAGCTTGATGAAGCAGAGTGTGCACAAGGGTTCAAGCGCACCCTCGGCTCTGATGTAGCAGAGCCGAGGGTGCACAAGGGTTCAAGTGCACCCTCGGCTCTCCTACATCAGAGCCGAGGGTGCGCTTGAACCCTTGTGCAGCCTCAGCTCTGCTACATCAGAGCCGAGGGTGCGCTTGAACCCTTGTGCACACTCTGCTTCATCAAGCTAATAGAATGCATTGGCCAGCACTGATTGGCCAGAGTACGGAATTCGGCCAATCAGCGCTGGCCAATGCATCCCTATGGGAAAAAGTTTATCTCACAAAAATCACAATTACACACCCGATAGAGCCCCAAAAAGTTATTTTTAATAACATTCCCCCCTAAATAAAGGTTATCCCTAGCTATCCCTGCCTGTACAGCTATCCCTGTCTCATAGTCACAAAGTTCACATTCTCATATGACCCGGATTTGAAATCCACTATTCGTCTAAAATGGAGGTCACCTGATTTCGGCAGCCAATGACTTTTTCCAATTTTTTTCAATGCCCCCAGTGTTGTAGTTCCTGTCCCACCTCCCCTGCGCTGTTATTGGTGCAAAAAAGGCGCCAGGGAAGGTGGGAGGGGAATCGAATTTTGGCGCACTTTACCACGCGGTGTTCGATTCGATTCGAACATGGCGAACACCCTGATATCCGATCGAACATGTGTTCGATAGAACACTGTTCGCTCATCTCTAGCTACAATGTGTCTTGAAAGGTTTCATGACATTTCGGGAGTACTGCGGTTTGATTTTAAAACAGATAGAATGGAAAGAAGAGCTAAAGATAAACTAGCCCCTATTAGAAATGTTTGGAATCAATGGGTAGAGATTCTACCAAAATTGTATAACAGTGGTGAAAATGTAACTGTTGATGAGCAACTGGTGGCATTCCGAGGTAGGTGCCCATTCAGACAATATATACCAAGTAAGCCAGCAAAATATGGCCTCAAGATCTGGACACTTTGCGACAGCAAAAGTTCATATGCTCTAAATGTTCAAGTGTATACAGGAAAAGCCCCTGATGAAAGACCTGAAAAAAATCAGGGTATGCGTGTTGTTCTAGATTTGACACATGGACAAAATGTCACATGTGCCAACTTTTTTACATCCTATCAACTAGACCAGATGTTGAAGAAAAAACAACTTACCATGCTGGGTACTATGAGAAAAAACAAACCTGAACTACCGCAAGGTATCCTTAGCAAGAGAGAGGTGTACAGTTCTACTTTTTATTTTTCTGGAAATACAACTGTTGTTGCTTATGTTCCAAAAAAAACCAAACAGGTAATTCTCATGAGCACAATGCACCATGACAATGCCGTAAGTGATAGAGAAGACAGAAAGCCTGACATTATTTTGGATTATAATGCCACAAAGGGAGCAGTTGATTTAGACCAAGCAATATCAACATATACATGCAAACGCAAAACCAATCGGTGGCCAATGATTTTATTTTATAACATACTGGACGTTTCTGCATACAATGCATTTCTCTTATGGAGAGAAATTGACCCCGATTGGAACGGGAATAAGCTGCATAAAAGAAGATTATTCCTTGAGGAATTGGGAAAATCCCTGGTGAGGCCTTATATTGAGAGCAGAAAAGTGACCCCCAGAAGTGAGGGAGCAGCAGCCATTGTAAAAGGTGTCCAGCATGCTCAAGAAAGAGACTCCACATCCACGGCCTCCACCAGCACAGCTACCAGCAAAAAAAAAGAGATGGAGCTTCTGTCCATCTTCCTGTGACAATAAGACTAATCTGACATGTGCTGGATGTTCAAAATATCTGTGTAAAGGACATGTGTCTTATCATTGTGCTCAGTGTAAAAACGCATGAACATGTTCAGTTTTTTCTTTTCTTTCTAAAATGGTTGAAGTTTTTATGATTTTTCATTTGTTGATTTATAAAATTTGTTTTCAAAAAGTTAAATTTCATGTTTTAGTAATAGTAATGTAAAGCTTCTTTATTATTTGTGTGCAGAATGTCAACAATCGAAGATAATTGCAAAAAGCCTGTGCAACCATTTTGTGAAAAAAAAAAAAAAAAATTAAGTTTGAATTTAAATTTTTCTTTTGTTTATGATCAAAGATGTTCACATACAATATTTCAATGAAAAAAGTATTCAAATAAAACAATTAGAGTAGCTAAAAATCAAGAAATAATAGGTCGGGTCATATTGACCCGGGAACAGTACAAGTGTATAGCAAATGCGAACAGAACAGCAGGGTTAAGACTTTGTCAGAAATATTGTAAATGGAAATGGAACCCAAATCAGTTTATCTCAAATCTACAAGTAAATGGTGTCCAATACATGTAGTCAGGGGCCTAACTAGGAATGGCTGGTGAGGTGAACATTTGACATGGGGCCCCCTGACCCCAACCAAACCACCCTCCTTCCCAACACCCGCTCACACACAAACTGCATTCTTGTACTCAGTATTATGCCCCATAGTTGCCCCTGCACACAGTCTTATGCTCCATAGTGGCCCCTGCATACAGCATTATGCCCCATAGTAATGGACCAGACATCACATGACTGGGGCTTGTGTCGTAATTCATAATAATGCCAATGTGAAGTCTGGGACTTCACCAAAGACCAAAGAGGCTCGAAGCCTTCTGGAGTGAAGGAGAGATAAGTAACAGTGGTTTTTATGTCCCCTCACCTCCCCTGGCCCTCCGATCATTATACTTGGTGGTCTAAAAACACCCCCCGAGAATAATGATAGCAGTGTTTGTGCGGTGTACAGGCCCACAGCTTCATTTACCATTTCCCTCTCTTGATCACAGCTGCCTCTGCAGAAGGGGAAGTGCCGGCGGCCGTGAGCACGAGCGAGGATCGCTAAGTAAATAGGGCCCGTTACCTGCTGGTGTTACTGCTGCTACCCCGATAGTTATGCCCCTGCATGTAGTCCGTCTTATATAGACCCTATATGTCTGACACCATTCTTCGTTATGTGTTCTCTGGTTAAAAATTGTAAAGACCTTCTACATGGGCAGATGATCAGGTGAGCAAGTGCTATTACCCAAGGTAAACATTCTTTTGGGTACTCAAAGTAGGGTGCAACCTAATAATGACTTTTCAAGTGTCCAAAGATGGTTTGCACTCAGGAAGTAATGTAGGTGCCCATCAACAGGAGTGATCCATAATAGAATAACAGGAAAAGATGACACTTCATGGAGATCACGTGCTAGAGAGAATATTAAGTCCAATAAATTTAGGCTAGGTTCACATCTGTGTCAGAGTCTCTGTAGACTTCGCCTCACGATCCACTGAAAATCAGCTGTGCAGAGGACTTTTCTCTTCATCTGTATTGGTATGAAAATGGCATCAACACAACTGACAACCAACAGACCCAATATAGTCTACGGAGTCCGCAGGTCTCTGCGAGTAACCACTGTTTTAGCAGACAAGCTCTTTGGAGAGCCTAGCACAAGTGTGAACCGTGCCTTAGTTGGAGAAACACAGAGATATTCCATAAATATGACACAATTGAGCGACAATATTAATGGAGATTTTGGTCCACCCGGCCTTTTTTCTCCATGTCACTATAGATAAAGAATGACAAACTTGTAAAAGACTACCAAATCAAAAACATATATGTACAAAATCCAAAGATGGGGCTTTTCCTTACTTTGTGGATGCTGCGTACTTATACTTCCTCACGCATCTCTAAGAAAACTTCATCTGTTGCAGATACCCTGATATTTCTATACATATAGATAAGCTTTTCCTACAGCTGGTGCAAGAGAATAGACTCACCATTTACCTGTGACCTTAATGTATATTACTTGAGCCTACATTACCTTCCTTTTATGCTAGTGTCTTAGCTTTGGTATACATTGACATTTTGAGTGCAATATATGTCATATACACTAAATGGGGATCTTCCATCTCTTATGCTACTATCATTGCTTATGTCATTTTTATGGAATACTAGCCTCTGCTTGCGACTTCGTCTGCCTGTTGTTGTGGTCCATGATCCGCTTATATTTAGCGAATTGTTGCTGTCAATGTTCCGCCTGGTTCAGTGTTTCGGCTCTGCTACATCTCTGCATATGCGCAGCATGCCCAGCTCTATCTATTACCATATTGACCTTTCAACAACAGGAACAAGCGCTTCTGATTCTGATAAGTTGGGCAGGGGTAAATCCAAAAACTAACAAAAGGGGAAAGGGTATAGGTCCTGGAAATTTATCCCAACATGATTGGGATTCTGATTTTTTTTTTTTTTTACCTGTTTCTGTAATCTCTATAGTGAAACACAAATCTAACTGAACAAGACCAGTAAGTTAGTGACCTTGTATACAGTGAAAAGTACTGGTGGGTAGATTAGCTGGCCTCAAATGTCAATATTGCTGTTGTTCTGTAACTAGATTACCTGGCTTTCATTTGTAGGTAGAGGACACAGGTCATGGCGTTGGCGTTGGCTTCCAATAAAGTTGTTGTATAACTAAGTTGTCCAGAGGCATGATGAAGGGATTTTTTCAGATTTTGGGTATTGATGTATCTGTAACCCGAAAAACCTACTATTGTAAACTCCCAATCAATGTGCTAAACAACTTGGTTAAAGTGTTTATCATGCTGGTTAAAACTGACAGCCTGTCCTTAAGATCTGGACCCCTGAACTGTTTGAAAATGCCATAGCACTTTGCCTGCACGGAGACCTCTTCATTATTTATATTGGGTATTCAAAAAGTCTTACCTTTACTGCAGTGCCATGCTGAAATACTTTGAAGCAGAGCCACTTTAACAATATGTCCACTGGTTCAGCTGCATTGGGCCCTGTTGTTGTGCATTATAACGGCTCTGCTTTGAAGAGCTACCACAAGTCTGGACAGTGCTAGCACTTGGTGTAAACAAGGAATAGGCTGCAACTCTTGCATGAGTCTTATAATCCCTTCACATAGCTGATCAGTGGAGGAGCTGAGACTCAGTTCTTCATCAATTTAAAATTAATGACCTGTCCTAGGTTGGATAACCCCTTTAAAGAGGACCTTTCATGTCCAAGAAGTCAATCTCTTTGCATTATTTAATAGCTACTGCTTTTCATTAGTTCCCACTGTCCCTGAGCTATCAATTTTTCTTGTCTGATAGGTTATTTAGGTTCTGTATTGTCAGGAGGACACACCAGGCACCAAAACTAACTGCGCTGGTTTCTCAGGAATGGTGGAGACCAGAGAAGAATGACCACCTGTGCTGGAATCAGTGGGGCAGTGTCTATGAACACATTCTAAGAGCGTGACTTAGTGGAGGTGGTGAAAGTTCCTCCTGAACACTAGACCTACAGCTACACAATATTTCTTTACTGCCTGGGTGGAATTTATTTTTACTTGTATAAATAGGCATTTTTAGATACTTTTTTCTCCCTTTCATATTTGAGCCCAGATTCTAGCAATAATTCTTTTTTTTATATTACTTTCTCCCCAGTCTCTTTTATTGACTATAGCAGGAACAATCTTTCTTGACCTAACAATAGATATCATATCACTAATACAAGAAGAAATTGTAAAGTTAAATGAGTGTTATTCAAGCTGCGTACACGATTATCTACATACTGGTACGTCTTATAAAACGGCTGCCACATTAGGTAAGTGTTCCATTGTACCATGTTAGTCCACAATGTCAATAAGGCACAGCAGAAATACCCATTAATGTTTAATGGCACACAATTCAAGTGCAGCAGATGTGGAAGTACTGCTTTGATTTTGCATTTCTGCACTTGGTTTCACATGGAGAAGTTTATTTTCAGAAAAGAACGTTACAAACAAAACCCTGACATGTGTAGCTTTAGCAGTGTCAGTCGCCCTTACTAATTCATCTGGTGTCTTCAAATGGATAACAGGCTGCTGAGCAAGATAATGCTTCCTGCATGGACTAAGATAATGCCTCTTGTCTATTCAATGCCCCTGGGAAAAATGATATGAAAATCATGTGTGAAGCATTTCTTTCATCCTAATTACAACAATAAAAGATGTTTTTTGCTGTTTGTAGTAGTCCGTCATATGTAGCGTCAACATTTGGTTCTGACATCAGGAAGTAAATCAGATTGCTATATTTTTTATAATGCTGTTTTATATGTCTCATATCCTGCTGTTAAGGATTGTAAGTAGTCTTCTATCCTTGACAGATCAGGGCGATGATGAGGATGATGATGGTCTAAGGACCGCTGATTGCTGATTCTTAAGTGGCGTCCCCATTGAACTGCAGTTGGTATTACAACACTGTAGCTGAATAGATCTTTCTGATAATACTTTGCCCCAGAGAGATGAAATCACATGTGAATGGCCGCTGATTATTCTACATTGTGTAGGAAAGCCATGTACATATGTACTAGTGCTGCATACAACATAATGCTGTCAATCACTGTGCGGGGGTGGAACGGGGGGCTTTTATATTATGGGAACATCAGACCCTGCCTTACACCATTCTACAATATAACTTTAAGTGTGTCATAGTAATCCGCATGGCTCGTAATAGTTTATGGGCAGCGAAAGTGGGCTAACAGGTTCCCTTTAAAGTCAATCTCCACTTTTAACACCAAATTTAGAGGTGGACGATCAATAGACGCCTCCCCCCAACCTTGACTGAAACCTGTTGGGGGGGGGGGTTCTGGCTGGGTTCATCTTTTAATTGGCCACCTCAGGCAGTGCGGGGATAGGGGAGTGGGGGGCTTGCTAGTGGGCTAGTGGTAACATTACAGTGAATAAAATGCAGTAATATTTTGTGCAGTAATACTTACAGGAGACATCTTCCGACATTTCCTATCTCTTCCCTTTGGATCACCATGACCACTTCTTCCACCGAGACTTGACTCTGTAAAGTTTGCAACACAGGCATCTTTGATATATATATATATATATATATATATATATATATATATATATATATATATATATATATATAGTATTGTTTGTATTGTTGTATTGCATATATATATATATATATATATATATATATATATATATATATATATATGTCCCACAGCAACCCCTGCAGCCTATATTATGCTCCACAGTGGCACAATAGATTGTGGGGCATAATAGAGGTTGCAGGAGGGCCGCTGTGGGGCATAATAGAGGTTGCAGGGGCCTTAGTGGATCTTTCAAGCGCTATTATGCCCCACAGTTGCACACCAATGAACTATTATTATACTCAGGTGTCTCAGAGGCTGAGCATAATAATTGGAGCCCCAGGGGAGGTGAGGGAACATAATAAACAGCAGACTTCGGCCAGATTTCACTAGACGCCTCATTAGGTACGGCCCTGCCCTCCAATGTAAAGAAGCAACTCTTCATTCCACATCCACCACTAGAGGAAGCTTAGATTCTAACTGCATACTGTTATAGGATGACCTCAATAATGCCAGTATTATAATATATAGTACACAATATATAGTATCCTCCTAAACGTACTCTAGTGGTGGCTGTTTCATAATGCCAAGAAGTTCTATATCTATCTATGTAGGTACTGTAACTTTTACTATGAAACCGGTATAATATAGCCGCTATGGATGGTTTTTACATTGGCATTGGCATTACATCAGCACTTTGCTTGACACTATGTATGTAGTAATGATGACACCACTAAATATGCACTGACATGGTGATTATTTTATACCTTTTATGCAAATAATAAAATGTCTTGTTTGCTTATGAAAGTTCAATGCCATTGCTGATAAAGCAGTACTGCCACAAATTGTCATATACATTGTCATACTTCTTAGTATTCATTTTTTTTAGTCTGCATATTTCTGCATAAATAGATGTTTGACTTTTGTCCAGCTTGTGCAGTAACATTTCACTAAACCAAAACTTTTTTGTGGAATTATTTTAGCTGAATTCTATTAGTTTATAATGTCACTAGGCTTGAATTTCTTGGTCTATCCATTCTGTTTATCAAGGGACTGTGTCCCTATGTGCTATGAACACAGATTTGGTAGAGTCAGACTGTATAGGGATACACCCTAACATTAATCCTACTGATATTATAAATGTGAAAGTTTGTATGTTTGGATGTGTGTTACTCAATCACGCAAAAAACGGCTGAATGAATTTGGATGAAATTTGGCACATAGATAGTTTGTAACCTGGATTAACACATAGGCTATGTTTTATCCTGGTAAATGACATGGCTTCATGACTGTTATCAAGTTTGTTAATATACTATACTATCCTATTAATATTAAACTGCTCTTGCCGGCAGGAAAATACGTTCAGCTAATTGCAGTTTGCTGATAAAGCCATATCTGTTATCTCTCTATGTAAACACACAGATAACACAGAGTCCATTTTGTACAAGCATTTGCATATTATCAGATCTGCATAAGTGTTCTGTGTCTCGTTCAGCCAGAGGGAGGGGGGGGGGAGAGAAATACAGGAAGTGAGAAGCAGACACTGCAGTCAGAGTGCTGAGAAACTGAGATGGGAAAAACCCTTTAATCTAAATTAGCAGTTTCCCAATTTTAAACATGGTGAGAAAACGAAAATCTAATTTGTTGCAAAATTCTCAAAAATGAGAGCTATGAATCTAGCCATAAGTCAACAGACTTTGCCTCAAACAGAGCTGAGATGGATTGAGCAAGCTAGGTCTTAGAGCAGCCGAAATGCCGGAGCAGGCGGATCATCGATGTCAACAACATTCTCATTATATGGCGTCTAAGTGAGCTGCTGAGATGCTAGAACAATCACAGGCATGGCATGAGGAACAAGTTCAGTGGCAGGTCAGCTTGAGAGCTGCCAAAACACCGGAGCAGGCGGATCATTGATGCCAACAACACGTATACAAAGTCGTGGGAAGAAGCTAGTATACATTAATACACCCAGTTATTAAGGCATATTTATAAAGTTATCAGAATACTGTAGCTTAAAGAATGCTATGAAAATATTGTCCATGTGGGGTACAATTTGGGGTTATTATTAAGGATGGTTACACATGGACTTTAAGAGGTTTGACTGAACCAAACTCACCATGCTGATGCATGAACCATTTTACTTGCCCAAAACATGAAGATTTGAAACAGCCTTAAAAACATTATCAGTCCGCACTTGCCCTATACCTTTGACGTTGCAAGCTGGCTCAAGTGAAGCAAGATCACAAGAGTTAACCTGTTCATATGACAGCCAAGTTCCTTCTGAAGGCTTCCAGGCTTGTCATAGAAATATTACTATGACCCCGTAGTCAGTAGGGGTGGTGAATGCGAACACTTTTTGCAATTTATTTTAACATTACTCTATTAAAAGTTATGATTTACAATGTTTTTGGAGACCATTTATTGATTGTAAACTAGACAACCTTTACCTAACCAGATACAACAACAAAAGGGTAAAATCAAAGACACTGCTGCATTGAAAACGAATTGAGACAATATTTTTAGGAGTCCCATTAAATGTTTATAGGAAATTTTTAAGTTACCGTATGATTTTATCTTAAATTTACAGAGGAAAAGTACATTAGAGATTTGGTCAAGGAGTTAAGAAGAAAACATATTATATACTAAAATGCCAGCTGATTATACACCTAACAACAAATGGTACATAAACTTTCAGTAATGGAACACAAGGTCCTTTCCTGATATTTAAGCCTGCAGGAAACCAAGTATAGAGATTAAAAATTCGAAAACGCCTCCCTGTCACAAAGGCATTGCTTTAGATTTCCTTTCCATGATGGATTTTTAAGCTGCTCAATGTCAGAAACTTTAAGTAAGTTGACTTTGCCATTATGGTAAAATAAAATAAATGTGTTGGGTTTCATTAGAAATATTGCACTTCTTGGGACTATTAATGCTTTTTCAGTTTTATAAATGATAGACATTTTATTTCCTCTCAGGGTTTGGGGAAGTTACTCGGTAACAGCAGTGGTGCGGACCCAAATCGTCAATGAAAGGACAAAAAATATATAGCAAACTGGTGTATTTGGAAAAACAACAGGAAAATAAATAAACCTTGACTTCAGGCACAAAATGAGCAAAACAAAATATAGCTTTAACTTCAGGTAAAAACAAAATAAAAAACCTGCTCGTCTGAGCAACTAACTAAACAGAACTGAGAACCTAACTATACATGTGGCTTACTTCCAGCCACACAAACCATACAAGCACAATATTGTCTCACCAGACTCAGGGTTACAGGATAGAACCATACACCTCCTTTCACCTCATGGAACTGCACTGCAATGCAAGAGCGGAAGTCTATTTCTGGTCCAGGAATGAGCCAAGGATCTACACCTGGGCTGAGGCCTACTCCAGATCCACCCTGGACCACACATATGTCAGAAACCTGGGGCTAATATATATGGACTCCAGCACTCTGTCACATTCTCACAAGAGGTATGTCATGGAAAACTTCTTATGCGTTGAACATTCTATGACATAAATCACATAGCTGCTCTTACAATTAATAAAGTTCTCTATAGGAAACTCATTGTTACCACTTGAGTCAGTGACTATTTTCTATTAAACTGCAAACATTCAGGTTTATACGGAAGACCATCATATTAAAAAAAATAATTGATGAAGCCTATACTGTGATCTTGATTTGGAAAGACTGGAAAACAATGGATTTTTAAATGTGGGAACCCTGTAAGAATCTGTTCTACAGCCATTTTTTGTAAGAACAAGTATTTTCTTACCATCTTTTTGAATTAAACTAGAGGCTTGGTTTGGTACTCTGTCTAGGTATATGTTTTACTTTCCAAGACAATAATGAATCCCATGTTCACTGTAAAGCATCTCTTGGGAAGCATCCAACTTAGGTTAATCACAGTTCCTTAAATGAATGTGAATGTTTGGTGAAATGTGTCAGGTTTGGTGGGTATTGAAGTGTATGTCTTGACACTCGTCTCTGTACTGTAATTGTATTATTTAGATATCTTACAGTAACTCAGTTACTAGCTAAATTGTTTACGGTCTTGTGTTTTATGTACAGTATGTGGTATATTAAAGCTTTGCCCTTCCAACCCCTACAGCCAAACCTTAGAGTCCCCTGGCAATTTAATTGGACCATTATATCTCTCACACAGAACAATGCCATCTCAGAGGCCATCATACAGTGTAATGCCCCTTAATGACATATCACACACTAACATTGGCCACCATACAATTTAATTCAGTGGCCAAGCATGTAGTAAAATTCCCACTTAGTGGCTCCATATATTATCATTAGAGATGAGCGAGTAGTGAAATATTTGAGATTTGATATTCGTTTCGAGTAGAGCCTCAAAATTCGACTACTCGATCGAATATTGAATCCCATTATAGTATATGGGAAAAAATGCTCGTGTGGGCAGTACGCGGAAAGCACACAGACCCCATTATAGTCTATGGAGTCTGTGCGCTTTAACTGTACAGCGTTTGCAGTTGCGCTGATATTCCGTTTGGGGGGATCCTCCTGCGGACTCCTTCCAGACGGGAGGCAAGCGCAAATGTGAACCAGCCCTTACTCGTCCTGCAGAACCAGCATTGATTGGCCGAATGCTATACACTGTATAGCATTCAGCCAAACGACACTGGTTCTGCAGCAGGCTCGTCTTTGCTAGTCGGGAGAGCTGGCAGCTTGCGGTTATGTGGGAGCTGACTTTTTCTCATAGGAATGCATTGACCAGTGTTGATTGGCCGAATGCTATACAGTGTACAGCATTCGGCCAATTAATGCTGGTTCTGCCGGAGACTCGTCTGTGACGAGGCGGAGTCTAAGATCGGACCACAATGAAGACTGCTGTGGTCCGATCTTAGACTCTGCTTGGTCACAGACGAGCCTCCAGCAGAACCAGCATTGATTGGCCGAATGCTATACACTTTATAGTATTCGGCCAATCAACGCTGGTTCTGAATCGAATCTTTACTGCAAATAGGAGAAGTATTCGATTGAGTACGAGTATTTCAAATACCGTAGTATTCGATCGAATACCTACTCGATCGAATACTACTCGCTCATCTCTAATTATAATGTCTCCTCAGTCATCCATCACACACTAAAATGTCCACCCAGTGGTCCAACACTAGTCATGTCTACCCTACCATAAACAGGACAAGTTGAGGTCTGAATGGTAGAGCTCAGAGCTGATGGCTCTGTCATTCACCTTTGTATTCAACTCATTCTGAGTATGCAGATGGAGTTGAAATTGGGAGCCACCATACAAGACAGTGCGACAGCACCAAAAATATGGACTATAGTTCACGGAGAGATAAGAACTGGTCTCTCACTACCATGGGGCCTGCTGCACTATGCACTATATGACCTGTGGTTAAAGCAGCCCTTATCTTTTTCAATACCTGCCCCCCATAGCTGCATTACATTTTCACCTTCAATGACTCTACCCACTCCCACATATTACTGTGCAAACACACAGTATAATATCACTTTAGTAGCCCCCACATTGTATAACGTCCCCTCAGCGCCCCTATACAATATAATTCCGCACCTGTATGATCCCACACCTTATTGTGTCCCTTTGTGGTTTCCACACAGTATGTATACCTTTCACTGTAATATATCCCCTTGTGGTCCTCACAATATGTAACACCTTCTTCATTTTACCCAACACAGTACAATGCAAAAAAAAAAAAAGTACATATCTCACCCCCATTCATCTAGAGTCCATTTCAGTCTCTCAGTAACTTGGAGCATCAGGTGCAATGTAGTGACATCATCACATCACCTGCTTGCATGGAAGCCATATAGATAGGGAATGGTGAAGCAAGGAGATGCCAACTCCCTGCTTCACTAGTGCACTTAGCTTTATATATGCAGTAAGAGTAGAGAACAGGGACAAAATCTGCTAAACCCGGAACACTTGCAAGTTATAGATTTCGGGGGAACAGACACCCTATAGTCACAATCTTTTTTTAGACCCCCCCCAAAAAAAAAAAAAAAAAAAAAAAAAAAAAAAAAAAAAAAAAAATAAAATAAAAATAAAAGACAGCCTTGAGTGACATTTACTAATACTGATTCAACATTGATCAGTCTACCAGCAGTTTTTCTCTTACTTTTAATACTGATGACCTTTCTCTAGAATAGATCATCAATATTAGATCTGTGGGGGTCTGATAGACGAGACCCCTGCAGATCAGCTGTTGGGGTACAGTGTAGCTAGTGGTATTGTTTACAAGCCACAATGCAGCAGCTTTTCGTACTGCAGCACTGTCCCATTGAGGGCTCCAATGGGCTCCAATGACAAGACTCCCTGCTGTCCAGGGCTCCAATACCAAAACCCCCTGCTACGAATCATATGATGATTTAGCAGTGTTGCCACCGGAACGTAAACAATATCTCCATATTGGTTGGGGGGTTTAGCTGTCAGACCCTTGCAGACCTAATATTAATGACCTATCTTAGGATAGGAAATCAATATTATAAACTGGATAACCCCTTTAAGCCGGTCACATGCATAAGATATTTATCTTCAGGCCTTTGGCTGATCCAGCAAAATTTGATGAAATCTGTCGAGAATCTGATGTCTCTAATGGCCATACACATAACATTAACAGCAAATGCTAACAAGATACCCCAAATCTACCAATCCTTGTATGCGTATGGTTGCAATGAGTAAATATAGCATTTAGCCTAAAGTCTATTCTTTTTAATGCAATTGCACGACCGAGATAAAATATATTCCTTACATTTTACAACAGACAAGAGCAAATGCATGTATAAGAAAATAAAATATATGATCTAACAATATCAAACAAATGCAATTTATATCCAGAAGTGACAACAACTTTTAGTTCTGCTTATAGTATATACACACAATAAATCTTTATAGTACTGTATATGTGTCATGCTAATTATTATGTAAAGCGACTGTATACTTGTATGTTCTCAGTTTCTCCCTGTATGTGCACAATTGCTTAAACAGCTCCCTCTGGTGGATCAAGATTAAGAAATTCAGTCACATTTCCAAGCAGTAGCAGTCAGGGAAGTATTGCATTATTTTCTTAGTAAGAACATGCCATCCCATAACACACAAATCCCAAAACATGATCAGTTTCTTGCTTTTTCTTACTTCTCCAAAGACACAAGTTCTAAAGCAGATCATCTGTGAGACTTTTCTATCAAAGACAGCATGCTAAGAAATGTGGTTTGAGATGCTGCTGATAAGATAGCAGACCAAAAATCTTATAGACTGAATGGAAATTAGCAGATGTGCGGAGGACATTGGCATTAGTTACATATCTTCAAAGATCAAAGGGATTTAACCCCTTAACGACACAGCCTAGTTTGCACCTCATTCTAAGAAGTTTTTTTTTTTAACTTCCGATTGACATAGTAATTAGAGATGAGCGAACACTAAAATGTTCGAGGTTCGAAATTCGATTCGAACAGCCGCTCACTGTTCGAGTGTTCGAATGGGTTTCGAACCCCATTATAGTCTATGGGGAACATAAACTCGTTAAGGGGGAAACCCAAATTCGTGTCTGGAGGGTCACCAAGTCCACTATGACACCCCAGGAAATGATACCAACACCCTGGAATGACACTGGGACAGCAGGGGAAGCATGTCTGGGGGCATAAAAGTCACTTTATTTCATGGAAATCCCTGTCAGTTTGCGATTTTCGCAAGCTAACTTTTCCCCATAGAAATGCATTGGCCAGTGCTGATTGGCCAGAGTACGGAACTCGACCAATCAGCGCTGGCTCTGCTGGAGGAGGCGGAGTCTAAGATAGCTCCACACCAGTCTCCATTCAGGTCCGACCTTAGACTCCGCCTCCTCCGGCAGAGCCAGCGCTGATTGGCCGAAGGCTGGCCAATGCATTCCTATGCGAATGCAGACTTAGCAGTGCTGAGTCAGTTTTGCTCAACTACACATCTGATGCACACTCGGCACTGCTACATCAGATGTAGCAATCTGATGTAGCAGAGCCGAGGGTGCACTAGAACCCCTGTGCAAACTCAGTTCACGCTAATAGAATGCATTGGCCAGCGCTGATTGGCCAATGCATTCTATTAGCCCGATGAAGTAGAGCTGAATGTGTGTGCTAAGCACACACATTCAGCACTGCTTCATCAAGCCAATACAATGCATTAGCCAGTGCTGATTGGCCAGAGTACGGAATTCGGCCAATCAGCGCTGGCCAATGCATTCTATTAGCCCGATGAAGTAGAGCTGAATGTGTGTGCTAAGCACACACATTCAGCACTGCTTCATCAAGCCAATACAATGCATTAGCCAGTGCTGATTGGCCAGAGTACGGAATTCGGCCAATCAGCGCTGGCTCTGCTGGAGGAGGCGGAGTCTAAGATCGCTCCACACCAGTCTCCATTCAGGTCCGACCTTAGACTCCACCTCCTCCGGCAGAGCCAGCGCTGATTGGCCGAAGGCTGGCCAATGCATTCCTATGCGAATGCAGACTTAGCAGTGCTGAGTCAGTTTTGCTCAACTACACATCTGATGCACACTCGGCACTGCTACATCAGATGTAGCAATCTGATGTAGCAGAGCCGAGGGTGCACTAGAACCCCTGTGCAAACTCAGTTCACGCTAATAGAATGCATTGGCCAGCGCTGATTGGCCAATGCATTCTATTAGCCCGATGAAGTAGAGCTGAATGTGTGTGCTAAGCACACACATTCAGCACTGCTTCATCAAGCCAATACAATGCATTAGCCAGTGCTGATTGGCCAGAGTACGGAATTCGGCCAATCAGCGCTGGCTCTGCTGGAGGAGGCGGAGTCTAAGGTCGGACCTGAATGGAGACTGGTGTGGAGCGATCTTAGACTCCGCCTCCTCCAGCAGAGCCAGCGCTGATTGGCCGAATTCCGTACTCTGGCCAATCAGCACTGGCTAATGCATTGTATTGGCGTGATGAAGCAGTGCTGAATGTGTGTGCTTAGCACACACATTCAGCTCTACTTCATCGGGCTAATAGAATGCATTGGCCAGCGCTGATTGGCCGAATTCCGTACTCTGGCCAATCAGTGCTGGCCAATGCATTCTATTAGCTTGATGAAGCAGAGTGTGCACAAGGGTTCAAGCGCACCCTCGGCTCTGATGTAGCAGAGCCGAGGCTGCACAAGGGTTCAAGCGCACCCTCGGCTCTGATGTAGGAGAGCCGAGGGTGCACTTGAACCCTTGTGCAGCCTCGGCTCTGCTACATCAGAGCCGAGGGTGCGCTTGAACCCTTGTGCACACTCTGCTTCATCAAGCTAATAGAATGCATTGGCCAGCGCTGATTGGCCAATGTATTCTATTAGCCTGATGAAGTAGAGCTGAATGTGTGTGCTAAGCACACACATTCAGCTCTACTTCATCGGGCTAATAGAATGCATTGGCCAGCGCTGATTGGCCAGAGTACGGAACTCGACCAATCAGCGCTGGCTCTGCTGGAGGAGGCGGAGTCTAAGATCGCTCCACACCAGTCTCCATTCAGGTCCGACCTTAGACTCCGCCTCCTCCAGCAGAGCCAGCGCTGATTGGCCGAATTCCGTACTCTGGCCAATCAGCACTGGCTAATGCATTGTATTGGCGTGATGAAGCAGTGCTGAATGTGTGTGCTTAGCACACACATTCAGCTCTACTTCATCGGGCTAATAGAATGCATTGGCCAATCAGCGCTGGCCAATGCATTCTATTAGCGTGAACTGAGTTTGCACAGGGGTTCTAGTGCACCCTCGGCTCTGCTACATCAGATTGCTACATCTGATGTAGCAGTGCCGAGTGTGCATCAGATGTGTAGTTGAGCAAAACTGACTCAGCACTGCTAAGTCTCTGCATTCGCATAGGAATGCATTGGCCAGCCTTCGGCCAATCAGCGCTGGCTCTGCCGGAGGAGGCGGAGTCTAAGGTCGGACCTGAATGGAGACTGGTGTGGAGCGATCTTAGACTCCGCCTCCTCCAGCAGAGCCAGCGCTGATTGGTCGAGTTCCGTACTCTGGCCAATCAGCGCTGGCCAATGCATTCTATTAGCCCGATGAAGTAGAGCTGAATGTGTGTGCTTAGCACACACATTCAGCTCTACTTCATCAGGCTAATAGAATACATTGGCCAATCAGCGCTGGCCAATGCATTCTATTAGCTTGATGAAGCAGAGTGTGCACAAGGGTTCAAGCGCACCCTCGGCTCTGATGTAGCAGAGCTGAGGGTGCACAAGGGTTCAAGTGCACCCTCGGCTCTCCTACATCAGAGCCGAGGGTGCGCTTGAACCCTTGTGCAGCCTCGGCTCTGCTACATCAGAGCCGAGGGTGCGCTTGAACCCTTGTGCACACTCTGCTTCATCAAGCTAATAGAATGCATTGGCCAGCACTGATTGGCCAGAGTACGGAATTCGGCCAATCAGCGCTGGCCAATGCATCCCTATGGGAAAAAGTTTATCTCACAAAAATCACAATTACACACCCGATAGAGCCCCAAAAAGTTATTTTTAATAACATTCCCCCCTAAATAAAGGTTATCCCTAGCTATCCCTGCCTGTACAGCTATCCCTGTCTCATAGTCACAAAGTTCACATTCTCATATGACCCGGATTTGAAATCCACTATTCGTCTAAAATGGAGGTCACCTGATTTCGGCAGCCAATGACTTTTTCCAATTTTTTTCAATGCCCCCAGTGTCGTAGTTCCTGTCCCACCTCCCCTGCGCTGTTATTGGTGCAAAAAAGGCGCCAGGGAAGGTGGGAGGGGAATCGAATTTTGGCGCACTTTACCACGTGGTGTTCGATTCGATTCGAACATGGCGAACACCCTGATATCCGATCGAACATGTGTTCGATAGAACACTGTTCGCTCATCTCTAATAGTAATATATTTTCAATTGATTTATCCCTAAATAATACATTGTTTGTTTGTTTTTTAAATATTATTTGACATTTATATTTTTTCTAGGTGGTGGTGTTTTAGGATGGATAAAAACAGCAGTCACTCCATTATTCTTTTGGATTTGCTTTTACAGTATTCACTGACTGGTACAAATGATATTTGCACTGACCTCATGTCCAACAAGTAACCTAGTTAGACAAGTATTAGCAAGTAAGAAAAGGTAGTGGGAAAGGAGCAGGGCAGAAGATGGGACATTGCGCCCCAGAATTTCGCCAGATTTCTTTTGCAAAGTAGGTCAACTTAACATAGACAGTCTGAAGTGGAAGCAGACTTATCTTCCAGTATGCATCATTGTGATAATACATCTGGAACTTTTTAGGATTGCCTAGCCTGTGTACGACATGATTAGTAAATCTACTGCATTGTGTGAAACCCCCTCCCTCTGTGAAGCTAGATGTGAAAGTCAGTAGTGACCGCAGTATCTGAAGGTATAGACAGCCATGATCAGAGCTAACGCCCATCCACAGCATTGAAGCAGGGTACCAGCAGTATGCCACACACTCTGCTAGACCAAGGCATGTCACCTTTCTGTTTACATCTGTCAGAGTTGTCAGTTATCTTACCCCAGGACCAACCAGGTAGATTGCATAATCAGACAGCTTGGTGGAGGATGCGGGCATGCCAATTAACCCTTTTTGTGGACTGGGCTTTTTTTTTTTTGGGGGGGGGTGCTTCTCTGTCAGAGGAACGCATATATCCTAGGTAAATGAGGGCAATGCCCCATTGTGCTTTCCTTTGGTAGAGAGTACTGTTCCTATCAGTTCATTGGAGGGACCACAATGTATTCACCCCAGGTGGATTGTATACTCTGACACTTCAGTATTATGGTCTCCATTTATAACAGTGCTGTGCCGTATCTAGCAGGTGATTTGGAATTAAAAAGTGGATATTCTCTCTTAGAAAGCATATATGGCCTGGTATTAGAAGATCTGACCCACCTTGAGTGCTCCCACAAGTGGTGATTGTCAGATTAAATCACAATTGGGTTTGGTTACTTTATTTGATCAGTGTTTAGATTGTATTTTTAATGTTATATAACCTTACAAATAAACGTAAAACATCTGAGTAAATCTGTTTTTTTTTGTGCATCACAACAGACTGCTGTGAGTCCACAATATGTCTCTGTGTCTGTTTGATTTTATATTGATGTACACAGAGACATCCTCTGACTCAAGCTGTTTCTGTCCTATTATCTGTGGGGGCATCGGATGGCAATAACTGAGATCAGATATGTTTGATAGTAAGTCTTTTAACACTTGGTCTATACTGACTGCAGCATCTAAGACACAGGGAATGGCCGACACTTGCAAGGAACAGAAGTTAAATAAAAATCAAACAAAAATCTATTCAATAGACAACATTGCTTTTCCCCCAAAATAAAAATACATTTTAGTTAAATATTAATATATACAATGTATACAAAGTATACTGGTCTATGTATACCAATACAATAGATGTGAAACAATGGCATCAAGATGTGACCAAAGTGTAGAATTCAGTTATACAGTAATGCAAGAGGTTTTATAGAAATATGAAGAAAATTTACTTATTTTCCAAGTACACTGTAACTGTAAATAAATAGTATTAGGGTTTATTTACAGCACAAAATCAGTGGCATATTGTTTTCAAGTTGAAGCAGAGTTCAAATCAGGACATTGAAACAATAAGTTTCCTGCTTGATTTTGTGTCCGATTCTGCTGCAGAGCCCATGGTGCAAAATACTCCGATTAGTAGGCAGAACAGTCGGTGCATTGCTTCCCAAAGCTGATCCAGATGCGGGGGAAGGGGTATAAATCAGGCAATGCTGGGCAGTAGTTATGGCCGCTTATCTAGAGCAGAGAGTAAAGACCTGGCAGGAGAAGAAACACCCCATAAGTTCTTTTTCAACTAATCTGCATAAGAATGAAATGCAATTTATTTTAAAAAAACTGGAGCTGCAATGGAAAATATGAAAGCCACCTTTGGAAAGTGTAGTAACTAGAGATGAGCGAGTAGTACTCGATCAAATAGGTTATTCGATCGAATACTACGGTATTCGAAATACTCGTACTCAATCGAGTACCACTCGCTGTTCGAATGTAAAAGTTCGATGCAGAACCAGCATTGATTGGCCGAATGCTATACAGTCAGCCAATCAATGCTGGTTCTTCTCCTACCTTTAGAAGTCTTCTCCGTGCAGCTTCCCCGCAGCGTCTTCCGGCTCTTCATTCACTCTGCAAGGCATCGGGCCTGGGCAAAGCCGACTGCGCATGTCCGCTTGCAGTGTGGGCATGTGCAGTCGGCTCTGCCCAGGCCCGATGCCTGGCAGAGTGAATGAAGAGCCGGAAGAGACAGAAGACGCCGCGGGGACGCTGCAAGTAGAAGACTGCACGGAGGATCCAGCCCGACCCTCACTTGTGAACTTGGTAAGTATAATTTGATCGAACGTTGAAACGAGCATTTTCCCCCATAGACTATAATAGGGTTCGATATTCGATTCGAGTAGTCGAATATTGAGGGGCTACTCGAAACGAATATCGAAACTCAAACATTTTAGTGTTCGCTCATCTCTAGTAGTAACAACTCTACAAAGTACTGGCAGATTTCCCTGCTGACTTACTCCCTTTAATTCACTAACATTGGGTTAACTTAGCAGTGACACAGAATTGTGTTTTTCCGCGTTACATTGATTGATTGTGTTATTTTAATATACCAGAGATTCATTTTCAGAGAATTTTCTTCTACATCCTTATAGAAGAGCTGCAGTGAAATGAAGCAGACAGGGCTCATATGTTACTAATGCTCCACTTTTTCTGGAGTCAATTAAACTTGCACATAAGGTTTTTGTCATTGTAGTTTTTCTTCTCATTCAAGTGTAAAATCAATTATGTTTTTAAATGGCTGGAATCTGCTCAGTAACCCGTAGATAATGGAGGTCAGCAGGTAATGGCTTATTACTACATACCGCCTAGGAAGTTAGGCAGATCGGATTAGAAGACCGTTCTAATTAGATAAAACAACTAAAGAAACATATACTGGAACTTTCTCCTATGACATGTCTATTTATAGCTGGGTTGTTACTGTTTACATATTTAATACAAGCTGTAAGGAGATGGAGAAGGATTCTAGCAGTAAAACAGAGCAGATATACAGAAGATTGCTCGCCCTGAGGACCGAAATAATCCTCTATGTAATCTCAAGTTAAAAGTAAGAGTGCTTGGTTGTACTGCACTGCAATCCACCAATGCCCAGAATTACGTTAGTTGATCTCCGCTAGATGCTTGAGTTCAGCTACACATAACTAAGATTTCATGGTGATGACTTGGCCACCAAATTCTCCAGATTTTAATCAGATTGGGCTTCTGTGGAATGTTTTGGAGAAAGCAAATCTGATCCATGGATGCCCAACCTTGCCACATACAGAACTCAAAGACTAAATATACAAAATAAGTATCACACTTCTTCCCTTCATATCTTACATTCCTTTGATCCTATTCCATTTTTTTACATACAGATGTAGCAGTGCTAAACCAAATTTCTTCAGTTAGTTCTTCATTTGCAGTGTGATACCTTATCATAGCAAACAAGAAAAAACTAAGAAAAGTCACAGAATAATGTTTTTTTTCCAATGGCTTTTTATTGTTTTTTTGTTGTCTTAAGATATCTGCTGCTAACTCGGCTATATACAGCGCCGCACCTCCCATGAGGCGACCTGAAGTGACCGCTTCAGGCGGCGCAATGCCGGGGCTCCGGGGTGGGGGGGGGAAGCGGCATTTTTGTGTCACCATCTCCGAGCGGTGGATTGGGGCAGCCCTGTGGACGCAGCGCTGCTCCAGTGGCCGCCCCTCACGCTTAGCAGAGAGCAGGTCCTCTCTCTGCCTGCTAACGCCGCCCTCTCCGCCCCCTCCGCTCCAATCCGCCCATACGCTCCGCCCCCTCTGTTCGGCCCCACCCCCTCCGCTTGGTTCTGCCCCTCCTACCGGGGGGGGGGGGGGTGCTTAGTGACGTCCGCCTCAGGCAGCACAAGGACTAGGTTCACCCTTGGCTATATATATAATAGGGTCAATGTTCTTCCTCTTCCTTCACATTTTGTTGTATTTGGATGAATTCCAATGGAGCGAAGTAGGAGTGTCCCTGCCATGAGCTATCTGTTGTAAGATTAACAGACTGTTAAGATCTGCCCATGTGACTATACTTCATCTCCTCAATTACCTGCCCTTGTGGCTATGCTCCATCTCCTCAATCTGTCCTTGTGGCTATGCTCCATCTCTTCAATGACCTGTCCAGGTGGCTCTGCTCCACCTCCTCAATAACCTGCCCATGTTGCTATGCTCCACCTCCTCAATGACCTGCCCTTGGGGCTATGCTCCATCTCCTCAATGATCTGTCCTTGTGGCTATGCTTCATCTCTTCAATGATCTGCCAAGGTGGCTATGCTCCACCTCCTCAATGACCTGCCCAGGTGGCTATGCTCCACCTCCTCAATGACCTGCCCAGGTGGCTATGCTCCACCTCCTCAATGACCTGCCCAGATGGCTATGCTCCACCTCCTCAATGACCTGCCCAGGTGGCTATGCTCCACCTCCTCAATGACCTGCCCAGGTGGCTATGCTCCACCTCCTCAATGACCTGCCCAGGTGGCTATGCTCCACCTCTTCAATGACCTGCCCAGGTGGCTATGCTCCACCTCCTCAATGACCTGCGCAGGTGGCTATGCTCCATCTCCTCAATGACCTGTCCACGTGGCTATGCTCCATCTCCTCAATGACCTGTCCACGTGGCTATGCTCCATCTCCTCAATGACCTGTCCATGTGGCTCCTCAATCACTCTGTAGCTGTGGATTAAAGTTCTGTGTTAAACTCCTGTGTTCTCCGCAGTATTTTAACAGGACTGTTTGGTTCAGGTACACATAAAAGATGATTGCAGATTTAAAAACAATGGAGACAATATTACCTACCTTTAATATTAATGTCTAGGTTTACTGTTTCTTTAAAGGATCTTTTACTAACAACTTGGTATTAGATACAAAAGGACTCCTTTAGAGATCTTGCAGAGTCCAGGCATTGAGAGATGTGAATTTCTGGATGCATGCACCAACATGATTATAAATTATCATTGAGTAAAACTATTCCAAAAGGAATTGTTAGTACCATGGTCTAGGTGCATATATCCTCAGTATTTTTCTAGTACATTTGTCCTTTTAAGTTGTATCCCAAGGATGCTAAAACCATTAAAAACTAGCAGGGAAAAAGTCCTGACAATTTACCCATGTGTTAGTAAGTTACATCGGAGCCCCATGTCTTTCTGAGTCTAGTGGCATATAGAAAAAGTATACCACATAGCATGCTATTTTGCATTGGGAGACATATAAAACTACACAATATGTGTGCCTCTATGCTTCTTTTCATGCAACCATTGAGTTTATTTGCCTTGACAGCCAAAGACTGGATCAAGTTGTTTATTGTCTACAATTATCTGATTTATCAGATTTATTTCTTATTTTACTATGTAATACATTACTTTTCACTCAATGATGTATAGCCCAGTCACAGAGTGGACACACAAAAACATAGGATGCTACTTTGTTACACAATAGCATAAAACAATATTGTCTTGAAAAACTAACCATCTTGTGATACACATCTACACATGTTCAGCCAAGGAGAAAGGTAAGGAAGGACACATCTGTATTGTTTACCGCTTGCTTCTTATGTAGAAATAGAGATATAGGTATACTAGTGAGAACCAATAAAGCGCAATGTCCTATTGTTCTACTTATGCTATATGAATGACATATTTACTTCACAGACATGACAACTTGGAAATGGGTTTAGCAAGGAGGTCAACCCCAGCTGATACATAGATATTAGCTACTTTGTCACAAGGTACTAGCTATTAGCAGTGCCCAGCTCCTGGAAAATTGCAACCTGGTGCTTAAAGATAATAAGCAATAGAGTAAATTGTTATGTAAATTGACTGAGTATAGAACATCATCAATGATAACAGCTGCTGCATATTAAATTGGACCTTACTAGAACTCTATCTCCAGGTCATAATTGGTTGGGCCAAACCAAGCATGAAAAGTTGGCTTTCTGTGGTCATATACATTTAAACACTAGATTTGGGGATTTCAATCTGTATGTATGTTCTAAATAGATTCCTAATTCCCATTCTATATAGTAATTGGATTGTGTATATGGATTTTCTGTATGACATTCATAGTGTTGTGCATTAAGGATAAAGATATAGAGCGGTATTATCAGTTTTTGTTTTTTTTTCTATTTCCCAAATTATAAACATTCATCATCCTCACTGTAAATATTTTTGCATCGCCTGACTCAGTTTTCTGCCAACACTTAAGCCCACATTTTCATAGTTGTGACCACACGTAAAGATTCTCTCATTTAGTTGTAAATTGCTAATTGTCTTGAATCCATTTCAATACCATAACACAAAAGGTTAACCAAAGCTTTGAAAGGCTGAAATTCACCCCCTACTAGGTGGTCACACATTGATACAAATAGGATAGTCAGCATATCACTTTCTGATGAACTGTCACATAGCCATGTTGTGCTTTGAAAAGCTGCTTAGCGTGCACTGCACATATGTCTGGCCAATACAACATATAAGGGAAGATGCATTTATAAATGAAATACTATTTCCGTGAATCCATACTAAGCCTAACCCATGATATAACCTCTTAAAGACGCAGACTATTTTGGCCTTCAGGATATAGCATTTTGTTTTTGCACCTGAGAGCCATATGCAGTTGTTTTTTTTTTTTTTTTTTTTTTTCACATTCATCATTCAATGTATGTAACACTATAAAATAACACTGTATTCTGTAGGTCATTACCGGATATCGTATGTATAGCTTATTCTATATTTTACTACTCTTGTACAATGAAACCATGAGACCATAACTTTTTCAATAGATAGATAGATAGATAGATAGATAGATAGATAGATATTTTGATTCAAAAATAAATAATAAAAAATATATATATTGTAAGAAAGTGACAGGAAAAGTCCTGGAAGGACGCTATATCTCCCCCAGAGTCCTCTCTTATGTGTGGTGAGTGAGGGCTTCATATAGCTGTAGCAAGGCATCTGTCAGTATTAACCTCTTCTCATCCTACTGCAGGAAGGAGATTTTGTGCACAGGTGGGAACAGTTAGGCCTAATCACAGGCCTATAAAGCCTCTCAAGACTTCAGTCCTGGGCAGTTCCTGGGGGAGAGTGGTGGAGCCAGGTCTTGTCCATCCAAACTGAAAACTGGTGAGACCAGTGGGTGCTCTACAGCTGGTATTTTGTTGATTTGTTTTGTCCGTGTGGTTGAAGCAAGCCACATAGACAGAGTGCTTCTGTATAGTTAGTCGCCTAGCCGGGCAGGTATTTGTGTTTCTGTTTTTGCCTGAAGTAAAGGCCTGTTTATTTTGTTTGCCAGCACCTTTAACTTTTTGTTGCAAAATAAATACACAGGGCTAAACCCTGTTGAAACTGATTTTGGTGTCTGTCTCTGACTGTCTGGGTCCACTGCTGCTACCGCTGAGCTTACCTCCCCCACAATATATATATATATATATATATATATATATATATATATATATATATATGTATGTATAGATTCAGTACTAGAGATGAGCGGACAGTAAAATGTTCGAGGTTTAATATTCGTTTTGAGTAGCCCCTCAATATTCGACTACTCAAATCGATCCTCTGTGCAGTCTTCTCCTTGCAGCGTTCTCCATGGCGTCTTCCGGCTCTTCATTCACTCTGCCAGGCATCGGGCCTGGGCAGAGCCGACTGCGCATGCCCGCACTACAACTGGACATGAACAGTCTGCTCTGCCCAGAGTGAATGAAGAGCCGGAAGACGCCGCGGGGAAGCTGCACAGAGAAGACTTCTAAAGGTAGGAGAAGAACCAGTGTTGATTGGCTGACTGTATAGCATTCGGCCAATTAATGTTGGTTCTGCATCGAACTTTTACATTCGAACAGTGAGTGGTACTCGATTGAGTTCGAGTATTTTGAATACCGTAGTATTCGATCGAATACCTACTCGATCGAATACTACTCTCTCATCTCTATTCAGTACATCTTATTGATTCAGTTTTAAAACATTTTTTAGAGGGTTATTAAAAAGTCAATTTTAATTCCGTCATTGTTTTTTGAGCTTTTATACATTGCTAAATATGTGATATAAACAACATTCTAACTTCGTTATAAATGCAATAATATAAGCAATTTGTTTTATAAGTGGAATGAAATTAATTTAATTGAAAATAAAATTACCTGTAAGTGGAACTTCTTTGATTACTTCTGTAGTATGCTACAATACTGCATTGCAGTGTATTATTGCAGTGCAGTATTGCAGTGTATTATGGGCTGCCAAGGTTATAATGACAGGCAATCTTAAGGCTCTTCTTTAGATACTGTTGTAATCTTCCCCATTTCTGTAATACAAAGTTCTTAAGTTCTTTTTTAGAACGAGAACTTACTCCATTATGGTATAAAAGGAAATCAAGACAAAAGAAGAAACAAGCAAACAACTTATCAGAGTGCACAGAGACTCACATCTACAAACAACCATGTATTACAGCAAAAAGAACACAAAGATTTATTAAACACAAAGTGGTTATTAGTAATTCACCGGGGACTGTTTTCTTCCATACAAGCAGTTCTTTTTATGAAATTAAGAATAAAAGTAATTATGATTAAATGAATTCCAGCTGTATCAGCATCATTACTGTTATAATCATTACAATATTCTCAGCCTTATTATGCTCTACATGGTGAACACTTTATTCCTTCTGTCTCCTACATTCCTAGAACTCACGCTTAATGGAATTCCATTACATTATACAATGCATTAGATCTTGCGTTTAAAGCCTACACTTCCTGTTTGTGTAATGATTCTTGAAAGTAGATATACAGAGAAGATATCCTCGCAGCCAGAGCACAACTTCCTATTTTCAGCACCATGGACAGCGATCAATGACTGTTATGAAGCACTTTTACTCACTATAGGAGAGTTCTTGAAGAAAGCGTCAGGGAGTTTTCAAAGCATTGCACATTTTAGTCTATCAAGGTGTTTTAAATAGAAAGTATGTTATTGTTTAAGATAAGATAAGATAATTCTTTAATAGTCCCACCATGGGGAAATTTCAGTCTGTTACAGCAGCATGATAATGCTGGATCATAACAGTAATATATTACAGTAGGAGACACACATAAGCTCAGAATAGGAGAAAAATACTAGGAGTCTTAGCAGCTAAAGAAAAAAGAAGATGTCAGGATCATTTAGTTCTCTGTGTGGAGTGATCGCTTAGCCTGATGTAGATTCTATAGCTTAACCCTGGTTGGGAGGAAAGACCTCCGATAGCGCTCCTTCTCACACTTAGGGTGAAGCAGTCGGTCACTGACAGGACTGCCAAGGTCTCATACATGAGGTGAGATTTATTCTCCAGCTTGGAGCTCACCAAACCTATATCCTATAACCGTATATCTTCTTTGTTTTTTGGTTTTATATTCATGTTAAGATCTCGCTTTCAACTCTACCTGTACCACTTTATAATATTACTATTTTTTTCCCCGCACTGTCATATTGTAAATGTACAAATACAAATGGTGGCATCAGCAACATGTGTCAGCTGTAATACAGTATATAGCTACAGTATATAGTGATGGGGATTGTAGGTGCAGGACTGCCAAGGCCTTTGGGGTCTTGACAAAAGCCCTCAGGTCTATTATGAAATCTAGAAATCACAAAGTTTTGCTGAAGTCTCCTAGTGGCAATGGCCTATAAAATCAAAACTATACATATTTGGCTTCATTGCAAATATAACAACCAACAGTAGAAAGTGTTATTTATAATGCCCAGCAAATAACTTAAAATCAATGGCAGTGGTTACAATTGTAAGTTCTTTAACTGGTTAGGGACCAAGCTTTGCTCTTGGTTCTGGGCCTTATGCCAGTGCCATTGTAAACGTAACTCCTTGGCCTAGAGCTCCTGCAATCTTTCAGGATCAGGTTGGATCTCCAGCTGTCAGAGACAAGCTGGGGACCCAGAGTAGAAAATAAAAAAGCTTGATAACTGCTTCTGTCTTCTCTTTGTCACACTACATAGTGCCAATGAGCTCTGTGTAGTAAATACAGAAAGTATCACAGCCGCCTCCTCTATTGGACTCAGAGACCATGCACCCCCTGGCTCATAGCTGGCATAGACTTCAGGCATCGTTTATGCCAGTAACATCTACACCCATGTAACAGCCCCCAAGTCTCTTTCAGAAAGCGGCAAGGGTTGCATAAAAAGAAAAGTCACAAATTTGACATATCAGTACAACACATGAAGATTCAACCCCAAACATTAAAACTTTTTATTATTAAGGAAATTTCAAGGTGTTAGTAGGATGTGTTTTTACAGATTATTTTATCATGAATTTTATTTGGATTTTATAATTTGGATCATTATTCTTCCCCTACCTTTTGTCTTCTTGGCGCCGCCGTTCCAATAGTCACAGTTTTCACTGTATGCAAATGAGTCTCCAGACAGCACTGGGGGCGGTCCCCTTGTGCTCAAACACCACTGGGTGGGCGACACCTGTGCTACCTACAGACTCTCCAGCGACGCCCTCCATCTTCTTCTCATGACTGGCTCTTCTCCATGTCTTCAGCCGAAAAGCTCCAACTGCGCATGTGCTGCAGCCATTCTCCTGTGTCTGAACAGACAATCACGTAAAAAACTACAGCAAAATGGCCACCTATGTGCAGTCAGCACTTTTGTTTGAAGACGCAGAGGAGGCTAAGCAAGAAGAAGATGGAGAGTGTCGCGGGAGAGTTTGCAGGCAGCACAGGGGACGCCCCCAAGTGCAGTTTGAGTGCAGGGGAAACCGCCCCCAGTGCTGTCTGGAGACTCATTTGCATATGGTGAAAGCCGTGAATATCACCAGAACGGCGGCGTGGAGAATACATCTAAAGGTAGGGAAGAATAGCTTTTCTTAAGGCTATTCCGACGTGGTAGGCCTTAAAAAAAGGATTCTATTGATAGAATTCCTTTAAATAAGATGAATGAAAACATTAAGAAATAGCTATAATATTTATTTGTATAATACATTTTGCACATTATAATCTATAGGATATGTTTTTAAAATATTATATAGAGTGTTATATGTTTTTAGCTTTAATTATTCAAGTGGTGCATCTTTTTATCATTCATATTATATTCATATTTATTTATTTACGTAAGCATTCATGGTTGTATCCATTGACAATAGATTGTCAACATTATAAATGTTTAATTATATTTGTAAAAATGTTTAATGTTTCATTGTCTATGGATATATATATATATATATATATATATATATATATATATATATATATATATAGTCATGTTCATAGGAATACCCCTTTAATTCTTGGAATGAACATCTTCAGTTTTGTAAATCCTTTGTAAATAAATCCCTAAGACTTCATAGCCGTAAATGGGACACAGTGGGGGGGCTTTGTCTTTAACACCAGACCATTGATTTGTTAAATTAATTGTATGCATTATTTGTATTATATTGCCCATAGCTGGGAATATATTATTATTATCATACAGGAGCAGGTTTAGTGACCGGACATTGCTGCCCATTGCAGGCACTAGCTACTAAATCTAGAAACTGCTAAAAATGACGAGATGTTCTGCATTCTCATGTCTAGATACATATCATATCACAGTCAGCAGAAATTTCATTACACGCACCCTACCATCTTCCAACTACTTCTTTTTTCACTGGGTTATTAAGAAGCTAAATATCACACTGACTTCTTAATAGTAAAGTGACATAGCAAATTGGGATTTAATTGGAATTGTTCTTGCTGCTGCCTTGTGACCAAGAGGTCAAATTGATAGAAAATATTCTACTTCAGTATATTAAATAAAGAAGGGCCGGCTGTAATAATCTGCATTTACAATATTGTTGATCTACAGATGTGTTAATCACTTACACGGCGTTCACACTAGCGTCTGCTGTCCGCCCACGGGTTTTAGTCCTAATCCCCAGAGAAACTGCATAGGGGACGGTTTGCCGGTGGTCATTTGAATGGGCTTTTAAAGCAAACCACCAGTGTCTGTATGCAGCCTATTCATGGGGAAACCAATTTTTTTGGACAGACGCAAAGTCCTACATGTACAACTTTGTGTCCATGCAAAAAAAAAATGGTTTCCCCCACGGAGAGGTTACATACGGACACCAGCAATTTACTCTAAAAACCCATTCAAATGAATAGGTTTTAAAACTGACCACCGGCAAGCTGTCCCCTATCCAGTTTCTCCGAGATTAGGATGGAAACCTGTGAGTGGACAGCAGACGCTAGTGCGAACGACTCCTTACCTTGTCTACAATTTGGAGTTAATGGGTGTTTTCCACCAAACATAACCATATTATTTTTTATGGTTAACCATATTTATATTTATTATAGATAATGGAATATTTTGTAAGTATAAGTAACGGTTTTGCCGTGGTGACATTCTTCTGTCTTGATAGGTTGCCAATTGATATGAACATGAATACAGGATATTTGGATAACATTGTTGCTTAAGAAGCAGACCATGATTTTCTTATTGTGGCTGGGTTATTTTCTTGTACATTCTCTGTCCCTATCTGCTTCTGTGTAGCTGGGTTTATGACAAGTGCCAGACTATAGAAAGTTCCTGCATTCATGGTCATATCTTTTGGCAACCAATTAAGACAAAAGACAGTCACCACTGTCAGGATGGCGACAGACTTCAATTTCCCATTAAACCAATTCAATAAATATTGTGATATGTTAACAGCACCTCACACACTCCTCTGGATGGCTGAATCTAGACATTTGTAAGTTAGTATATCACTCCACCAACTTCCTATCTCTCCACACCACAGATCTCACTCACCCCGCCATTCTCCCTGTATCACCTGTGTTACTGTGGAATTTAAGGCACATTCCCCTATGGGAAGGTGCCCTAAAATTGTGGTTCTTAGCTGATCTGCCACCCTGCATCTGCCTGACTAAAATATTGACTCTATGAAGTGTTGAACTAAGGTTCTATGGGGCCATAATATTAAATGATTTGTGACTGTGACTGTGTTACTCAGGAATTCATATTATCTTGGAATCTTTCTTCATTTTCAGCTCGAAATGTAGAGCTACCCTTTAAATCTTGGCTGGCCATATACCTTATTTTAAAAGCATATTATATTTTTGAGGATTTTTCTGGAAACACTTTACTCGGCTCTTTGGAATGAGGACTTCTGGCTGCCTGGCAGGTACTTATGCAACTGTTTTCCTCTTGAAATACCTTGTAGCTTCTCCCTAATGGCTTTCTAGCAGTAAGACATTTTTCTACTTTGCATAAAATGTGTCTGTTTAGATGAACACATAATCAATGAACAGGCATACAAAGAATGAAGCGCCCCTTTCTTTTAGAAAACCGTTTGCACTTTTTTACTTCTTTAGTATTAATCTGACTGTAGAACTAAGCTTCTTGATAGATGTCCTAATTTCATCTGCAGCCCGTGATATTAAAACATTACTTTATTTCATCTGTAAGTGAAGACATTTCCCCAAAGAATGTAACAAAAGAAACTCTGAAGTTATGCTATTCATTATTGAGATATACAATAAAAGATTCCAAGAGAACATTTAATCTCTTCTCAAGGAATTCATACATAATCAATATTTGCATAAAGAAAGCTCCAGATAGATGTGAAGCTAAGCATACCAATATAAAATCTATGGTAAGGGTGCAATAAAGTACGGACAGAGCAGAGAGCACCATTACCTGCTTGCAACATTTACACCAAGTATGTTGTACAAGTGAATAGTAATAGTTCATGTTTTCATGTTCTTTTAGGATAACAATTGAATGGTTTTATGCAACCAACCAGGGCACGATATTCAACCAGGACACTGCATAATAAACATATAATAACACAGTATAATTAAAGGGATAGTGCGGGAAAAAGTACCCCCACTTTTATTGGGTAGCAGTTCAGGTAATCTCCCTAGCAGAAGTAGCTTGTCACTTCACTGCAACTCTCTAAAAGATACAAAGGAGGAGATTTATCAAACAAAATGTGCCAGAATTTTGGTGTAAGCATCTGCAGACGAGTACTATCGGGGAAGGGGGGGAAGGGACATTCTTCACCTCTTAGCTTCATCGCTGGGCGGTAGGGAATGCCGCCTCACAGTATAGCGCTACACACGGTACTGTCAGGAGGGGTGTTACTAACTAGACTGTCAGGAACGTCCTTTTAACAGTGAAGAGCTATCTGTACCGGCATCGATAGCTCTTCACCTGGGGCAAATAACGGGAAAACCGATAGTGCGCTGAATAAAACTGTATGTGCCAAGGACTTGAGAGGTCCTCTTTAAGACAGTCTAGTCTGAATTTGCACCGTCTAGCAGTGCCCCTCATCAGTAGCACAAGGTAGCAAGGATGAAGACATAGAAATGCAGTCCACAGTCCAGCTACTGGAGAGGGGCTGCCAGCAGTGCATCTCATCAGTAGCACAAGGGGTGAGGACGTGGATGAGGGGATCCAGGCCACAGTAGCTTGACTACAATTATATACTGGAGAGGGGCAGCCAGCAGTACCACAACATCAAGCGGGGTGCAGAGTGTAGTGCTGACGAGGCCCGAGCACCAGGAACCTATACTAGGGTGGATAGCAGATATTGTGGACCCACAAATAGCATGTCCCATCCACATTACTGACGAGACACAGTTCCACGTGTCTGTGCCAGCACACAAGTTCCTCGTCCTCCTCCTCATTCTTCTCCTCTTCCTCTTCCAACATCACAACCACCTTCACTGTAAATAAATAGTTAAACCCCCCAATTAATGTTTTAGTGCTCCCCCCAAGGGCCTGGAAAATAATATTTAAGGGCTCCCCCCAAGGGCCTGAAATCTAATTTTTTAGGCATTACCCCAAGGGTCAAAAACTAAAACTCTGCTGGTTAAAGGCTCAATTCACCCAAAGGGCCTAAAACACTGCTGGTACAAGGTTCTACTCACCCCAAGGGCCAAAAAGTAAAACACTGCTGGTTCAAGGCTCTACTCATCCCAAGGGCCAAAAAATAAAACACTGCTGGTGCAAGTCTCTACTCACCCCAAGAGCCAAAAACTCTGCTGGTGTAAGGCAGAACTAAATTAAAGGGCCAAAAACTATGCTGGTTAGAGGCTCAGTTCATCCAAAGGGCCAAAAACACTGCTGATTAAAGGTTCAACTCACCACAAGGGCCAAAAACACTGCTGGTTATTGGATCAACTCACCCCAAGGGCAAAAAAAAATCTGCTGGTGCAAGGCTGAACTATACTTAAAGGGCATAAAACTATGCTGGTAAAAGGCTCAAGTCACCTCAAGGGCCTCAATCTCTGCTGGTAGCTCAGCTTAAGGGCCTCTAACTTAAATTTGGAAGGGCTCGCATGAAGGACCAGAAAAGTAATTTTTGAAGGTCTCACCACATCACACACACATAATCAATGACAGATAATGGTGGGGGCTTTTGGATTTCCCAATACCTATGCCACCTGTGGTTGTCATGGGCAACGTGATTTAAAGGGGTGCATGCTAATGTTTCTTTAGCTTTTGTGTTTCTGTCCATACTATTGTGGAGGAAAGAAGGTTTCCAAGTATTTTTCCACTTTCATAGAGGTTCTATTGAGTTTGTAAAGTGTGTAGTTGATAGGCTGTGATAGTGGGGTAATTTTGGGACTTGGGCGTGTTAGATGCCCCCAGACATGCTTCCCCTGCTGTCCCAGTTACATTCCAGAGGTGTTGGCATCATTTCCTGGGGTGTCATTGTGGACTTGATGACTTTCCTGAGTTGAATTGTGGTTTCCCCTGAAACGAGCCTTTTTCTCCCATTGTCTATAATGGGATTCGATATTCGGTCGAATAGTCGAATATTGAGGGGCTACTCGAAACGAATATCGAATATTTCACTACTCACTCATCTCTACTCATGACCTCTTCTCAGACAATGACATTACTTTCATTGGCTACTTTTCTAGTAGCTCAGTCCAATTCAAAAATAGACAAATGTCCTTAAATGTACAGAATGGTGACAGCAAAGCAGAGTTTAGCTTTCCCTGGCATTGCTACCCGTACTATGTGTCTTTGACACTCCCTGTTCCAATGTTGTTATATAACTAGATACATTTGCTGTTTATGTCTCCAGAAGATTTAGTGTAGGAGTTGGAATTTATCATACTTCTTGTGTGCCAACTTTCCCAAAAATATAACTAAATGATGTGTCTAAGAAGCAACAGAAATAAATGCAACAACTTGACAGACATCTCTGGAGTCATACTGTATTTATCAGTAACTTTCTAATACACATTTCAAAGGGAAACAAACACTCTATGACACATGTGAAACTGACAGAAGATTCCCCCAAAATTGTGTGGTGCACAGTATGAGACTATCTGTGTCTTTATACTGAATATTTGTACTGCCTATATTATATATAATTAGAGTTGAGCGAGTAGTATTCGATCGAGTAAGTATTCGATCGAATACTACGGTATTCAAAATACCTGTACTCGATCGAGTACCACTCGCTATTCGAATGGAAAAATTTGATGCAGAACCAGCGTTGATTGGCCGAATGCTATACAGTCGGCCAATCAACGCTGGTTCTTCTCCTACCTTTAGAAGTCTTCTCCGCGCAGCTTCCCCGCGGCGTCTTCCGGCTCTGAATTCACTCTGCCAGGCATCGGGCCTGGGCAGAGCCGACTGTGCATGCCTGCGCTACAAGAAAATGGCCGCTTTGACTATAAGCCGCGGGGACGCTGCACGGAGAAGACTTCTCGGAGAATCCAGACCAACCCTCACTCGTGGACTTGGTAAGTTCAATTTGATCGAATGTTGTCTACCCCTGAAACGAGCATTTTTCCCCCATAGAGTATAATAGGATTCAATATTTGATTCGAGTAGTCGAATATTGAGGGGCTACTCGAAATGAATATCGAATATCGAACATTTTACTGTTCGCTCATCTCTATATATAATGTAATAATCAGTTCAGCCACCATAGAATTAATAATCCATCCAATTCAGAAGTTACTTTTGTCTTTGTTTATTAGTTTCTGACATTTGCATTGAGTGTATCAGTGGGAGCGCGTAGAATCATGAAGGCCACATTTCAATGGAATTGAAATATCTCCAATGATAAATCCCTACATTGCAGCTTTTATTTATGCGTTTCTACACATTTTAATTTATATGCAAAGTACCTACTTAAACAGTAGGATAACAAGTACATTATCATTACCTGAACACAGTACTTATACTAACATAATAGGAATCCATCTATTCAGTACTGAGTGGAGAATTAGTATTAGAGGTTTCAGAATTATCCATGCAAATCTGTAAACATTATGATTATTGCTGAAACAGGGCAGGAGGTTAATGCTTATAATCTCTTTATACAATGCTAGCACACATGGATAGGGTACTTATCTGAAAATTACCCACTTTTTTGGTTTCATTTTGGTATGTCATCATGTTCAATTGATAAAATTAATTTGTATGGTTGAATTATGGCTTCATATATCTTTTGGAATGTCAATGACTGCACTTACTGGACTCTCTTTAATGCCTGCCTATCCAAAGTTATCAGTATATGAAGAGTAAATACAGAAGTATCCTACACTAAATGAGCAGTGCAAGACATTGGGTCTTTGTTTTTATAATATACTCTCAAATTTCCTAATATCCATATAGTGTGTACAGTTTTAGTTTGTGGTTTCTTTTCTTGCAGTCACCCGTTCCAACTTCTGCGCCATCCTCTGGCCGCAGGAGGCGTGTCCTCTCATGATTTCCCGCTCCTGGACTCTGGTTATTTTGTGTTGGCATGGTTAGGGTTACTTTTGTGTGCTTTGTGATCGACAGCCTATCTACCACTCAAGCCTGGGGCAGGTTCTGGACTTCCTATAAACAGGTCATCTGCCCACACATTTTTGCTGGCTATTGTGTTTTATTCTTGCACTTGTTTTGTATTACTGATCTCTGCTCTTTAGACTTATCTTTGGATTTCAATTTGGTACTGTTTGTCTCTCTGGTTTGACCTCATCTTACTGACTCCTCTTCGGTGGTGTTTTGTCTTGCCCTGTTCTGTTCTGTGTAACGCTGATCCAGAGAAGGGACTGTCACCCAGTTGACCTCTTCCTTCTAGAGTAGTTGAGGCAAATAGGTAGTGATAGGGGATGAGTCATATTTAGGATTCACTGTCTCTGTCATTTCCTTCCTTCCAGGTGTCATCAGCAGCTACTGAGGAATTGCTCAAAAGGCAATTCCTAACAACTACTTTCTCTAAGTACGAGATTGTACTCACAGAATCAGTTGTATATTGATCCCTTCATAGTGAAAATTCAGTCAAAACATCATTCTCCCTATGGAAATTAATTTGGATAATCTACTTTTAGAAAATTTATATTATGGAGAAAGGACCACATCATGTACAGTATACAGTATATACAAAATAATGACCAATGATCAAATCTCTTCTACTCTAATCCAAACATGATCATGATCAGCAGGTAATTTGCCATAGTCGGACATGTTTAGGCCAAATGGTAAACTGGAGCCAGGGAGTTACCATTGTGTCTCTTGTGCTAAAGAGACTTTGAGACCTATGACTACCACCAAAGTTCAACCTACCAAAGTGCAATGAAGCTGTAATGGTTGAAAAAGAAACATTAGCACCATCATAATGATACATGTAACTGGTATAGATCTGTAAACTGGTGTATAAATTAACTACAATACTTATGTTTTTAGAGTAGATTATCTTTATGTAGACATTAACCTATTAAGGATTCAGACAGTTTTGTCCATTTTAAAGTTTTATTCATTTTCATGCTCTGAAAGGCATAACTTTTGTATCATGTATCTATGTGAGGACTTGTTTTTTGTGGAAAGAGCTGTATTTTTCAATTCCAACATATTTGGGATGACTTTAACTTATTGACTAAATTACTAAACTACAAACGGTGTCTCTGCATTTAGGGTTAGTTGCAGTCAAACACTTTACAGTAATGGGACTCCCTTTTCAGAAGTTAAGGGGTTAATTACAGTCTTAACTTGATCATGACTAACCCCAAATGCATGGGGGTTAATACATTTAATACATGTAATATATTACATTATACCGTACCAGATGAATAACGCTATTTTTGGATAGTGCAGACTTACACTCACCGGCCACTTTATTAGGTACACCATGCTAGTAACGGGTTGGACCCCCTTTTGCCTTCAGAACTGCCTCAATTCTTCATGGCATAGATTCAACAAGGTGCTGGAAGCATTCCTCAGAGATTTTGGTCCATATTGACATGATGGCATCACACAGTTGCCGCAGATTTGTCGGCTGCACATCCATGATGCGAATCTCCCGTTCCACCACATCCCAAAGATGCTCTATTGGATTGAGATCTGGTGACTGTGGAGGCCATTGGAGTACAGTGAACTCATTGTCATGTTCAAGAAACCAGTCTGAGATGATTCCAGCTTTATGACATGGCGCATTATCCTGCTGAAAGTAGCCATCAGATGTTGGGTACATTGTGGTCATAAAGGGATGGACATGGTCAGCAACAATACTCAGGTAGGCTTTGGCGTTGCAACGATGCTCAATTGGTACCAAGGGGCCCAAAGAGTGCCAAGAAAATATTCCCCACACCATGACACCACCACCATCAGCCTGAACCGTTGATACAAGGCAGGATGGATCCATGCTTTCATGTTGTTGACGCCAAATTCTGACCCTACCATCCGAATGTCGCAGCAAAAATCGAGACTCATCAGACCAGGCAACGTTTTTCCAATCTTCAATTGTCCAATTTCGATGAGCTTGTGCAAATTGTAGCCTCAGTTTCCTGTTCTTAGCTGAAAGGAGTGGCACCCGGTGTGGTCTTCTGCTGCTGTAGCCCATCTGCCTCAAAGTTCGATGTACTGTGCATTCAGAGATGCTCTTCTGGCTACCTTGGTTGTAACGGGTGGCTATTTGAGTCACTGTTGCCTTTCTATCAGCTCGAACCAGTCTGGCCATTCTCCTCTGACCTCTGTCATCAACAACGCATTTCCGCCCACAGAACTGCCGCTCACTGGATGTTTTTTCTTTTTCGGACCATTCTCTGTAAACCCTAGAGATGGTTGTGCGTGAAAATCCCAGTAGATCAGCAGTTTCTGAAATACTCAGACCAGCCCTTCTGGCACCAACAACCATGCCACGTTCAAAGGCACTCAAATCACCTTTCTTCCCCATACTGATGCTCGGTTTGAACTGCAGGAGATTGTCTTGACCATGTCTACATGCCTAAATGCACTGAGTTGCCGCCATGTGATTGGCTGATTAGAAATTAAGTGTTAACGAGCAGTTGGACAGGTGTACCTAATAAAGTGACCGGTGAGTGTATATATATATATATATATATATATATATATATATATATATATATACACACACACAGAACCGTAACACTGCTACATTCTACATGTTATTCTGTGCTTTTTTAACACAACTAAGTTTGTAGGTAAGAGACTACTATTGCACAGAATGAAGAAATAAATCAATTCAGTAGCTGTCAATATCTTCCTAGTCCACCCTTCCCATCTCTGAATACAAAGAGGAATCTTATGTAAACAAGCAGTCAGATTGAATATAAAGGACGTGAGAACAGCTTAATGAATAGAGAAGAAAACAAATATTGTTAATAAGACATATTACAAAATTTCTTATATCCACGTGTACTATTCATCTATGAAAGTTGTTTAGAACTGGAGGTTTGCTTTAAGCCCTCCCATAAACAATAGCAATGTAGCTATTTTGTTGTGTAGCTGTTATATATATATTAGCAATATCCTTTCCTATGATTCTTAGCAGCAGATCATTTCTAAATAAATAATATATTTCACTTTAAGCTAACTTAAAATTATTGTTTGTTGACTCTCAGTATACAGACACAGGTCTAAAGTCCAGATCTATGACCATGAATAAAACTAATTTAATTTTCTAAATGGAGTTCAGCCATCAACTACATCACTAAATCCCAGTCAAATCACAAATTCACTAAGAACACTGTACCAATTATTTTCTTTGATTCCCACCGCAGCTTACATTTCAAACTGTGACAGCTCAAAAATAGATAGGGCACGTCCTTGATCTTATTGAAAAATGAAAGCTTTGAACTTCAAAAATACCATATGAATATGGCCATCTAGTTCATTTGTATGGTATAGAGGTCACAAAATACTTGAGTCAGAAAATGTGTGTTTGAGAAACTTGAATAGACTTTGTAGCAAGGCATATATTTCAGGGTTGTATGTTTTCTAGGAATATTTACTTACCGAAGCTTGAATAAGGCTGTGACTACTAATAGTGATCCCTATAGCCTCTTTATTACCCAAAACATTACATTTTACATGAATTAAAATGGTTGGCCAGTTTCTAATTGCTTAATGTATTGTGCTGCAAAAAGCATTACTCGTATAAGGTTCACTAGGTACAGCCTATCTTTTGTCAGTTTTAGATGACGACCACATTGTTTAAAGCACCTCTGTTTACACAGAATATTCAGTGTAATGTCCAAGTGTGACGACTGATAGAGGGTCATGTGATTCTGCACACCCATCAGGAGCCTCCATTAACTATGGTTGGCATGTGCTAGTTTCCCTGGCTGTGTACACCTGGTGGACCTGGTGAGTAAGTTATATGATCTATTGTTTGCAGAAAATACATGTCAAATAGGAAACAACAGCGGAACAGTTTATAGTAGGAAAAGTACCCAAGTACAGTTCTGTTCTGTTTAGTTAGTTGCTCAGACGAGCAGGTATTTAGTTTGCTTTTGCCTGAAGTTAAGACTGTATATTGTTTTGCTCATTTGGTGCCTGAAGTCAACGTTTATTTATTTTCCTGTTTTTTTTCTAAATAAACCCGTTTGCTGCAAATTTTATGTCCTTGTCTTGATTGTTTGGGTCCGCACCACTGCTACTACAGTTCTACTGGCACTACAGTTTTATCCATTAATTTGTTTATATTAAAGATAAATGAAGGAAGATAAATATGTTTTTCCAACATATAAAATATTTTAATTATATAAATTTACCCAAGACCAACCCAGGAGAGAATAAAAATGGGTAGGGTGTGGATAAAAAAATAAAGGAATGGGGTAATATAAATTCTTACTTTATACCTCCTATTCCTTTGAGATGTAATTCTGTGTTTGGCACCAAAAACTGATGAAAACTCTCTCACGAACTGCAACTTTTTTGCCAAAGTTATATGTGAAATTACCCTTAAGCAAACTTGCTGAATCCTATGGAGGAGCGCTTAGAGATAAGTCATTTTAGTTAAACGTAAATTAAATTTATTACTATTACTCTAAATGCCAAATCAAGAAGTAGATATGGAGCCAAAGAGTACTTAGTAGGAATTTGTAATAAAAAATGAGCAATATAAAATGTATTCCAAATTATCTTTTAATTGTAAACTTCAAATGTGCCCTTTTAAACTGATGAGTTTTACCCCTTTGACTCTAAAAAATGAGAGAATACAAATAAATGAAAGGTTAATGGATCTATATTTTTCTAATTTAAATGAAAAAAACACAGAATAACTGGTGACCTTTCCATTCTGCTCCACTTTGTAGTTATGTTGGCTTAAACTGCGTAATATGTGGTTTTATTTAGTTTGAAAAGCCGTGTTCTGTATAATTAGTATCAGAAGGTCTCTCCGCTTGACATCAAGGCGGCGTCTGCTTTACTCTACCGTCCATGCTTCAATATCAAGTATTCAAATTCTACTTGTAGCCATAGATTACAATAAAAGCTTTCAAACACTTATTTAACCTTTTATGTGAAACAAAATGGCCTTGATCAATATCTTAATGTTGTAGTTACAGATAAAGGGAATGTTCTACGCATTTCATATCCATTCATTATAAGAGCATCTTCAAAATAGGAATAACGTGGTAGATTTGTGAAGACTTCTTAGGCTAAGGCCCCGATGTTGCGGAAGCTGTTTTTTTGTTTTTTTTTCAAAATTTCATGTGTTTTTTTGTTTGTTTTTAGCAATAGCCAAGAGTTGATTAAGAAGGGAGAATAAAAGTGGATCCCTTTATATCCCATCCTTTTTTGTCAATCCTTGGTTTAGCTAAAAAAAACCAAGAAGCAAAATCTGCAGCGAAAAAAACAAGTTTCCCACATCAGGCTCAGGCCATACATTGCTATTTTCTAATATCATCCACAGAAAAATGCAGCATGCTAATTTTACCTGGAGAAACGCAGTGTTTTCCTATAGACTCTTTCGCATGGCCTATTCTGATGCAGAAAGAAGCTCCAATTCCCAGTGAAACCAATGAAACACCTCACGGGACACCTAAAAAAAAATCTAAAAAACCCCCCCAAACCTCCACTTAATTAAAAAAAAAAAAATGCTTAGAAAACGCAAAGATGCTTTTTGAGGCTGTTTTCTGTAGCTTGACAAAAAAACGTAAGAATTTAACCAGTATATTACAACAAAACTTTAACTATTCAAAACCTATATATGAAAGCTGCGCTGTGATTAGTTGCTGTGGGATTCCTTTAAGACATTTATTAAAAATCTGACCCACTTTGATTCACACGGGGATTTTTGAACTGGATTTTAACGCGGAGGCCGCCTTAGAATACGGTCCAAAAAACGGCTAGCCGTGACTGGATGCCAGTGCAGTGCATCGGCATCCAGTTGTAGCATTCCACTCAGGATTAACCCAAATGAATGGTCCTAGTAGGGAGGGGAGTGTTGCTCCACGGCGGATTCAGCCACAGAATCATGGCAAGAATGGTCATGTTGCTTCTTTTTTCCACTACTAGGTAGAGGAAAAAAGATGCGAGTAGCTCCCTTTGAAGTCAATGGGAGCCGGTTTTGGCAACGTATTTTGAGGTGGATTCCATCGCCAAAATACTCTGTGTGAAATTACCCTTTGTCTTAGTTGTACAGTTTTGTTTTTTTGTAAATTGAATATCTATTTTTTTAACTTCCTTGTTGAGAATTTTGGCAGTACACACCTCATTTGTGTATCATCTTGATAGACAGGGCAGGTGAGGTACTGTGCTTTATAGCAAGTGAAATCAATGGGAGTGAGCTGAAGACGCAGAAACAAGGAGTGGGAGAGAGAACAGAATTTTATGTGTATAATGTTGCTATTTTAGCTTATTTAAGACTCTAGCAGTTCACTAATATTGTCATAAATTCACACACTTTGTAATAATGAAAATGAGATGACTCTGCTGACACCTTGCTAGTCTATACAGTAAAGCTGAGAAGTGGGCTACAGAAAAAGGTAAGCTGCTCTACTGTCTGTTCTTTATTTTTTATTCAGATAGTAAAAAACAAACAAAAACATAAAATAGTGTTCTACAGTATGCAAGCCAATAATCATCTCAGATTCCTAGAACCAAAAATATGATTTAGTCTGGAACTGTTCTAAGGACTGGTTCACATCTGCATTTGGTATTCTATTTGGCGAGTCTGCTTGGAATTTGTGCATTCACAAACGGTGAGTTTATGAAAGCACACGGACCCCATAGACTATAATGGGGTCCATGTGTTTTCTGCGCGGTGTCCGCATGAGTCATGTGGAGAGGAAAGTAGTTCATGAAGTACTTTTCTCTTAATGTTCTGTGCGGACACCGCGAGGAAAACACGGACCCCATTATAGTCTATGGAGTCTGTGTGCTTCATAAGCTCACTACTTGTCAGTGCGTTCAGTATTCCATTTAGGGGGGATCCCCAAGAGGACTCTCCGAATGGAATAACGAACACATATGTGAACCAGGCCTTATACTGGTCTAAGCATCACAGGTAACTAAATCATACATTGGGTGATGCTAGAAAAGTTAACATTTTTAGCTGTCACAACTTTGTATATGTTTTATGACAGTATTAACTTGTGTATTGCAAATGAAAGAAAGTAATAAAGACAATCAATGCTGAAATCTCACATACAGCACTCACATCCTCTGCTTTGTATTGTATTCGTTAGTACAGTATCTGACTTACAGGATATAGGACTCTTTCAAGTGAAGAATTCGGAAGAATTAGAGTATTGGAGCCTTGCCTTACATCTGTGACTTACTGTTTACCTTTTATTATTAAGCAATCAATAAACATTGGTCTTGTCAATATGGCTGCAAACAAAGCTTATCCAGCAACAGAAGATTAAGCAGAAGATTTATGTAGCTACAGCAATGATTTGCTAACGAGTTATTGATTTTTTAATTATAATCTTGCATATGTCATATTTGTAATCCTCACCTATTTATCATTAATCTAATTAAAAGCATAAATAAACCTGAGACTACTATGTGAGATTGTCACAAATCCTCAGGGCATTGTATAGCGATACACACCTATTACCAAAAACTAATTAGATTATTTTTGTTATTTACAACCCAAATGATAAGAAGACTCATAAATAAAATTTGCAAATGAATTATAATATACTAGTTTCATATACAGGAAAACAGTTAGTGAATTTTTTTGTTGCACTGGCATATCCAAAAAAAAAAAAAATTCCTAAAGGCCGCATGTTAAGGGAGCCTTCACACGATTACGCGCATAATACATTGAAAGCAATAGGGAAAAAAGCCTCCCATTGATTTCAATGGGGAGCGCACGTATGCCGGCTCCCATTCAAGTCAATGGGAGCTGCTTTTTACGCGCTCATTCTGAACGTGTTTTTACGATCAAAATGAGCGCAGCGTTACATCGTGTGAAGGCTCCCTAAGGGAATAAAGCGTTTTTTGTTGCTTGATTCTGCTGCATTTTTTGAGCCAGCAGTAGATTTAAATGTCTGAATGAATATATTGAAATGAATGGATATGTTTGATATCCACAAAATAACAGACAACATATGTACATAAATAGTGGTTGTGAAAACAAAGCCTTAGAACTAATCAGTAGAGATGAGGGAACAGTAAAATGTTCGAGATTTGATATTCGTTTCGAGTAGCCCCTCAGTATTCGACTACTTGAATCGAATATCGAATCCTATTATAGTCTATTGGGGGAAAATGCTCGTTTCAGGGGTAGGCAACGTTCGATCAAATTACACTTACCAAGTCCACGAGTGACGGTCGGGCTGGATCCTCCGAGAAGTCTTCTCCGTGCAGCGTCCCCACGGCGTCTTCTGGCTCAAAATTCACTCTGCCAGGCATCGGGCCTGGGCAGAGCCGACTGCACATGTCCACACTACAAGCGGACATGCGCAGTCGGCTTTGCCCAGGCCCAATGCCTGGCAGAGTGTATTCAGAGCCGGAAGACGCCGCGGGGAAGCTGCACAGAGAAGACTTCCAAAGGTAGGAGAAGAACCAGCGTTGATTGGACGACTGTATAACATTTGGCCAATCAATGCTGGTTCTGCATCGAACTTTTCCATTCGAATAGCGAGTGGTACTCGATCGAGTACGAGTATTTCGAATACCGTAATATTCGATCGAATACCTACTCGATCGAATACTACTCGCTCATCTCTACTAATCAGCAAAGAAGAGGTGTGCTGGCCCAAGTGCCCCAGTTGTACTTGGATACAAGTGTTAAGACTCGCCTCGTGTGGTTGGGATAATAGCTCACAACCACTATGTAGACATATAATTGGGCCCTGCAATGGATGGCAGGACCCCCTCTGGTAAATTGGACTCCAGAAGCAGCAGCCAAACCTCTGTAACACCAGAGCACTGGTAAAGGCATCTAGGGCATCCAAGGATAAACAAGATGGCAGGAGGCAGGCTGGTCCAAGTCGGCAGGAGGCATGCTGATCCAAGTACAACTGGGACAACTTCTTCTTAGGAATTGCCTTAAAAAAGAGGACCTTTCTGTACCAGTGTGAAGTTTTCTTGTTTTCTGAGGTGCGCTTTGAAGTGTAAATCACAAGGATAATACAGCAATGGAGTAGAACCAGTCTGGGAAAGACAGCTTCCAGTGGTGAGAAGTGGAAGTGCAACAATATTTCAAAGTAAGAGAAATAGCGGCCACTAATGTACTAGCAAAGTACAGGATTCTGGCACTATGTCTCTGTCTTTAGCTGTACTTATTCTTAAAACTTTCCTTTGACAAGAGGAATAAATCCATCTAATCTATCTTTTCCTAAATGGAAATAACAGCGAAACTGCACAATGGTCAAATATTTAAAAAAAAAAAAAAAATCATCTCCAGAACTTGTATTTTATGGGAAATAGCAGTACTTTTTAAAGACTTTTCTGGAGTGCTGACAGTCCACTTTAACCTATAAAATAAGTGAACTGAAGAACATAATAAGAAGAATATACCTTGTTATTGCATGAATGGGCAAATCAAGCAATAATCTGTTCATTCATCTTTGTAGGGACTGCTTGAAATCATCTAAACAGACAAAACCATAACCATTCAACATTACGATAAAGTAAAAAGAACTTAACAACAGCTGCATGGAAACCAAAGGACCAGATGAGTGAATTGTCTACCACCACATATCCTTCTATGAATGTGAAGAGATGAACCAGTTACATTGCAAGGGATAAAAATGAGAGATAATTAAATGGGTGACTTCTTTACAGACAGTTGTACGGCTCAATCTGAAGCTGCAAACCCAATTGTGAGAATTTCAATGTTCTGCTCTATAGGGTAGGTATAATTGTTCAGGTTGGAAATGCTGTATACGTTTATTGATTCAAGGACTAAAGCTTTCTTTCTGAGAACGGGAAAAGAAAACAACTATAGTGTGAATAAAATCCACTTGCTAAGAATTACATTGAAAAGTGTTTCGTCTCATAATTGCAGAGCTGAGCTTCAAGTGGGAAAAAGATATTTTCTAAGAATGAGCAGAAATCTCTGTATTTTCTTTAAAAAAAAAAATCTTTTTTCTCTTTGCTTTGGATAACTTATCTGTGAATATACCTCATATCTAATGAAAGTCAGTAACCGGATAAAGGTAAAGAATTCGACCATAGACATCTCGGGAATAATTACATTAATATTACAAATTATAGGGTAACAAAGAATAGATCGACTTTATTATATTGCATCACATTTTTTTATTATAGCTTATTCTTCTCAGGACAAATGTTCAATGAAATATTTGATATTGTATTATGTAAAATATGTGAAAATAGAGGTTTCTGTAAATGGTTGAGAAAACATTTCTTGTGGATTGCGATGTAATTATCTTGAGACTTCTAAGCTTTCTACTGTATATTAGAAAATTTAATGGGGAGACAAAATATGCCTTCTATTAAGAATACAGGTCCTATTAAAGGGGTAAGCACAGAATAAATTCTAAGTGTCTCACTGCTGGAAGCTGGAGAGGTTGCTAGAACAAGCTATCAAGAATTCATTGTAGGGATGAGGTAGGGGGCCCCATGCAAAAGATTGCACCGGAGACCACAATGCATCCCACAGATTAAATGGACTGGCAGTCCACTATGATTTCTGATGCCCCTCTTAAAGGAGTTGTCCCATTAAAGATACTGATTCCTATTGTGGAGAAGTTAGCTCAGTAGAAGCAGTGGTACGGACCCAAACAGTCAAGAGAGGGACACAAAATGTGCAGCAAACTGGGTTATTTAGAAAAAACAGGAAGGTAAATAAGCTTTGATTTGACACACAAAATGAACAAAACAAAATACAGTCTTAACTTCAGGCAAAAACAAAATAAAAAACCCTGCTCGTCTGAGCATTTAACTAAACACAACTGATAATCTAACTATATGTGTGACTTACTTCCAGCCACACAAACAAAACAGGTGCAATATAGTCTCACCAGACTCAGGGTTACAGGACAGAACCACACTCCTCCTATCATCTCATAGAACTGCACTGGAATGCAGGATCTGCAGCCTTTTTTTGGCCCAGTAATAAGCCAAGGTTCTACACCTGGGCTCAGGCCTACTCCAGATCCGCCCTGGACCACACATGTCAGAAATCTGAGGCTGATATATCTGGACTCCAGCACTATGCCTGCAACGTTCTCACACTATCCACAGAATGGAGAATAAATGTCACACTACTGGGGTTCCTATTAGTGGGTACCCCAGCCATCAAAAGAGTGAAGATCCAGTGCGCTTGCATGACTGGTGCTCCATTAACTTCTATGGGGCTGTCAGAGCTGCAGTGAATGGAACACCGGTCTCACAAGTGCACTGGTGCTTCATTCACAGGTTGGATGCAGAAGGATTTTCAGTCAGACCCACAGCATCCTTTCCTGTGCCAGGGGATATTATTAGAGATGAGCAAGTAGTGTTCGATCGAGTAGGTGTTCGATCGAATACTACGGTATTTGAAATACTCGTACTCAATCGAACACTACTAGCTGTTCAAAGTTTAAGGTTCGATGCAGAACCAGCGTTGATTGGCAGAATGCTATACATTCTGCCAATCAACGCTGGTTCTTCTGTTACCTTTAGAAGTCTTCTCCGTGCAGCATCCCCACGGCGTCTTTCGGATGGAATTCACTCTGCCTAGGCATCCGGCCTAGGCAGAGCCGACTGCGCATGCTCGGGCATACCCTCGCATGCACAGTCGGCTCTGCTCAGGCGTCGGGCCGGGCAGAGCCGACCGCACATGCGCAGTCGGCTCTGCCTAGGCCCCGATGCCTAGGCAGAGTGAATTCCAGCTGGAAGACGCCGCGGGGGCGCTGCACTGGGAGAAGACTTCAAGGAGAATCCAGCCCGACCGTCACTCGTGGACTTGGTAAGTATAATGTTATCGAATTTAGCGTACCCCTGAAACGAGCATTTCCCCCCATAGACTATAATGGGGTTCGAAATCCGTTCGAACAGTCGAACAGTGTGCAGCTGTTCGAATTGGATTTCAAACCTCGGACATTTTAGTGTTCGCTCATCTCTAGATATTATCTTGTGACAATGTGACAACACCTTTAATGTATATGTATAGCTGTTGGAAAGTAACAAGACCCACACTTGGCCTTCTCCATAAGACATATTTATATAAAAAAGAGTGATACTGTGTGTGATCAATTGCTGCTTCAATCACATTACTGAATAGGAACAGGAATCTCAGCAGGGGTATAACTTGAGGGGGAGGAAAGAGTGCAGTCGCACCCGGGCCCAGGAGCATTAGGGGGCCAATAAGCACTGGCATCAGTATCGAGATTACAGCTTCCATCTGGCCCATAAGTCAAGGAAAGCCACAGTTTACTCTAACCACACTAAGGCTGATTAAACTCTTTAGCTCCTGTAACCATTACTATCAAGAATTCATTGTAGGGATGAGGTAGGGGACCCCATGCAAAAGATTGCACAGGGGACCACAAGATTTTAGTTACGCCCCTGAGTCTCAGGATATGTGATTAATTGGGCCCCTAGAATATAGCTTATGATCATCTAACCTGTACATGGGCAATATATTTCCATTTTGGGAAAACCCCTTTAAAACTATACCACACTGTAGAAACTGTAAAACTCTTTCCCAGCATATACCACGTGAAAATGACATTCAATCTTTAAGATCATAATTGAGAATCCAAATCTTAGAAATTTCTGTCATTTATACAAGTAATGTAATACATGAATGGTTTGGTTTCATCCCCAGGACACTTACTTATTAAAAGTTCTGGGGCAGTATAACCTGCATTATGTGATTGAGAAATATAGAAAATAACAATGGCAGACACACCTCTAGTGATATAGAGATCCTAACTAGATATGAATGTATTGAAGCTGATGAAGTGGAATTCAATCCGAATTTCAGGAAACATTTGATTCGTTTCAAATCTGGATTTCCTCCCGCTTCATAGTAACAAATTACACTTTTTCCTAAAATAGCTGCTGCACATTAGTACATGGAGCAAGGAATACCCACAATGCCATGTGTATAGCCAATCAGCAGCCAGCCAGCCCTGTAAAGTCCCAGCCCTTTAATCCCTTTGGGACTGCCCACACCATTGGGAGTGGGTGTTAGCTGTAACTGACAGCTCTCATTGACTGCAGCATCCAAGAGGTTCCACCATGTTACATGTTCCAATCAGCAACCCCCCCAGCGAGATCAGGGGGTGCCAATATGCATCTTCTGCAGCCCAGGGTCTGGTAAGTGACCCCAGAGTGCCAATAGCTCCCAATATCTGGTTGCATCTGAATAGGCTGACTTCCTCTATAGACTTCAATACTACAATAGTGCTTCAATAATGTGTATTGCAGTCTATAGTGCTGAACCAACTGTCCCATCAGTGGGACATCACTAAAAACCACTGCAATACACTTGAAGAAAAGAACGTCACACTTGGGTTGTTCTGTGAAATATTGCTTAATTTATTCACACAAGGAGGTAGAGTAAAACGTTTTTCGGTATGATAATACCTTCTTCAGACTCTTCATCAACAAAGAAAAAATATATCAACATAATCATCATCATAATCATCAAAAGAAGAATCTGTACAGTGCACAGATAATACATCTTGTATAATCATAAGAAAAAGAAGCCAAAATTATACGTGGGGCCCACTTCTGGGATCTTCCAGGTTGTGGCAATGGAATGAGGAACAACCCCGCATATCATATCAGAAGTCCACATATAATGAACGGTCCTAATAAAAGGAACTAATGCAAAAACAATGTCTATACAAAGGTCAAGGTATCTAACGGCATAAATCGCAAAACTAAAAAAATAATGAAATAAATGAACTGAAAAGGATTCAACAGGTACCTTGGTGCGAGATGTAAGTAGTATGAGGTGACAATCGTCAAAAACATTGAGATGAGTGTCAGCTTGGACTGTAAATAGTAAAAGACCAATGGTCAAATCACAGAGTGCAAATTATGTCAGAAGTCACCAAGACAAAAAATGCTGGAAAGTATCACAAGATATGGCAAAAATTCATGATGCCTTCTACATGTTATGTATAGTAACCCTAGGCAACTCCCACTGGTTTTATCTATTATTGACTCATGGCATTATTATTGCCAAGTGTGACGTTCTTTTCTTCAAGTGTATCACGGATACAAAATAGCTGTTTTTTAACGCGATTCACCGCAAATGAATTTGAATCAAATCGAATTGGGAAAATCGGTGAAGTAGCCAAATCAAATTTTTACTAAATTCGCTCATCTCTAATAATAATTTTTCAGGTATTTATAACACATAAATGCTCATAATGGGAATACACCTTTAACTACAATGTAACAAGTTATGTTTTGTAAGGTTACATGTCCTTTTTCTATCAATTTGCAAATGCAATCTAATTACTTACAGAAGAATTCTTACAGTAGAAGTCAAAGAGGTGTAAGCATTGTGCATGTATCACGGACCTTAGGTGTGTTTAACTATAGGAGGACATTTTAATATGGGCCATTTAATAATAGACAAATTTTATTGTGTATTATATTTTAAGGTAAGCATTTCTTCTTGTATGATTGTAGAGTTTACGGATTGCATTATGTTGCCAATTATTGGAATTTAGCGGTAGAGCTTAGTAGTCATTATTTTTAGAAGTAAAAATTAAACCTTGAAGCTTTTGATGTATTAGTGTTGGCATTTTTATGGTGATTGATAATTTTCTATTGATAAACTATCTATAACATAAGATGCCCTTATATTATAGATAGATTTATTCATTGTATGTATCCATAAAGTATTTCAGATGACTAATTTAACCGTCCAGCACACTAGGAGACTATCACACATTTGAGACTTTTTAACCCTTAATCATATCAACAGGTTTGGATAGTCTTTACATCTCACCTTCTATAGTTTAAGCAGAATTATCATAATTACTAGAGATGAGCGAGTAGTACTCGATCGAGTAGGTATTCGATCGAATACTACGGTATTCGAAATACTCGTACTCGATCGAGTACCACTCGCTATTCGAATGGAAAAGTTTGATGCAGAACCAGCATTGATTGGCCGAATGCTATACAGTCGGCCAATCAACGCTGGTTCTTCTCCTACCTTTAGAAGTCCTCTCCGTGCAGCTTCCCCGTGGTGTCTTCTGGCTCTGAATTCTCTCTGCCAGGCATTGGGCCTGGGCAGAGCCGACTGCGCATGTCTGCTTGTAGTCCGGGCATGCGCAGTCGGCTCTGCCCAGGCCCAATACCTGGCAGAGTGAATTCAGAGCCGGAAGATGCCGCGGGGACGCTGCAAGGAGAAGACTTCTCGGAGGATCCAGCCCGATCCTCACTTGTGGACTTGGTAAGTATAATTTGATCAAATGTCACCTACCTCTGAAACGAGCATTTTTCCCCCATAGACTATAATAGGGTTCGATATTCGATTTGAGTAGTCGAATATTGAGGGGCTACTCGAAACGAATATCGAACCTCGAAGATTTTACTGCTCGCTCATCTCTAATAATTACATAGATTTTTTTTTTTTTATACCATTCTTCGAACTTCAATAAAAGTGGGAACCAAGTAATTTATGGCATATTCTGTAGACATGCCCATAATGTTTCATGTTAACCCTTTAATTTGTAAATATATTTTACAAAGTGACCTACTGAATTTAACTAAATTTGTTGATCAATGACATAATAACACATTATATAACAGTAGATATGGCATGATTGTCTAATGTAACTCAGATGTTATGATCAGAATGAACTTTTCCATGTCTCAGGCTATATTAGGCTTTCTAGTAGTATAGAAATGTATCAAAGAAATATTTCTCCACACTGATAGATTAATCTGGGAATATACTGAGTTTATCGCACACATTCATATAAGTTTGTTAAAGACCAATACAGAGACCCTTCTCTTAATGCATTGACCCATCTGGAATGATTGATAGAATAGGGGAAATTAAATAAAATTGCTTTCAACTGTAAAATGATCAAAGTGATGTCCAATGGGGTTTCCAGGATCTCATAATATTCTCTGTATCAGTAACAGATATTATTAAATTCACAGTATTTCTCCTATTCTTATATGCTTTGGTCTATTTTGTGTTGGTATTGTTTCTTTATATTTTGTATTGATTTTACGATATAACATAAAGTACGTATACTTGTTCTATATATTCTGTAGAGGTCATTGACACTTCATAGAGCTATTGGTCGATGACAAGTACACCTAAGATTTCGCTGCTACACAATTTTGATAATTCTACTTTATTATATTGTATGAAGTGGGGATTATTTTTGTTCACACGGTAGGAGAGGAAAATAGTGATGATTGAGGAAAGACTTGCCACAATAAAACAGAAAACATCAGCTCAGATCTCATATCTTTGAAACAAGAAAACCAAAGTGCAGTAAGGATCATGCCATTGGTTGCTGGAATCAGCCAAGATACCAGCACTTGGTCCTGGCATGCATTGAGTCTGCATCCATGAACACTTAAAAGGGTTGTCCGGGATAATATTTACCCCTAAGCTAAACCCCCTCTCCCCACCTAACTTCTAATATACTCCTTTAAAAAAAATGTCTATTTACCCATATGCCTGGGGCGGTCACATGACCGCTCCAGACACATTTTTTGATTTCCTGGTGACGTTCCATTTCGACGTTTCCGGGGACGCCTCCCCATACTTGCCAATGCTGACTTCCTCTTCTTCTGGCCATTGCTTCCTTCACACGGGAGCCGGAGCTGGTGCCTACACAATAGAACACATATTGCACAGGTGCCAGTTCTGGATCCCAGGTGATGAGGCAGAAGAAAGGTTAGCGGCACCCTAAAGTCATCTCCAGGACATCAAGACAGGTAAGGTTGATGGAGTGGGGAGGGGGTTTAGGGACTGAATTAGGTAGCTAGGTAGGAAGATAGGGCTTGTAGTCCGGGGTGAGGGAGGAAGTGAGAGGGGGGAGCTGAGTGAACTACAATGCATCATGTAGTTGTAGGCTAAGACATCAGGAAGCTGCCCTTGTAAACAAATGCAGAGGACACCAGGAGATCCCAGAGAAAGACAGAAATCGCTCAAAACACTGCTAGAGGTATTTGGGTGCATTTATTAACCCATGCCTGCTGTCTAAATGTGACCTATGGGGGTCCTTTTTTCAAGAATTAAGTGATATGATAAACACTTTCCACCTAATTCTCTCATTTGCTGATGCTGTGACACATTTACCAGTGTCTAGATTGTAGGGCTGAAGTTGTCAGCCCTTTATATTTTACGATGTCCATATCTTGTCCATACCTTATCTTTAGGGTAAAATATGCTGACTGCTACTTCAGCTATCTATAATATTAATAGACATAATAATACTTATCACTAGAGATGATTGTTGAATACATTTCTGTGGCATCTAACAGTATAAGTGGTTGGTAGAGATGAGCGAACACTAAAATGTTCGAGGTTCGAAATTCGATTCGAACAGCCGCTCACTGTTCGAGTGTTCGAACGGGTTTCGAACCCCATTATAGTCTATGGGGAACATATACTCGTTAAGGGGGAAACCCAAATCCGTGTCTGGAGGGTCATCAAGTCCACTATGACACCCCAGGAAATGATACCAACACCCTGGAATGACACTGGGACAGCAGGGGAAGCATGTCTGGGGGCATAAAAGTCACTTTATTTCATGGAAATCCCTGTCAGTTTGCGATTTTCGCAAGTTAACTTTTCCCCATAGAAATGCATTGGCCAGTGCTGATTGGCCAGAGTACGGAACTCGACCAATCAGCACTGGCTCTGCTGGAGGAGGCGGAGTCTAAGATCGCTCCACACCAGTCTCCATTCAGGTCCGACCTTAGACTCCGCCTCCTCCGGCAGAGCCAGCACTGATTGGCCGAAGGCTGGCCAATGCATTCCTATGCGAATGCAGAGACTTAGCAGTGCTGAGCCAGTTCTGCTCAACTACACATCTGATGCACACTTGGCACTGCTACATCAGATGTAGCAATCTGATGTAGCAGAGCCGAGGGTGCACTAGAACCCCTGTGCAAACTCAGTTCACGCTAATAGAATGCATTGGCCAGCGCTGATTGGCCAGAGTACGGAACTCGACCAATCAGCGCTGGCTCTGCTGGAGGAGGCGGAGTCTAAGATCGCTCCACACCAGTCTCCATTCTGGTCCGACCTTAGACTCTGCCTCCTCCAGCAGAGCCAGCGCTGATTGGACGAATTCCGTACTCTGGCCAATCAGTGCTGGCCAATGCATTCTATTGGCGTGATGAAGCAGTGCTGAATGTGTGTGTTTAGCTCAACTACACCGGTGGAGTAGTTGAGCTAAGCACACAGATTCAGCTCTGCTTCAATCAGTGCTGGCCAATGCATTCTATTAGCTTGATGAAGCAGAGTGTGCACAAGGGTTCAAGCGCACCCTCGGCTCTGATGTAGCAGAGCCGAGGGTGCGCTTGAACCCTTGTGCAGCCTCGGCTCTGCTACATCAGAGCCGAGGGTGCGCTTGAACCCTTGTGCACACTCTGCTTCATCAAGCTAATAGAATGCATTGGCCAGCGCTGATTGAAGCAGAGCTGAATCTGTGTGCTTAGCTCAACTACTCCACCAGTGTAGTTGAGCTAAACACACACATTCAGCACTGCTTCATCACGCCAATAGAATGCATTGGCCAGCACTGATTGGCCAGAGTACGGAATTCGGCCAATCAGCGCTGGCTCTGCTGGAGGAGGTGGAGTCTAAGGTCGGACCAGAATGGAGACTGGTGTGGAGCGATCTTAGACTCCGCGTCCTCCAGCAGAGCCAGCGCTGATTGGCCAAAGTACGGAATTCGGCCAATCAGCGCTGGCCAATGCATCCCTATGGGAAAAAGTTTATCTCACAAAAATCACAATTACACACCCGATAGAGCCCCAAAAAGTTATTTTTAATAACATCCCCCCCTAAATAAAGGTTATCCCTAGCTATCCCTGCCTGTACAGCTATCCCTGTCTCATAGTCACAAAGTTCACATTCTCATATGACCCGGATTTGAAATCCACTATTCGTCTAAAATGGAGGTCACCTGATTTCGGCAGCCAATGACTTTTTCCAATTTTTTTCAATACCCCCGGTGTCGTAGTTCCTGTCCCACCTCCCCTGCGCTGTTATTGGTGCAAAAAAGGCGCCAGGGAAGGTGGGAGGGGAATCGAATTTTGGCGCACTTTACCACGCGGTGTTCGATTCGATTCGAACATGGCGAACACCCTGATATCCGATCGAACATGTGTTCGATAGAACACTGTTCGCTCATCTCTAGTGGTTGGGTTAAAAATATTTTTTAATCTAAGCCTTTATTGCAGGAGCTTGTCTGCCAATTCTTGCCTTGTTCTATCAGTGACCATACAGGTACAGAAGCTATGTCAATGCTGTCACCATGATGTACATGTACAACACTGTGTTTTTACAAAAGACATTCTATGTTGTACACGTATGTCAGATTGCACTAATGGTTCTTTAACTCGGGCAGTTCTGCTACCATATGCTGGTTAAGGTAACATTCACACTTATCGCATTATCAACATTGCAGCCAAGTGTTATCTTGCATGTGTCAGTGATATATCAATGATCTTGTTGATTTCACACTGCTGCAAGTTACAGAGAGTCCAGGTTAACTTTGCTACATCTGTATATTTCCATAGTATTGCACCCAAAGAAAAATGGCACACTTCTGTATTCCTTCTTATGGGATTGTAGGTGTACAGACATAAAGTATACCCCCAAACATTGGGTGTCATATTATAGAACCATATATAATGCTGATACAGTACTGTATGCAGCTGCAATGTGTCCACTAACAAAATAGGTAGTCTCAAAATACATCTTAAATCCCTCTATGTGTATTATTAATGCTTTGTGTAACATTGACCCTTAGTAACATATACTATAGACACAATATAATACAATATACATTCCTTGATTGATTATTTAAGAGCTTTTGCCATTACGGTAAATTTTATTGTTCCACGTTGTAGATCAGCAGAATGGCTTATTTCTAGTTTGTCTTTTTCCCAGACTGCACTACATTCACAGATGGAGTCCTGATAGTTTATAGGGCTCTGGTGTATTTCTTATGGTTCATTACTTCCTTAAATCTCGTACATTTAAATTTACATATCAGGCTTTCTGACAGCGCACATAGCCAAGGGAATACTGTAATCATAAAGGAGTGTCACATTATGATTTTACAATGAAATATTTAGCATTTACCCTGATGGGAATACAGAATCACATTAGATCAGCATGACACCGAATTAGTTTTAATTTGGAAAATAAACATCCATTAAAAAATTGTTAAGTGATTAAGTTATTCGATGCCACATTCGGAATTTTCTTATGCGTAAAACTTGCTTTCCTTGCTGATTTGATGTTCCATACTTTAGGTCTGTGTATTATTATAGTGGAAGGTAAAAAGAAACAGCCCCATAGACTGGAAGATACAACGTATACATGAAGCCTTAAGACTCAGTGCTGAGCAATATTGTCAGTGTCAGGCTGGGGATCCTTGGGATCACCATCCATAATTCAGCTGTCAAGTAATACATCCTTATAGCAAGTAACTCCAAATTTAGCTCAATATGAAGTTGATTTTCCTGGCTTTTGGTCTCACTATTGTGTTACAGCCTGGATTTACTAGAGCAGTCCATGAATCAAATGAGTGACATTGCCTAACTTATAGTCTACAATTATAATATTTAGTTATATAGTTATACCGGAACAGGGGATCTATCATTGTGCACTGTACAGATGTGCTCTTTTTCAACTTTCCTTGAAATTTGTGAAGGGCTGCAGCAGAGGCATAATGATTATAGTCGCAGAGAATGTGACTGTGACCGGCCCCGCAGGGGTAAGGGCCTGCAACCGTCTGGAAATGGCTGGGGCCCTGGACCAAAGTGGCTGAGGAAAGCCTTGTTCCCTGGCCGCTATACATACTGTTAATGGAAAAGGACCTGACTGGGCCCCTTCCCATTATATTCCAGCCCAGGGGAGGTGTATCCATTTATCCTGGGCTGAGCATTTGCTCCTGGGCTGTTCCGGTGGTAGATGCTAAATCTTAGTGGGCTAAAGGACCTTCGATGACATCATCAAAGGTCCGTTAGCCCACTAGGATATGATCACACTCTTGTGTGGGCAGAGCTTTTCTGGATTGTACAGGATAGCGTAAAAACTTCTGTGAACAAGACTGATAGAAAGTAAGAAGGAGAGAAGAGAATGTGTGTGAGCAAGAGGGGAACATGGGGGTGCAGGCTGTGTGTGAACAAGAGGGGGAAATGGGGGTACAGGCTGTGTGTGGGCAAGAGGGGTATATGGGGATGTAGGCTGTGTGTGAGTAAGAGAGGGAAATGGAGCATTCAGGCTCTGGTAGGGGGCACTGTTAGCACATAATACTGTGTGGGGGCCACTGTTAGCATATTTTGTGTGAGGGCCACTGTGGAGCACATAATACTGTATTCAATATAATACTGTATTTTTTTCTTCTTTTAAAATCTCTTTTTATTTTCAAAATAAAATATAACATGTATAACCAAACATTGTAGTGGAAATTGTTGCAAAATGTTCATAGGTATGTTAACACAGAGTTTTTTACAGGCTGATTTTGAGGCGGAATCCGCCTCAAAAAACGCCTCCAATTTGTAGCCCATTATTTCAGCAGGAAAAAAAAAGTGTCATGACTAGAGATGAGCGAACAGTGTTCTATCGAACTCATGTTCGATCGGATATTAGGCTGTTCGGCATGTTCGAATCGAATCGAACACCGCGTGGTAAAGTGCGCCATTACTCGATTCCCCTCCCACCTTCCCTGGCGCCTTTTTTGCTCCAATAACAGCGCAGGGTAGGTGGGACAGGAACTACGACACCGGTGACGTTGAAAAAAGTAGGCAAAACCCATTGGCTGCCGAAAACATGTGACCTCTAATTTAAAAGAACAGCGCCGCCCAGGTTCGCGTCATTCTGAGCTTGCAATTCACCGAGGACGGAGGTTTCCGTCCAGCTAGCTAGGGCTTAGATTCTGGGTAGGCAGGGACAGGCTAGGATAGGAAGGAGAAGACAACCAACAGCTCTTGTAAGAGCTAAATTCCAGGGAGAAGCTTGTCAGTGTAACGTGGCACTGACGGGCTCAATCGCCGCAACCCAGCTTTCCCAGGATCCTGAATGGAATACACTGTCAGTGTATTCCCGTATACCCGATATATACCCCCGATACCCGTTCCAACGGTGTGCCCCCCCACCTTCACCCCAGAAATACCCTGCAAGTCCCCTAGCAATAGAATTGGGGCTATATACATCCACTATTTTTGCTACTGCCATATAGTGCCATTGTCTGACTGGGAATTCAAAGAATATATTGGGCTTACATATAACTTCAATTCCAGGGAGAAGCTTGTCAGTGTAACGTGGCACTGACGGGCTCAATCGCCGCAACCCAGCTTTCCCAGGATCCTGAATGGAACACACTGACAGTGTATTCCCGTATACCCCATATATACACCCCAAATCACCGTTCCAACGGTGTTCCCCCCCACCTTCACCTCAGAAATACCCTGCAAGTCCCCTAGCAATAGAATTGGGGCTATATACACCCACAATTTTTACTACTGGTATACAGTGCCATTGTCTGACTGGGAATTCAAAGAATATATTGGGGTTATAAATACCCTCATTTCTTGCTACTGCCATATAGTGACAGTTTCTGACTGGTAATTCAAAGAATATATTGGGGTTACGTGCACCCACAATTTTTACTACTGGTATACAGTGCCATTGTCTGACTGGGAATTCAAAGAATATATTGGGAATACAAATACCCTCATTTCTTGCTACTGCCATATAGTGCCAGTTTCTGACTGGTAATTCAAAGAATATATTGGGGTTACGTGCACCCACAATTTTTACTACTGGTATACAGTGCCATTGTCTGACTGGGAATTCAAAGAATATATTGGGAATACAAATACCCTCATTTCTTGCTACTGCCATATAGTGCCAGTTTCTGACTGGTAATTCAAAGAATATATTGGGGTTACGTGCACCCACAATTTTTACTACTGGTATACAGTGCCATTGTCTGACTGGGAATTCAAAGAATATATGGGGGTTATAAATACCCTCATTTCTTGCTACTGCCATATAGTGCCAGTTTCTGACTGGTAATTCAAAGAATATATTGGGGTTACGTGCACCCACAATTTTTACTACTGGTATACAGTGCCATTGTCTGACTGGGAATTCAAAGAATATATTGGGAATACAAATACCCTCATTTCTTGCTACTGCCATATAGTGCCAGTTTCTGACTGGTAATTCAAAGAATATATTGGGGTTACGTGCACCCACAATTTTTACTACTGGTATACAGTGCCATTGTCTGACTGGGAATTCAAAGAATATATTGGGAATACAAATACCCTCATTTCTTGCTACTGCCATATAGTGCCAGTTTCTGACTGGTAATTCAAAGAATATATTGGGGTTACGTGCACCCACAATTTTTACTACTGGTATACAGTGCCATTGTCTGACTGGGAATTCAAAGAATATATTGGCAATACAAATACCCTCATTTCTTGCTACTGCCATATAGTGCCAGTTTCTGACTGGTAATTCAAAGAATATATTGGGGTTACGTGCACCCACAATTTTTACTACTGGTATACAGTGCCATTGTCTGACTGGGAATTCAAAGAATATATTGGGAATACAAATACCCTCATTTCTTGCTACTGCCATATAGTGCCAGTTTCTGACTGGTAATTCAAAGAATATATTGGGGTTACGTGCACCCACAATTTTTACTACTGGTATACAGTGCCATTGTCTGACTGGGAATTCAAAGAATATATTGGGAATACAAATACCCTCATTTCTTGCTACTGCCATATAGTGCCAGTTTCTGACTGGTAATTCAAAGAATATATTGGGGTTACGTGCACCCACAATTTTTACTACTGGTATACAGTGCCAATTTCTAACTAGGAATTCAAAATGCGCAAGGCTCCCGGAAAGGGATGTGGACGAGGCCGTGGGCGAGGTCGGGGGAATGGTTCTGGGGAGCAAGGTAGCAGTGAAGCCACAGGGCGTCCCGTGCCTACTCCTGTGGGGCAGCAAGCATTGCGCCACTCCACAGTGCCAGGGTTGCTTGCCACATTAACTAAACTGCAGGGTACAAACCTTAGTAGGCCCGAGAACCAGGAACAGGTCTTGCAATGGCTGTCAGAGAACGCTTACAGCACATTGTCCAGCAGCCAGTCAGACTCTGCCTCCTCTCCTCCTATTACCCAACAGTCTTGTCTTCCTTCCTCCCAAAATTCCGAAGCTTTACAGAACAATAACCCAAACTGTCCCTGCTCCCCAGAGCTGTTCTCCGCTCCTTTCATTGTCCCTCAACCTGCCTCTCCACGTCACGATTCCACGAACCTAACAGAGGAGCATCTGTGTCCAGATGCTCAAACACTAGAGTCTCCTCCATCTCCGTTCGATTTGGTGGTGGATGACCAGCAACCCACCCTCATCGACGATGATGTGACGCAGTTGCCGTCAGGGCATCCAGTTGACCGGCGCATTGTGCGGGAGGAGGAGATGAGACAGGAGTTGGAAGAGGAAGTGGTGGATGATGAGGACACTGACCCGACCTGGACAGGGGGGATGTCAAGCGGGGAAAGTAGTGTGGATGTTGAGGCAGGTGCAGCACCAAAAAGGGTAGCTAGAGGCAGAGGCAGAGGTCAGCAGCTTAGGCGAAGCCAGGCCACACCCGGAATCTCCCAAGATGTTCCAGTTCGTACCCAGCCCCGAAAAACTCCCACCTCGAGGGCACGTTTCTCGAAGGTGTGGAGTTTTTTCAAGGAATGCGCCGAGGACAGATATAGTGTTGTCTGCACAATTTGCCTCTCGAAATTGATTAGGGGCTCTGAGAAGAGCAACCTGTCCACCACTTCAATGCGCCGTCATTTGGAATCCAAGCACTGGAATCAGTGGCAGGCAGCAACGGCAGGACAAAGGCCGCCTGCCGTTCACGCCACTGCCACTGCCTCTGCCACTGCCTCTGCCTCTGCCACTGCCACTGCTGACTGTGCTGGCGATGCACTCCAGAGGACGAGCCAGGACACCACTTCATCTGCCTCCGCCACTTTGTTGACTTCTCCCTCATCCTCCCCTGTTCCTGTCTTATCTCCTTCTCCTGCACCATCAAAGGCACCATCAGGCGCTTCTTTACAACAACCCACCATCTCTCAGACATTGGAGCGGCGGCAGAAATACACTGCTAATCACCCACACGCGCAAGCCTTGAACGCCAACATCGCTAAACTGCTGGCCCAGGAGATGTTGGCGTTCTGGCTTGTTGAAACTCCCGCCTTCCTGGACCTGATGGCAACTGCGGCACCTCGCTATGCCGTCCCTAGCCGTCACTACTTCTCCCGGTGTGCCGTCCCCGCCTTGCACCAGCACGTGTCACTCAACATCAGGCGGGCCCTTAGTTCCGCGCTTTGCACAAAGGTCCACTTGACCACCGACGCGTGGACAAGTGCATGCGGACAGGGACGCTACATTTCACTGACGGCACACTGGGTGAATGTAGTTGAGGCTGGGACTGCTTCCCAAACTGGCCCGGTGTACCTCGTCTCCCCGCCTAACATTCCTGGCAGGGACACGAGAAGAACACCCCCCTCCTCCTCCTCCTCTACCGCCTCCTCCTCCGCCACCGCCTCCTCCTCCGCCACCGCCTCCTCCTCCGCTGTTAGATTGACCCCAGCTACGAGTTGGAAACGTTGCAGCACTGGCGTTGGTAGACGTCAGCAGGCTGTGCTGAAGCTGATCAGCTTGGGGGACAGACAGCACACTGCCTCCGAGGTGAGGGATGCCCTCCTCGATGAGACGGCAATATGGTTTGAGCCGCTGCACCTGGGCCCAGGCATGGTCGTTTGTGATAACGGCCGGAACCTGGTAGCAGCTCTGGAGCTTGCCGGACTCCAACATGTTCCATGCCTGGCCCACGTCTTCAACCTAGTGGTGCAACGTTTCCTAAAGAGCTACCCCAATGTTCCAGAGCTACTGGTGAAAGTGCGGCGCATGTGCGCCCACTTTCGCAAGTCGACAGTAGCCGCTGCTAGCTTAAAATCTCTCCAGCAACGCCTGCATGTGCCACAACACCGGCTTTTGTGCGACGTCCCCACACGCTGGAACTCAACGTTTCAGATGTTGAATAGAGTGGTTGAGCAGCAGAGACCTTTGATGGAATACCAGCTACAAAACCCTAGGGTGCCACAAAGTCAGCTGCCTCAGTTTCACATCCATGAGTGGCCATGGATGAGAGACCTTTGTGACATCCTACGGGTCTTTGAGGAGTCCACAAGGAGGGTGAGCTCTGAGGATGCGATGGTGAGCCTTACAATCCCGCTCTTGTGTGTTCTGAGAGAATCCCTGATTGACATCAGGGATAACTCAGATCACACAGAGGAGTTAGGGATAGCATCCGATCCGTCACAGCTGGAGAGTAGGTCCACACATCTGTCCGCTTCACTGCGTTTAATGGAGGAGGAGGAGGAGGAGGAGGAGGAAGAAGAGTTGTCCGATGATGTGATGGTGATACAGGAGGCTTCCGGGCAACTTCGAATCGTCCCATTGTTGCAGCGCGGATGGGTAGACATGGAGGATGAGGAGGAAATGGAGATTGAACTTTCCGGTGGGGCCAGAGGAGTCATGCCAACTAACACTGTGGCAGACATGGCTGAGTTCATGTTGGGGTGGTTTACAACCGAAAAGCGTATTGTCAAAATCATGGAGGACAAACAGTACTGGATCTTTGCTATCCTTGACCCCCGGTATAAAAACAACATCTCGTCTTTTATTCCGGTAGAGGGGAGGGCCAATCGCATCAATGCTTGCCACAGGCAATTGGTGCAGAATATGATGGAGATGTTTCCAGCATGTGACGTTGGCGGCAGGGAGGGCAGTTCCTCCAGTAGGCAACCAAGTTCTCACCGGTCCACACAAACGAGGGGCACACTGTCTAAGGTCTGGGACACCTTGATGGCACCCCCTCGCCAAAGTGCCGCCACGGAGGGTCCTAGTGTCACCAGGCGTGAGAAGTAGAGATGAGCGAACACTAAAATGTTCGAGGTTCGAAATTCGATTCGAACAGCCGCTCAATGTTCGTGTGTTCGAACGGGTTTCGAACCCCATTATAGTCTATGGGGAACAGATACTCGTTAAGGGGGAAACCCAAATCCGTGTCTGGAGGGTCACCAAGTCCACTATGACACCCCAGGAAATGATGCCAACACCTCTGGAATGACACTGGGACAGCAGGGGAAGCATGCCTGGGGGCATCTAACACACCAAAGACCCTCTATTACCCCAACATCACTGCCTAACAACTACACACTTTCCACATTCAAAAAAACCTCTATCAAAGTGGGAAAATACCTGGAAACCTTCTTTACTCCCCAAATGGATGGACACAAACCCCAATTTAAGCTCAACAAACAGTAACAACCACCCCTTTAAATCACGTTCCCCATGACAACCACAAATGGAATAGGCAATGGGAATTCCAAAAGCCCTCACCCTTAACTGTCATTTTGAGTGTGTGTGTGTGTGTGTGTGTGTATGTGTGTGTGTGATGTGGTAAGACCTTCCAAAATTCACTTTTCTAGCCCTTAACATGAGCCCTTCCAAACAAAGTTACATGACCTTAAGCTGAGCTACCAGCAGAGATTGAGGCCCTTGGCATGAGTAGAGCCTTGCACCAGCAGTGTTTTTGGCACTTAGGGTGAGTTGAGCCTTGTACCAGCGTGTGTCCCTTAACATCAGGCGGGCCCTAAGTTCTGCGCTTTGCACAAAAGTTCCACATTAACTAGGCTGAATGGTACAAAGATTAGTAGGCCCGAGAACCAGGAACAGGTCTTGCAATGGCTGTCGGATAACGCTTAAAGCACATTGTCCACCAGCCAGTCAGCCTCTACCTCCTCTTACCCAACAGTCTTGTCCTCCTTCCACCCAAAATTCCCAATCTTCTCAGAACAATAACCCCAACTGTCCCTGCTCCCCAGAGCTGTTCTCCCTTCCTTTGACTGTACCGCAACCTGCCCCTCCATTTCGCGATTCCACGGACCTAACAGACGAGTATCTGTGTCCAGATGCTCAAACACTAGAGTCTCCTCCATTCCATCTCCGGTCGATTTGGTGGCGGATGACCAGCAACCCACCCTCATCGACGACGATGAGACGCAGTTGCTGTCAGGGCAGCCAGTTGACATGCGCATTGTGCAGGAGGAGGAGGCGAGACAGGAGTTGGAAGAGGAGGTGGTGGATGACGAGGACACCGACCCCACCTGGACAAGGCAGATGTCAAGCTGGGAAAGTAGTGTGGATGTTGAGGCAGGTGCAGCACCAAAAAGGGTAGCTAGAGGCAGAGACATGTCCAGAGGCAGAGGTCAGCTGCTTTGCCGAAGCCAGGCCAGACCCGGAATGTCCGAAGATGTTCCCTTTTGTACCCAGCCCAGAAAAACTCCCCCATCGAGGGCACGTTTCTTGAAGGTGTAGAGTTTTTTCAAGGAATGCGCCGAGGACAGATATAGTGTCGTCTACACAATTTGCCTCTCGAAATCGAGTAGGGGCCCTGAGAAGAGCAACCTGTCCACCACTTCAATGCACCGTCATTTGGAATCCAAGCAATGGAATCAGTGGCAGGCAGCAACGGCAGGACAAACGTCGCCCGCCGTTCATGCCACTGCCTCTGCTCACAGTGCTGGCGATGCACTCCAGAGGACGAGCCAGGACATCACTTCATCTGCCTCCGCCACTTTGTTGACTTCTCCCTCATCCTCCCCTGTTTCTGTCTTATCTCCTTCTCCTGCACCATCAAAGGCACCATCAGGCGCTTCTTTACAACAACCCACCATCTCTCAGACATTGGAGCGCCGGCAGAAATACACCGCTAACCACCCACCCACGCAAGCCTAGAACGCCAACATCGCTAAACTGCTGGCCCAGGAGAGGTTGGCGTTCCGGCTTGTTGAAACTCCCGCCTTCCCGGACCTGATGGCAACTGTGGCACCTCACTATGCCGTCCCTAGCCGTCTCAACTTCTCCCGGTGTGGCGTCCCCGCCTTGCACCAGCACGTGTCACTCAACATCAGGTGGGCCCTTAGTTCCGCGCTTTGCTGCAAGGTCCACTTGACCACCGACACTTGGACAAGCGCCTGTGGTCAGGGATGCTGCAGTGCTTATCTTTAATGACAGGCAGGGTGAATGTGGTGGAGTCTGTTCCCCGGGTGCAAACTGGGGTGGCCTATCTCCTCTCCCAGGCCAAAATTCATGGCAGGAGTAGACTGAAACCCTACGACGCTGCAACCTCCACCACAGCTACTAGCGGCAAACGCTAAAACACTGGTGTGGGGAGACGTCAGCAGGCGGTGCTGAAGCTCATCAGCTTGGGGGACAGACAGCACAGTGCCTCCGAGGTCAGGGATGCCATCCTGGCTGAGATGGCATTTTTTTTTCCCTGCTACACCTGGGGCCTGGCATTTTTACGCCTGTGATAATGGCTGGAACCTGGTAGCGGCTCTGGAGCTTGCCAGCCTCCAACACGTTCCATGTTTGGCCCACGTCTAACCTAGTGGTGCAAAGTTTTTTAAAAACATACCCAAATGTACCGAAGCTACTGTTGAAAATGCGGCGCTTGTGCGCCCACTTTTGCAAGTGCACAGGAGTCGCTGCTAGCCTAAAAACACTCTAGCAAGGCCTACATCTGTCCAAACACAGGCTGTTGTCCGTCATTCACACACGCTGAAACCCTACAATACCATATCTTGAGCAGGGTGTGTGAGCTGCACAGACCTTTGATGGAGTTCCATCTACAAAACCCAAGGGTTCCTCAAAGTCAGCAACCAAAGTTTCTGCACCATGAGTTTCCAGGGGTGGCAGAGTTATGGCTAGGGGAAGAGGCATGGATAGGGATGATGTCTAGGGGCAAAAGCAGTGTGGATGTGGAGGCAAGCTAAGCAGGAAAAACTGGGGGTACAAGCTAAGGCATGGACTGGGGTGATGTCTAGGGGCAAAAGCAGTGTGGATGTGGAGGCAAGCTAAGCAGGAAAAACTGGGGATACAAGCTAAGGCATGGACTGGGGTGATGTCTAGGGGCAAAAGCAGTGTGGATGTGGAGGCAAGCTAAGCAGGAAAAACTGGGGGTACAAGCTAAGGCATGGACTGGGGTGATGTCTAGGGGCAAAAGCAGTGTGGATGTGGAGGCAAGCTAAGCAGGAAAAACTGGGGGTACAAGCTAAGGCATGGACTGGGGTGATGTCTAGGGGCAAAAGCAGTGTGGATGTGGAGGCAAGCTAAGCAGGAAAAACTGGGGGTACAAGCTAAGGCATGGACTGGGGTGATGTCTAGGGGCAAAAGCAGTGTGGATGTGGAGGCAAGCAAAGCAGGGAAAATGGTGGCTAGAGGCAAAGGGATGTCCATAGGCAGCAAGGGCAAAGATGCAAAACTCTCCCGTTTCAAGAATTTTCCTGACTTGTTTCCCCACAAAACATTCCTGGGAGGAGGGCTGAAACACCACCCTCCTCCTCCTCCGCTGTTAGATTTACCCCAGCTACGAGCTGAAAACGCTGCAACACTGGTGTGGGGAGACGTCAGCAGGCTGGGCTGAAGCTCATCAGCTTGGGAGACGGACAGCACACTGCCTCTGAGGTCAGGGATGCCATCCTGGATGAGATGGCAATTTGTTTATCCCCGCTGCCCCTGGGGCCAGGTTTTTTAGCTTGTTGGAGGGCTCTGGAGCTTGCCAGCCTCCAACACGTTCCATGCCTGGCCCACATGTTCAATGTAGTGGTGCAATGATTTTTAAAAACATACCCCAAATTAGCTGAGCTAAGGGTGAAAGTGCGGCACTTGGACACCCACTTTCCCAAGTCTACAGTACCTGGAGCTAGCCGCAATACACTCCAGCAAGGCCTACATCTGCCTGAAGCACCTACTGTTGTGCGAGGTCACCACACGCTCTAACCCTAGATACCGTATGTTCAGCAGGGTGTGTGAGCAGCAGAGACCTTTGATGGAGTACCAGCTACAAAACCCAAGGGTTCCTCAGAGTCAGCTCCCTCACTTTCTGCACCATGAGTTTCCATGGGTGGCAGACTTATGGCTAGAGGCACAGGCATGGATAGGGGTGATGTGTAGGGGCAAAAGCAGTGTGGATGTGGAGGCAAGCTAAGCAGCAAAAACTGGGGGTACAAGCAGCCGGTGACATCATCACTGACAAGCACAGCTGTCTGTCAGCTGACAGGCTGACTTTCACCAAAATGAACAGACAATGGATAGACTCATCATATACATGTCAGTTACATGACAAATTTAGTGCAATTTGCAAGTCCAAGATGGTTTGGAGATCTGCGGAGAGGAATCTCACCACCTCTTGCGGGTGCCATCATTTGGAAGGCAAGCCCTGGGCTCAGTGGGTGAGAGCAAGCGCAGGATAATCGTCGTTTGGCCTGGCGGCCACTGCCTCTTCCACTGTTGACAGGGCTGGCGCTGCAGTCCAGACCAGGAGCCAGGACACCTCCACATCTGCCTCTGACACTTTGGGGAGTTCACCCTTATCCTCACCTTTTCCTGCCATTTCTCCTTTTGCCCGCGCCATCATGCGCCTCTTCCCAGCAACTCCCCATCTCCCAAGCCTTTCATTTCATGCTAAAGTACAGCGCAACCCACCCACATGCCCAAGGCTTCAACGGCCTCATCTCAAGAAATCTGGCCCAGGAGATGTTGGAATCCCGGCTGGGGGACACTCTGCCCTTTTTGGGCAGAGTGTCTACTGCGCCACCGCACTGTGCCGTCCACACCAGCACTTTCCCCCAAACATGAGGCGGTCCCTAAATTCAGCGCTTAGCCCTAAAGTTCCATGTGACCAGTTACGAATGGACAAGTGCATGCGGACAGGGACGCTACCTTTCAATTTGGGCACAGTGGTTGAATGTAGTTGAGGCGTGGACCGGGTCGCAAAATGTGGTGGCCTGACTTGTCTCCCCACACAACATTCCTGGGAGGAGGGCTGAAACACCACCCTCCTCCGCTGTTAAATTGACCCCAGCTACGAGCTGGAAACGCTGCAACACTGGTGTGGGAAGACGTCAGCGGGCCGTGCTGAAGCTCATCAGCTTGGGGGCCAGACAGCACACTGCCTACAAAGTGAGTCATGCCATCCTCGATGAGACGGCAATGTGGTTTTTGCCACTGCACCTGGGCCCAGGCATGTTGTCATGTGTGATAATGGCCGTAACCTGGGATTGGCTCTGTAGCTTGGCAGCCTGCAACATATTCCATGCCTGGGCCACGTTTTTAACTCATTGCTGCTAATCTTTTGAAAAAGGTACCCCAATGTTCCTGAGCTACTGGTGAAAGTGTGGCGCTTGTGCGGATAGTTTTTAAAGTGTATAGTTGCCGCTGCTAGCCTCTATGCACTCCTACAACGCCTGTACCTGCTGGAACAACGGCTGTTGTGCGACGTCTCCACACTGCTGGCACTAAACATATCATGTGTTGAGCAGAGTGTGTGAGCAGCACAGACCTTTGATGTAGTTCCAACTCCAAAACCCTCGGGTTCGTCAAAGTCAACTCCCTCAGTTGCTCAACCATGAGTGGCCATGGGTGGCAGACTTATGTGAAATCCCATCCCATCCATTGCACTGGACACGAAGCATTAGCATGCGCTCAGCACAACTTCGGATATGGCAGATGCGTTAAGCAGGGTGCAGGGTACAACACAGACCAGGCCCGAGCACCAGGAACAGGTGTTAGAAATACTGCAGCATCTGCCATTTCCTTCCAATTTTGGGGTTTTGGACCCGCCACCGACTTGTCTGGACCTAAGTGGGGATCATGAGACACAGTTGCCATCAAGGCAAGCTGTGGTCATGTGCGGTTTGCAGTAAGGGGGCAGTGCGCAATTGGAAGAGGAGTTGGTGGATGACGAGGCCACCGACCCCACATGGACAGGGGTGATGTCTAGGGGCTAAAGCAGTGTAGATGTAGAGGGAAGCTAAATCAACAAAAAACCTGGGTAGAAGCAAAGGCATAAACTGGGGTGATGTTTAGGGGTGAAAGCAGAGTAGATGTGGAGGGAAGCTAAGCAGCAAAAACAGTGGGTAGAAGCAAAGGCATGCAAAACTCTACCCTGTTGGAAGACTTATTCCTAGGTCTGGAACACGTTAATGGCCCCCCTGGACAAATTACTGCCACTCAGGGGCCTAGTGTCACCAGGAGGGACAAGTATAGGCGCATGTTGTGGGAATACCTGGCCGACACCAGCTCTGTCCTCTCCGATCCCTCTGTGCTCTACAGCCTAAACTTATTTTCTCATCTTTTTTTCTGAACTGCACATCTCTTGCCTGCTTCCTTTGGGATCTTAGAAATGGTGGTCCACTTCCACAGATGGTAACTTCAATAGACAGTGTAACGGGAGTAGCTGAGGGATCGCTGTCTTAACCACTTTTTGGCACAAAATTAACTTCCAAAGCCAAATATGGTGCAAGTATATGATGCAAGGACACCTACACACCTATCTCTGACACATTGGGGAGTTCACCCTCATGCGCCCTTTTGGCCTGCACCATCATGCGCCTCTTCCCAGCCACTCCACATTTCCCAAGCTTTTCATTGCAGGCAGAAGTACAATACAACCCACCCCCATGCCCAAGCCTGTAACAGCCTCATCGATAAACTGCTGGCCCTGGAGATGTTGGTGTTTGTTTATGCTTCTGGAGACCCAGGCCTTCCGTCAGCAGATGGCAGCTGGGGCACCTCCCTATGCTGGGCCTAGCCGTTACTACTTCTCTTGGTGTGCTGTCTCTGCCTTGCGCCTGCATGTGTCCCATAACATCAGTCGGGCCCAGAGCTCTGCGCTTTGCTGCAAGGTCCACTTGACCACCGACACATGGACAAGCGCCTGTGGTCAGGGATGCTGCAGTGCTTATCTTTAATGACAGGCAGGGTGAATGTGGTGGAGTCTGTTCCCCGGGTGCAAACTGGGGTGGCCTATCTCCTCTCCCAGGCCAAAATTCATGGCAGGAGTAGACTGAAACCCTACGAAGCTGCAACCTCCACCCCAGCTACTAGCGGAAAACACTGTAACACTGGCATGGGGAGATGTCAGTAGGCCGTGCTGAAACTGATCAGCTTGGGGGACAGACAGCACAGTGCCTCCGAGGTCAGGGATGCCATCCTGGCTGAGATGGCATTTTTTTTTCCCTGCTACACCTGGGGCCTGGCATTTTTGCGCCTGTGATAATGGCTGGAACCTGGTAGCAGATCTGGAGCTTGCCAGACTCAAACACGGTCCACGCATGGCCCACGTTTTCCAACTTGTTGGTGCCATGTTTCTTTGAAACCTACACCATTGTGCCTGATATACAGGTCAAAGTGGGGCCATTTTCGTAAGTGAGAACTAGCCTCTGCTAGGCAGAAAACATTCAGAGCACACTCCTCTCATCTTCGCACCGTTGGCTGGCGGAGGAAGACGAGGGGGTTGGAGTGGCATCTGATGTCCCTATCCCACACGAGGCTAGAGGGTGCACTTCAGTGCATCCCATTGCTTCACCACAAATGGTGTGAAGGGGAGTGGAAAATGGAGGAAATGGAGAGTGACCCTTACAGTTGGGGCCAGCAAAGGCATGCCAAGTAACACACTGGCACACATGGCTGACTTCATCTTGGGTTGCTTTTCAACACATATTTCACATCATGAAGAACAAATAATACTGGATTTTTTCAAGCCTCGAACCCCGGTCTAGGTCTAATGTCTGTTCCTTTCTTATATTAGGGGAGAGGGAAAAAAAAATTACTTCAGTGATACGTTTAGCGTACATAGACTGACTATTAATGTGTATCCCACTTAGTGTTGTTAGGGTTACACACCGTCACAACCTGGCTAAAGCTTCTATAGCTGTTAATAAAGTCAACATAACTTTACGGTATCCAAAAAGACAGCTGGTACCGACAGAGAGCAAGACAAATGTCACCCAAAGCTGTGAGCTCTGAACACCCACAGTGACTTTGGCGTCATCATCATTATAAGGGAGCGGGTGGTAATAAATAACTTGGCAGTGCCTAAAACCCAAAAAGCTTATACAACTATATTTACATTAAGATACACAAATGAAACTTTTCAGTAGCATGTCATGAGACAAGCTGATAAGCTCTTCCTTTGTGCAGTGCTATTTGAAAGTTAAACGCTGCCTTTATTTTAATTCTAGAGAAGGTGCAGACATTAGATTTAGAACATGTTGTCTTCATTGTCCAAATCCTCTATATAGGTAACGTGTTTTTCGGGCCGAGCTGTCTGGGAATGAGCTGGTGCAGCACTGACAACCTGGGTGAATATGGCAAGAGCCTGAGATGTAGGGTGAATGAATCCCCAAATTATTTGTGGAATTCCCAGTGAGACAATGGCACTGTATACCAGTATTAAAAATTGTGGGTGCACATAACCCCCATATATTCTTTGAATTCCCAGTGAGACAATGGCACTGTATACCAGTATTAAAAATTGTGGGTGCACATAACCCCCATATATTCTTTGAATTCCCAGTCAGACAATGGCACTGTATACCAGTATTAAAAATTGTGGGTGCACATAACCCCCATATATTCTTTGAATTCCCAGTGAGACAAAGGAACTGTATAGCAGTATTAAAAATTGTGGGTGCACGTAACCCCCATATATTCTTTGAATTCCCAGTCAGACAATGGCACTGTATACCAGTATTAAAAATTGTGGGTGCACATAACCCCCATATATTCTTTGAATTCCCAGTCAGACAATGGCACTATATACCAGTAGTAAAAATTGTGGGTGCACATAACCCCAATATATTCTTTGAATTCCCAGTCAGACAATGGCACTGTATACCAGTATTAAAAATTGTGGGTGCACATAACCCCCATATATTCTTTGAATTCCCAGTCAGACAATGGCACTATATACCAGTAGTAAAAATTGTGGGTGCACATAACCCCAATATATTCTTTGAATTCCCAGTCAGACAATGGCACTGTATACCAGTATTAAAAATTGTGGGTGCACATAACCCCCATATATTCTTTGAATTCCCAGTGAGACAAAGGAACTGTATAGCAGTATTAAAAATTGTGGGTGCACGTAACCCCCATATATTCTTTGAATTCCCAGTCAGACAATGGCACTGTATACCAGTAGTAAAAATTGTGGGTGCACATAACCGCCATATATTCTTTGAATTCCCAGTGAGACAAAGGAACTGTATAGCAGTATTAAAAATTGTGGGTGCACGTAACCCCCATATATTCTTTGAATTCCCAGTCAGACAATGGCACTGTATACCAGTAGTAAAAATTGTGGGTGCACATAACCCCCATATATTCTTTGAATTCCCAGTCAGACAATGGCACTGTATACCAGTAGTAAAAATTGTGGGTGCACATAACCCCCATATATTCTTTGAATTCCCAGTCAGACAATGGCACTATATACCAGTAGTAAAAATTGTGGGTGCACATAACCCCAATATATTCTTTGAATTCCCAGTCAGACAATGGCACTGTATACCAGTATTAAAAATTGTGGGTGCACGTAACCCCCATATATTCTTTGAATTCACAGTCAGACAATGGCACTGTATACCAGTATTAAAAATTGTGGGTGCACATAACCCCCATATATTCTTTGAATTCCCAGTCAGACAATGGCACTGTATACCAGTATTAAAAATTGTGGGTGCACATAACCCCCATATATTCTTTGAATTCCCAGTGAGACAAAGGAACTGTATAGCAGTATTAAAAATTGTGGGTGCACGTAACCCCCATATATTCTTTGAATTCCCAGTCAGACAATGGCACTGTATACCAGTATTAAAAATTGTGGGTGCACATAACCCCCATATATTCTTTGAATTCCCAGTCAGACAATGCCACTATATACCAGTAGTAAAAATTGTGGGTGCACATAACCCCAATATATTCTTTGAATTCCCAGTCAGACAATGGCACTGTATACCAGTATTAAAAATTGTGGGTGCACATAACCCCCATATATTCTTTGAATTCCCAGTCAGACAATGGCACTGTATACCAGTATTAAAAATTGTGGGTGCACATAACCCCCATATATTCTTTGAATTCCCAGTCAGACAATGGCACTGTATACCAGTATTAAAAATTGTGGGTGCACATAACCCCCATATATTCTTTGAATTCCCAGTGAGACAAAGGAACTGTATAGCAGTATTAAAAATTGTGGGTGCACGTAACCCCCATATATTCTTTGAATTCCCAGTCAGACAATGGCACTGTATACCAGTATTAAAAATTGTGGGTGCACATAACCCCCATATATTCTTTGAATTCCCAGTGAGACAATGGAACTGTATAGCAGTAGCAAAAATTGTGGGTGCACGTAACCCCCATATATTCTTTGAATTCCCAGTCAGACAATGGCACTATATACCAGTATTAAAAATTGTGGGTGCACATAACCCCCATATATTCTTTGAATTCCCAGTGAGACAATGGAACTGTATAGCAGTATTAAAAATTGTGGGTGCACGTAACCCCCATATATTCTTTGAATTCCCAGTCAGACAATGGCACTGTATACCAGTATTAAAAATTGTGGGTGCACATAACCCCCATATATTCTTTGAATTCCCAGTGAGACAATGGAACTGTATAGCAGTATTAAAAATTGTGGGTGCACGTAACCCCCATATATTCTTTGAATTCCCAGTCAGACAATGGCACTGTATACCAGTAGTAAAAATTGTGGGTGCACGTAACCCCCATATATTCTTTGAATTCCCAGTCAGACAATGGCACTATATACCAGTATTAAAAATTGTGGGTGCACATAACCCCCATATATTCTTTGAATTCCCAGTCAGACAATGGCACTGTATACCAGTAGTAAAAATTGTGGGTGCACATAACCCCCATATATTCTTTGAATTCCCAGTGAGACAATGGCACTGTATACCAGTAGTAAAAATTGTGGGTGCACGTAACCCCCATATATTCTTTGAATTCCCAGTCAGACAATGGCACTATATACCAGTATTAAAAATTGTGGGTGCACATAACCCCCATATATTCTTTGAATTCCCAGTCAGACAATGGCACTGTATACCAGTAGTAAAAATTGTGGGTGCACATAACCCCCATATATTCTTTGAATTCCCAGTCAGACAATGGCACTGTATACCAGTATTAAAAATTGTGGGTGCACATAACCCCCATATATTCTTTGAATTCCCAGTGAGACAAAGGAACTGTATAGCAGTATTAAAAATTGTGGGTGCACGTAACCCCCATATATTCTTTGAATTCCCAGTCAGACAATGGCACTGTATAGCAGTATTAAAAATTGTGGGTGCACGTAACCCCCATATATTCTTTGAATTCCCAGTCAGACAATGGCACTGTATACCAGTATTAAAAATTGTGGGTGCACATAACCCCCATATATTCTTTGAATTCCCAGTGAGACAATGGCACTGTATAGCAGTAGCAAAAATTGTGGGTGCACGTCACCCCAATATATTCTTTGAATTCCCAGTCAGACAATGGCACTATATACCAGTAGCAAAAATTGTGGGTGTATATAGCCCCAATTCTATTGCTAGGGGACTTGCAGGGTATTTCTGAGGTGAAGGTGGGGGGGCACACCGTTGGAACGGGGATTTGGGGTGTATATATGGGGTATACGGGAATACACTGTCAGTGTGTTCCATTCAGGATCCTGGGAAAGCTGGGTTGCGGCGATTGAGCCCGTCAGTGCCACGTTACACTGACAAGCTTCTCCCTGGAATTGAAGTTATATGTAAGCCCAATATATTCTTTGAATTCCCAGTGAGACAATGGCACTATATGGCAGTAGCAAAAATAGTGGGTGTATATAGCCCCAATCCTATTGCTAGGGGACTTGCAGGGTATTTCTGGGGTGAAGGTGGGGGGGCACACCGTTGGAACGGGTATCGGGGGTATATATCGGGTATACGGGAATACACTGACAGTGTATTCCATTCAGGATCCTGGGAAAGCTGGGTTGCGGCGATTGAGCCCGTCAGTGCCACGTTACACTGACAAGCTTCTCCCTGGAATTTAGCTCTTATAAGAGCTGTTGGTTGTCTTCTCCTTCCTATCCTAGCCTGTCCCTGCCTACCCAGAATCTAACCCCTAGCTAACTGGACGGAAACCTCCGTCCTCGGTGAATTGCAAGCTCAGAATGACGCGAAGCTGGGCGGCGCTGTTCTTTTAAATTAGAGGTCACATGTTTTCGGCAGCCAATGGGTTTTGCCTACTTTTTTCAACGTCACCGGTGTCGTAGTTCCTGTCCCACCTACCCTGTGCTGTTATTGGAGCAAAAAAGGCGCCAGGGAAGGTGGGAGGGGAATCGAGTAATGGCGCACTTTACCACGCGGTGTTCGATTCGATTCGAACATGCCGAACAGCCTAATATCCGATCGAACATGAGTTCGATAGAACACTGTTCGCTCATCTCTAGTGAGAAGTATAGGCGCATGTTGCGGGAATACCTTTCCGACCACAGCCCTGTCCTCTCCGACCCCTCTGCGCCCTACACGTATTGGGTGTCGAAGTTGGACCTGTGGCTTGAACTTGCCCTATATGCCTTGGAGGTGCTGTCCTGTCCTGCCGCCAGCGTCCTATCTGAGAGGGTGTTCAGTGCAGCCGGTGGCATCATCACTGACAAGCGCACCCGTCTGTCAGCTGAGAGTGCCGACCGGCTCACTTTGATAAAAATGAACCACCACTGGGTAGAGCCGTCATTTTTGTGCCCACCTGTGTAAAGCACCCCAACATGAAACTCCATGTCTGTACTCAACCTCTCCAATTCCTCCGCATCCTCATACTCATCCACCATAAGCGTTGCACAATTCTGCTAATACTAGGCTCCCTCCACCCTGATTTCCCCCAACTCTGCTGGTTAGAGGCTCCCTCCACCCTGATTTCCACCAACTCTGCTGGTTAGAGGCTCCCTCCACCATGAATTGGTCCAAACTGGGCTGTTTAGCGGCTCCCTCCACCATTAATTGGTCCAAACTGGGCTGGTTAGAGGCTCCCTCCACCATGAATTGGTCCAAACTGGGTTTTTTAGAGGCTCCCTCCACCATGAATTGGTCCAAACTTGGCTGTTTAGAGGCTCCCTCCACCATTAATTGGTCCAAACTGGGCTGGTTAGAGGCTCCCTCCACCATGAATTGGTCCAAACTGGGTTTTTTAGAGGCTCCCTCCACCATGAATTTGCCCAAACTGGGCTGGTTAGAGGCTCCCTCCACCATGAATTTGCCCAAACTGGGCTGGTTAGAGGCTCCCTCCACCATGAATTGGTCCAAGCTGGGTTTTTTAGAGGCTCCCTCCACCATGAATTTGCCCAAACTGGGCTGGTTAGAGGCTCCCTCCACCATGAATTGGTCCAAACTGGGCTGGTTAGAGGCTCCCTCCACCATTAATGGGTCCAAACTGGGCTGTTTAGAGGCTCCCTCCACCATGAATTTGCCCAAACTGGGCTGGTTAGAGGCTCCCTCCACAATGAATTGGTCCAAACTGGGCTGGTTAGAGGCTCCCTCCACCATGAATTGGTCCAAACTGGGCTGGTTAGAGGCTCCCTCCACCATGAATTTCCCAAAACTTGGCTGTTTAGAGGCTCCCTCCACCATTAATTGGTCCAAACTGGGCTGGTTAGAGGCTCCCTCCACCATGAATTGGTCCAAACTGGGCTGTTTAGCGGCTCCCTCCACCATTAATTGGTCCAAACTGGGCTGGTTAGAGGCTCCCTTCACCATGAATTGGTCCAAACTGGGTTTTTTAGAGGCTCCCTCCACCATGAATTGGTCCAAACTTGGCTGTTTAGAGGCTCCCTCCACCATTAATTGGTCCAAACTGGGTTTTTTAGAGGCTCCCTTCACCATGAATTTGCCCAAACTGGGCTGGTTAGAGGCTCCCTCCACCATGAATTTGCCCAAACTGGGCTGGTTAGAGGCTCCCTCCACCATGAATTGGTCCAAGCTGGGTTTTTTAGAGGCTCCCTCCACCATGAATTTGCCCAAACTGGGCTGGTTAGAGGCTCCCTCGACCATGAATTGGTCCAAACTGGGCTGGTTAGAGGCTCCCTCCACCATTAATTGGTCCAAACTGGGCTGTTTAGAGGCTCCCTCCACCATGAATTTGCCCAAACTGGGCTGGTTAGAGGCTCCCTCCACCATGAATTGGTCCAAACTGGGCTGTTTAGCGGCTCCCTCCACCATTAATTGGTCCAAACTGGGCTGGTTAGAGGCTCCCTTCACCATGAATTGGTCCAAACTGGGTTTTTTAGAGGCTCCCTCCACCATGAATTGGTCCAAACTTGGCTGTTTAGAGGCTCCCTCCACCATTAATTGGTCCAAACTGGGTTTTTTAGAGGCTCCCTTCACCTTGAATTTGCCCAAACTGGGCTGGTTAGAGGCTCCCTCCACCATGAATTTGCCCAAACTGGGCTGGTTAGAGGCTCCCTCCACCATGAATTGGTCCAAGCTGGGTTTTTTAGAGGCTCCCTCCACCATGAATTTGCCCAAACTGGGCTGGTTAGAGGCTCCCTCGACCATGAATTGGTCCAAACTGGGCTGGTTAGAGGCTCCCTCCACCATTAATTGGTCCAAACTGGGCTGTTTAGAGGCTCCCTCCACCATGAATTTGCCCAAACTGGGCTGGTTAGAGGCTCCCTCCACCATGAATTGGTCCAAACTGGGCTGGTTAGAGGCTCCCTCCACCATGAATTGGTCCAAACTGGGTTTTTTAGAGGCTCCCTTCACCATGAATTTGCCCAAACTGGGCTGTTTAGAGGCTCCCTCCACCATGAATTGGTCCAAACTGGGGTTTTTAGGGGCTCCCTCCAACATGAATTTCCCAAAACTTGGCTGTTTAGAGGCTCCCTCCACCATTAATTGGTCCAAACTGGGCTGGTTAGAGGCTCCCTCCACCATGAATTTGCCCAAACTGGGCTGTTTAGAGTCTCCCTCCACCATGAATTGGTCCAAACTGGGTTTTTTAGAGGCTCCCTCCACCATGAATTGGTCCAAACTGGGTTTTTTAGAGGCTCCCTCCACCATGAATTGGTCCAAACTGGGCTGTTTAGAGGCTCCCTCCACCATGAATTTGCCCAAACTGGGCTGTTTAGAGGCTCCCTCCACCATGAATTTGCCCAAACTGGGCTGGTTAGAGGCTCCCTCCACCATGAATTGGTCCAAGCTGGGTTTTTTAGAGGCTCCCTCCACCATGAATTTGCCCAAACTGGGCTGGTTAGAGGCTCCCTCCACCATGAATTGGTCCAAACTGGGCTGGTTAGAGGCTCCCTCCACCATTAATTGGTCCAAACTGGGCTGTTTAGAGGCTCCCTCCACCATGAATTTGCCCAAACTGGGCTGGTTAGAGGCTCCCTCCACCATTAATTGGTCCAAACTGGGCTGGTTAGAGGCTCCCTCCACCATGAATTTGCCCAAACTGGGCTGTTTAGAGGCTCCCTCCACCATGAATTGGTCCAAGCTGGGTTTTTTAGAGGCTCCCTCCACCATGAATTTGCCCAAACTGGGCTGGTTAGAGGCTCCCTCCACCATGAATTGGTCCAAACTGGGCTGGTTAGAGGCTCCCTCCACCATTAATTGGTCCAAACTGGGCTGTTTAGAGGCTCCCTCCACCATGAATTTGCCCAAACTGGGCTGGTTAGAGGCTCCCTCCACCATTAATTGGTCCAAACTGGGCTGGTTAGAGGCTCCCTCCACCATGAATTTGCCCAAACTGGGCTGTTTAGAGGCTCCCTCCACCATGAATTGGTCCAAACTAGGTTTTTTAGAGGCTCCCTCCACCATGAATTGGTCCAAACTGGGCTGTTTAGAGGCTCCCTCCACCATGAATTTGCCCAAACTGGGCTGGTTAGAGGCTCCCTCCACCATGAATTGGTCCAAACTGGGTTTTTTAGAGGCTCCCTCCACCATGAATTTGCCCAAACTGGGCTGGTTAGAGGCTCCCTCCACCATGAATTGGTCCAAACTGGGGGTTTTAGAGGCTCCCTCCACCATGAATTTGCCCAAACTGGGGTGTTTAGAGGCTCCCTCCACCATGAATTTGCCCAAACTCTGCTGGTTAGAGGCTCAATCCACCCTGATTTTGAAAACAAATGTTGGTGCCAACCTCAACTTACTACAAGGGCCAAATTCACTGCTGGTGACAAGCTCTCCTCACTGCAAGTGCCAAATACACATGTTTCAAGGTGTTTTCCTACTGTCAGAGAGGTGGTATTGAGTGTGTAAAGTGTGTAGTTGTTAGGCTGTGATGTTGGGGTAATAGAGGGTCTTTGGTGTGTTAGATGCCCCCAGACATGCTTCCCCTGCTGTCCCAGTGTCATTCCAGAGGTGTTGGTATCATTTCCTGTGGTGTCATAGTGGACTTGGTGACCCTCCAGACACGGATTTGGGTTTCCCCCTTAACGAGTATCTGTTCCCCATAGACTATAATGGGGTTCGAAACCCATTCGAACACACGAACATTGAGCGGCTGTTCGAATCGAATTTCGAACCTCGAACATTTTAGTGTTCGCTCATCTCTAGTCATGACATATCTTCAGGTGGATTCCACCTTCAAAAACCCATTAAAATCAATGAGAGGTGGAAAAAACACTAGCTTTTTTTTTTACATGGTTTTTTCAAAAACCACTTCAAAAACCTTTGTTTTTTTTAAAGAGAATATTCCAGGTCCATACAGTGTGCTGCATCAAAAATTCTGCAACGAAAAAGGCATAAAAAATACATCATGTAGAAAAACTGTGACAAAAAAATGTTCCTAATTCCTGAAGCAGATTTTTTTCAGCTTGCAAAAAACTCCATGTGAACATACCCTTAGACTAAGGCCCCATGGGTCGGTCCACAGTGCTAAAGCGCTATGGGAAAAAATGCAGTGGGAACGCATCACGGTTCTTCCTGCAGCAATTTAAACAGAAAGTTCACAGTTTTCCTCCACGGACTTCCTGTTACCATTATATCCATGGGGAAGCTGCTGGCGTTTCCATAAATATATTGACACAGTGAGATTTCCAAAACTGCGCCGGTTTTGGAAATCGCTGCATGTCTGCACTGTGGTTTTTAATGCAAAGTGAGCATGGGATTCGTATGAACCCCATCTACTTTGCAATTACAGTAAAACACAGCAATTTTTCCCAAGGCGTTTCCGATCCTTGGGGCCCAGTTGGGCTTTTCTTAGTTATCTCTACTAGATGCTAGGTCTCTTCTAGTGCAATAGCTTAAAGGATTAGTCTTATCCCAGGGAAGTTGATTCACTGAAGCATCGGCTACCACCAAGGTTGCTTTTTCATATGTCTATGGTAAGTGAAGAGGTCTACTGGATTCTGTTCTCTACAACTGGTGTAACACTTAGCCAGAAGCCAGAAAGTCAATATAACAGCTCTGTTGGGACTTTAATAACAGACCTACATTATACAAGTATAGCTCATGGAGAGCTATGATATAACGTTGCTCAGAATTTTTTTTTTTTTTATTCAAAATTGGATCAAAGTGGGGGCCACACGGTGGCTCAGTGGTTAGCACTGCAGCCTTGCAGCGCTGGAGTCCTGGTGTTCAAATCCCGCCAAGGGCAAAAAACCATCTGCAAGGAGTTTGTATGTTCTCCCCGTGTTTGCATGGATTTCCATCCCATATTCCAAAAAAGACATACTGATAGGGAAAAATGTACATTGTGACCTCCATGTGGGGCTCACAATCTACATTTAAAAAAAAAATAAAAAATGGATCAAAGTAGCATGTGTAGTAATAGAACAAATAAACAAATAAACTCCAAATAAACTCCCTCTCTTCTCCATCGTTTTTTGTGGTAATGACGTACTAGACTTGTTCACATGACTGATGATTAGGGTTGAGCGATCGGGATCAGAAAAGATCGGATTTCAATCGGCGATCGAGTAAATTTCACGATCGAGATCGGAATTCCGAACCGATCTTTTCCAGTGTGATCGAGATCGGAGGTTATCTCAAGATCGGCTCAACCCCAAAAGTGACTTTTCCCATAGAAAAGCATTGACTAGGGTTGAGGATCGGGATCGGAAAAGATCGGATTCCGATCGGCGATCGAGCAAATTTCACAATCGAGATCGGGATCGAGATCGGCTGGAAAATGATTGGAAATCGGATTTTAAAATCAATCTTGAAATCTCAAGATTGGCTCAACCCTACTGATGATGCCATATGCGGTCTTTAGGGATGATGCCTCCATTCGTGGCACAGGACCGCTTAGGACAGTGATTGTCTGCAGCAGTCACAGAGTGACAGAGGATTTACTAGGTGAGTAATAGTTATTTTAATATATCATTATATTTCTTGCTGTGACATAATGTTTTTGAAAATCCTGGACAACCCTTTTAAGACTTCTGTCTAAATCACATAAATTACTTAACCACAAGATAGAATATCGCACATAATTTTCTTCTTGCTTTACAGATCCTGCTAATGTGGTTTCACATAGAATTAAAAATTCACTTTATATAGGATACTTTACTTTGCTGCAAAGTGCTTACATGCCATTTAAGATTAGATAGGTCTCAGATTTTCTTTCATCATCTCACAAATATCATTATCACTGATAATTATCGGATTATTTCTGTCTTATTTCTTGTCTCCTAACAACTACCATAACTGTAAGAAAGCCTTAGTATTACTTTTTATATACATTTATTATTAACGATAATAAAATTAATAAGTACAGATAGGTGCACATCTCAATATTTAGGTTTTACTTCTGATTTTTTGTGTAGGGTCTTTGTACCAATACAGATTACAGAATTTATATTGGGGAATTATATTCTCTCATGTCACACAGAGTACAGGCCAAAATATAGCAAATTAAAACTAATTGATGTCATTGATAATAGGACCATGTATCCATATGATCAAAGGGAAAACATACCCCAGGCAGATGTAGGCACATGTATCCATACGATCAAAGGAAAAACATACCCCAGCTCCTGATACCTGCAATATGAGATAGATTTTCACTTTTTTTTTCTTAAAACCATCCTCAATCCCACTTCTCATCATGCATCATGTGCAAATATTTTCCTACATTGTTCTGCCCTCCCATAGTTATTAAAGTGATATTTCAATAATTTTGTTAGGTTTTATCCCCAATATAGGGGATACATGTCCCAGAAGTTAGATCTCCCCCTTTCAAGAGAAGAGAGCACTGTTCAACCCATATAAACAAAGCTGTGGATCATGAATTTCTGTTGTTGCTTCATTAACTTCTTTTGGACTGCTGGAGATTGTGCAATCCTATAGAGCTGCATGGAGCGGTAGCCATCAGATAGTTATCCCCTATCCTATACAAGAGTACCCCTTCAATAACTGTGGGGGGATGGTATCAATACACTAGTTGAAGCATGCATATTATAATGTGCAGAGCAGACAGAATACAATAATGTAATGTGAACTGAGCCTACAGTAACACAGCTTTGATTGCATTTATTGTGTACCCACAGGTGTAGTGTGCCTATGGGACCAGTACTGAAAAGTTTGCAGGCTGTTGTCTGCACTTTATTTTGTGTTTTAGACTGTTTACCTGTATTTAATGCAATGTGAATATTTAATGTAACACAATTATAATACACCATGAGGGATTATCCATGAAAATTGTATTGCATTTTGTTATAGAATTGCATTTTATCTTTGCTTTGAAAATCTTTATATTGAGTTATCAGATTAAAGGCAACAACGTTACACTATGTAAGACATGTAAATGGAGATGATTCTTAACAGACCATCAACCTATGTACTACATACAACTACAGTTCCTTCCCACATGTAGATCAATCTAAATAGAGATCATTTCAACATATGGCAGTGTATATAGTACACAGCTAGAGTATATTCCCTTTGTGTGCAAAATGCTCTTAGCTAGAGATGGGCGATCCTCTTAAGATTAATTTTGTTTCGGGATCCAGTGGTTGGGGACCAAGATTTGTTTTGGGTCAAACAAGTACCGTATGATCCACAGCTTAAATTGGCTTAAAATATAGAGCATAACACTGTCATATAAACCTATATATAGTAGAAGTTGAAGTTATATCAAAGTGAAAGTGACACATATTTCTATGGAAAAACAGATCGTAAGCATTTGATACAAATTCAGAGTTTAACTATACACAGCATTACTACCTGATTTTACGCATTTTAATATTTAAAATGCTGAAAAAGTACCCTTTTTTTTTTAGACACAAGTTATATATATATATATATATATATATATATTTTTTTATAAAATCTACCCATTTTGATGACCTGTAAGTGTAGTCCCATTGTTATTTAGGAGACAAATGTGTGGCTGTGTGCCTAGTTGAAAAGAGATAAAGAATTGACTTTGAAAAAACAATAACAAAAAATCACCTCCTATATCGGATCAAAGATGAATGCCATGCCAATATTAAGTTAGTATTGAAGGAAGCAATGGTGGTGGTGGTTGTTTTATTTTCTTGTTATTGTGCCATGAAAGTGGTAGTGGCAAGTAGCACTGGCAACTATGAATCTGAAGAAAAATTTGGGGCACACTGTCACTTGAAAAGGGAAGTGATAAAGAATTACTAAGGAAAAGAAACCAAAAATTGTCCCTTTGTAGGAGCAGATGCAGCACTGATGAGCGACATTTACAGAATTTGTAGATTACTTGGCAGCTGAAAAGCCTGGAATATACTATGAAATGGAAATGATTCTATGACCATGAGAACAGCGCTTGGGAGCCAAAAACAAACCTGGATTATCCTGCAGGTTATCCCTGTATGGGAACACATGCCACATCATCATTATAGACCATTAGTTTTCCTGCCATTTAAAAAATAATAAAAAGCCTGTCAGCTGAAAAAGTTGGATTATATTCCAGAAGTGATAATGAGTAGAGATGAGCGAACACTAAAATGTTCGAGGTTCGAAATTCGATTCGAACAGCCGCTCACTGTTCGTGTGTTCGAACGGGTTTCAAACCCCATTATAGTCTATGGGGAACATATACTCATTAAGGGGGAAACCCAAATCCGTGTCTGGAGGGTCACCAAGTCCACTATCACACCACAGGAAATGATGCCAACACCTCTGGAATGACACTGGGACAGCAGGGGAAGCATGTCTGGGGGCATCTAACACACCAAAGACCCTCTATTACCCCAACATCACAGCCTAACAACTACACACTTTACACACTCAATACTACCTCTCAGACAGTAGGAAAACACCTTGAAACATGTGTATTTGGCACTTGGAGTGAGGAGAGCTTGTCACCAGCAGTGAATTTGGCCCTTGTAGTAAGTTGAGGTTGGCACCAACATTTGTTTTGAAAATCAGGGTGGATTGAGCCTCTAACCAGCAGAGTTTGGGCAAATTCATGGTGGAGGGAGCCTCTAAACAGCCCATTTTGGACAAATTCATGGTGGAGGGAGCCTCTAAAAACCCCAGTTTGGACCAATTCATGGTGGAGGGAGCCTCTAAACAGCCAAGTTTGGGCAAATTCATGGTGGAGGGAGCCTCTAACCAGCCCAGTTTGGACCAATTCATGGTGGAGGGAGCCTCTAAACAGCCAAGTTTTGGGAAATTCATGGTGGAGGGAGCCTCTAAAAACCCCAGTTTGGACCAATTCATGGTGGAGGGAGCCTCTAAAAACCCCAGTTTGGACCAATTCATGGTGGAGGGAGCCTCTAAAAACCCCAGTTTGGACCAATTCATGGTGGAGGGAGCCTCTAAAAACCCCAGTTTGGACCAATTCATGGTGGAGGGAGCCTCTAAAAACCCCAGTTTGGGCAAATTCATGGTGGAGGGAGCCTCTAACCAGCCCAGTTTGGACCAATTCATGGTGGAGGGAGCCTCTAAACAGCCAAGCTATGGGAAGTTCATGGTGGAGGGAGCCTCTAAACAGCCAAGTTTTGGGAAATTCATGGTGGAGGGAGCCTCTAAAAACCCCAGTTTGGGCAAATTCATGGTGGAGGGAGTCTCTAAAAACCCCAGTTTGGCCAAATTCATAGTGGAGGGAGCCTCTAACCAGCCCAGTTTGGACCAATTCATGGTGGATTGAGCCTCTAAACAGCCAAGTTTTGGGAAATTCATGGTGGAGGGAGCCTCTAAAAACCCAAGTTTGGGCAAATTCATGGTGGAGGGAGCCTCTAACCAGCCCAGTTTGAACCAATTCATGGTGGAGGGAGCCACTAAACAGCCAAGTTTTAGGAAATTCATGGTGGAGGGAGCCTCTAAAAACCCCAGTTTGGGCAAATTCATGGTGGAGGGAGCCTCTAAAAAGCCAAGCTATGGGAAGTTCATGGTGGAGGGAGACTCTAATCAGCCCAATTTGGACCAATTCATGGTGGAGGGAGCCTCTAAACAGCCAAGCTATGGGAAGTTCATGGTGGAGGGAGCCTCTAAACAGCCAAGTTTTGGAAAATTCATGGTGGAGGGAAACTCTAAAAACCCCAGTTTGGGCAAATTCATGGTGGAGGGAGCCTCTAACCAGCCCAGTTTGGACCAATTCATGGTGGAGGGAGCATCTAAAAAGCCAAGCTATGGGAAGTTCATGGTGGAGGGAGACTCTAACCAACCCAATTTGGACCAATTCATGGTGGAGGGAGCCTCTAAACAGCCAAGCTATGGGAAGTTCATGGTGGAGGGAGCCTCTAAACAGCCAAGTTTTGGAAAATTCATGGTGGAGGGAAACTCTAAAAACCCCAGTTTGGGCAAATTCATGGTGGAGGGAGCCTCTAACCAGCCCAGTTTACCAATTCATGGTGGAGGGAGCCTCTAAACTGCCAAGTTTTGGGAAATTCATGGTGGAAGGAGCCTCTAAAAACCCCAGTTTGGACCAATTCATGGTGGAGGGAGCCTCTAAAAAGCCAAGCTATGGGAAGTTCATGGTGGAGGGAGACTCTAACCAGCCCAGTTTGGACCAATTCATGGTGGAGGGAGCCTCTAAACAGCCAAGCTATGGGAAGTTCATGGTGGAGGGAGCCTCTAAACAGCCAAGTTTTGGAAAATTCATGGTGGAGGGAAACTCTAAAAACCCCAGTTTGGGCAAATTCATGGTGGAGGGAGCCTCTAACCAGCCCAGTTTGGACCAATTCATGGTGGAGGGAACCTCTAAACAGCCAAGTTTTGGGAAATTCATGGTGGAGGGAGCCTCTAAAATCCCCAGTTTGGGCAAATTCATGGTGGAGGGAGCCTCTAAAAACCCCAGTTTGGGCAAATTCATGGTGGAGGGAGCCTCTAACCAGCCCAGTTTGGACCAATTCATGGTGGAGGGAGCCTCTAAACAGCCAAGCTATGGGAAGTTCATGGTGGAGGGAGCCTCTAAACAGCCAAGTTTTGGGAAATTCATGGTGGAGGGAGCCTCTAAAAACCCCAGTTTGGCCAAATTCATGGTGGAGGGAGCCTCTAACCAGCCCAGTTTACCAATTCATGGTGGAGGGAGCCTCTAAACTGCCAAGTTTTGGGAAATTCATGGTGGAGGGAGCCTCTAAACAGCCAAGTTTTGGGAAATTCATGGTGGAAGGAGCCTCTAAAAACCCCAGTTTGGACCAATTCATGGTGGAGGGAGCCTCTAAAAACCCCAGTTTGGACCAATTCATGGTGGAGGGAGCCTCTAAAAACCCCAGTTTGGTCAAATTCATGGTGGAGGGAGCCTCTAACCAGCCCAGTTTGGACCAATTCATGGTGGAGGGAGCCTCTAAACAGCCAAGTTTTGGGAAATTCATGGTGGAAGGAGCCTCTAAAAACCCCAGTTTGGACCAATTCATGGTGGAGGGAGCCTCTAAAAACCCCAGTTTGGACCAATTCATGGTGGAGGGAGCCTCTAAAAACCCCAGTTTGGCCAAATTCATGGTGGAGGGAGCCTCTAACCAACCCAGTTTGGACCAATTCATGGTGGAGGGAGCCTCTAAACAGCCAAGTTTTGGGAAATTCATGGTGGAAGGAGCCTCTAAAAACCCCAGTTTGGACCAATTCATGGTGGAGGGGGCCTCTAAAAACCCCAGTTTGGACCAATTCATGTTGGAGGGAGCCTCTAAAAACCCCAGTTTGGCCAAATTCATGGTGGAGGGAGCCTCTAACCAGCCCAGTTTGGACCAATTCATGGTGGAGGGAGCCTCTAAACAGCCAAGTTTTGGGAAATTCATGGTGGAGGGAGCCTCTAAAAACCCCAGTTTGGCCAAATTCATAGTGGAGGGAGCCTCTAACCAGCCCAGTTTGGACCAATTCATGGTGGATTGAGCCTCTAAACAGCCAAGTTTTGGGAAATTCATGGTGGAGGGAGCCTCTAACTAGCAGAGTTGTGGGAAATCAGGGTGGAGGGAGCCTCTAACCAGCAGAGTTGTGGGAAATCAGGGTGGAGGGAGCCTCTAACCAGCAGAGTTGTGGGAAATCAGGGTGGAGGGAGCCTCTAACCAGCAGAGTTGTGGGAAATCAGGGTGGAGGGAGCCTCTAACCAGCAGAGTTGTGGGAAATCAGGGTGGAGGGAGCCTCTAACCAGCAGAGTTGTGGGAAATCAGGGTGGAGGGAGCCTCTAACCAGCAGAGTTGGGGGAAATCAGGGTGGAGGGAGCCTCTAACCAGCAGAGTTGGGGGAAATCAGGGTGGAGGGAGCCTAGTATTAGCAGAATTGTGCAATGCTTATGGTGGATGAGTATGAGGATGCGGAGGAATTGGAGAGGTTGAGCACAGACATGGAGTTTCATGTTGGGGTGCTTTACACAGGTGAGCACGAAAATGAAGGCTCTATCCAGTGGTGGTTCATTTTTATCAAAGTGAGCCGGTCGGCACTCTCAGCTGACAGACGGGTGCGCTTGTCAGTGATGATGCCACCGGCTGCACTGAACACCCTCTCAGATAGGACGCTGGCGGCAGGACAGCACCTCCAAGGCATATAGGGCAAGTTCAAGCCACAGGTCCAACTTCGACACCCAATACGTGTAGGGCGCAGAGGGATCGGAGAGGACAGGGCTGTGGTCGGAAAGGTATTCCCGCAACATGCGCCTATACTTCTCACGCCTGGTGACACTAGGACCCTCCGTGGCGGCACTTTGGCGAGGGGGTGCCATCAAGGTGTCCCAGACCTTAGACCGGTGAGAACTTGGTCGCCTACTGGAGGAACTGCCCTCCCTGCCGCCAACGTCACATGCTGGAAACATCTCCATCATATTCTACACCAATTGCTTGTGGCAAGCATTGATGCGATTGGCCCTCCCCTCTACCGGAATAAAAGAGGAGATGTTGTTTTTATACCGGGGGTCAAGGATAGCAAAGATCCAGTACTGGTTGTCCTCCATGATTTTGACAATATGCTTGTCGGTTGTAAAGCACCCCAACATGAACTCAACCATGTCTGCCACAGTGTTAGTTGGCATGACTCCTCTGGCCCCATCTGAAAGTTCAATCTCCATTTCCTCCTCATCGTCCATGTCTACCCATCTGCGCTGCAACAATGGGACGATTCGAAGTTGCCCGGAAGCCTCCTGTATCACCATCACATCATCGGACAACTCTTCTTCCTCCTCCTCCTCCTCCATTAAACGCGATGAAGCGGACAGATGTGTGGACCTACTCTCCAGCTGTGACGGATCGGATGCTATCCCTAACTCCTCTGTGTGATCTGAGTTATCCCTGATGTCAATCAGGGATTCTCTCAGAACACACAAGAGCGGGATTGTAAGGCTCACCATCACATCCTCAGAGCTCACCCTCCTTGTGGACTCCTCAAACACCCGTAGGATGTCACAAAGGTCTCTCATCCATGGCCACTCATGGATGAGAAACTGAGGCAGCTGACTTTGTGGCACCCCAGGGTTTTGTAGCTGGTATTCCATCAAAGGTCTCTGCTGCTCAACCACTCTATTCAACATCTGAAACGTTGAGTTCCAGCGTGTGGGGACGTCGCACAAAAGCCGGTGTTGTGGCACATGCAGGCGTTGCTGGAGAGATTTTAAGCTAGCAGCGGCTACTGTCGACTTGCGAAAGTGGGCGCACACGCGCCGCACTTTCACCAGTAGCTCTGGAACATTGGGGTAGCTCTTTAGGAAATGTTGCACCACTAGGTTGAAGACTTGGGCCAGGCATGGAACATGTTGGAGTCCGGCAAGCTCCAGAGCTGCTACCAGGTTCCGGCCGTTATCACAAACGACCATGCCTGGGCCCAGGTGCAGCGGCTCAAACCATATTGCCGTCTCATCGAGGAGGGCATCCCTCACCTCGGAGGCAGTGTGCTGTCTGTCCCCCAAGCTTATCAGCTTCAGCACGGCCTGCTGACGTCTACCAACGCCAGTGCTGCAACGTTTCCAACTCGTAGCTGGGGTCAATCTAACAGCGGAGGAGGAGGCGGTGGTGGAGGAGGAGGCGGTGGAGGAGGAGGAGGAGGAGGGGGGTGTTCTTCTCGTGTCCCTGCCAGGAATGTTAGGCGGGGAGACGAGGTACACCGGGCCAGTTTGGGAAGCAGTCCCAGCCTCAACTACATTCACCCAGTGTACCGTCAGTGAAATGTAGCGTCCCTGTCCGCATGCACTTGTCCATGTGTCGGTGGTCAAGTGGACCTTTGTGCAAAGCGCGGAACTAAGGGCCCACCTGATGTTGAGTGACACGTGCTGGTGCAAGGCGGGGACGGCACATCGGAAGAAGTAGTGACGGCTAGGGACGGCATAGCGAGGTGCCGCAGTTGCCATCAGGTCCAGGAAGGCGGGAGTTTCAAGAAGCCGGAACGCCAACATCTCCTGGGCCAGCAGTTTAGCGATGTTGGCGTTCAAGGCTTGCACGTTTGGGTGGTTAGCGGTGTATTTCTGCCGCCGCTCCAATGTCTGAGAGATGGTGGGTTGTTGTAAAGAAGCGCCTGATGGTGCCTTTGATGGTGCAGGAGAAGGAGATAAGACAGGAACAGGGGAGGATGAGGAAGAAGTCAACAAAGTGGCGGAGGCAGATGAAGTGGTGTCCTGGCTCGTCCTCTGGAGTGCATCGCCAGCACAGTGAGCAGTGGCAGTGGCAGAGGCAGAGGCAGTGGCGTGAACGGCAGGCGGCCTTTGTCCTGCCGTTGCTGCTTGCCACTGATTCCAGTGCTTGGATTCCAAATGACGGCGCATTGAAGTGGTGGACAGGTTGCTCTTCTCAGAGCCCCTAATCAATTTCGAGAGGCAAATTGTGCAGACAACACTATATCTGTCCTCGGCGCATTCCTTGAAAAAACTCCACACCTTCGAGAAATGTGCCCTCGAGGTGGGAGTTTTTCGGGGCTGGGTACGAACTGGAACATCTTGGGAGATTCCGGGTGTGGCCTGGCTTCGCCTAAGCTGCTGACCTCTGCCTCTGCCTCTAGCTACCCTTTTTGGTGCTGCACCTGCCTCAACATCCACACTACTTTCCCCGCTTGACATCCCCCTGTCCAGGTTGGGTCAGTGTCCTCATCATCCACCACTTCCTCTTCCAACTCCTGTCTCATCTCCTCCTCCCGCACAATGCGCATGTCAACTGGATGCCCTGACGGCAACTGCGTCTCATCGTCGTCGATGAGGGTGGGTTGCTGGTCATCCACCACCAAATCGAACGGAGATGGAGGAGACTCCAGTGTTTGAGCATCTGGACACAGATGCTCGTCTGTTAGGTCCGTGGAATCGCGAAATGGAGGGGCAGGTTGAAGGACAATGAAAGGAGCGGAGAACAGCTCTGGGGAGCAGGGACAGTTGGGGTTATTGTTCTGGGAAGATTGGGAATTTTGGGAGGAAGGAGGACAAGACTGTTGGGTAATAGGAGGAGAGGAGGCAGAGCTGACTGGCTGGTGGATAATGTGCTGTAAGCGTTATCCGACAGCCATTGCAAGACCTGTTCCTGGTTCTCGGGCCTACTAAGGTTTGTACCCTGCAGTTTAGTTAATGTGGCAAGCAACCCTGGCACTGTGGAGTGGCGCAATGCTTGCTGCCCCACAGGAGTAGGCACGGAATGCCCTGTGGCTTCACCACTACCTTGCTCCCCAGAACCATTCCCCCGACCTCGCCCACGGCCCCGTCCACGTCCCTTTCCGGGAGCCTTACGCATTTTGAATTCCCAGGCAGAAAATGACACTATATGGCAGTAGCAAAACTTGAGGGTATTTGTAACCTCAATATATTCTTTGAATTCCCAGTCAGAAACTTGCACTATATGGCAGTAGCAAGAAATGAGGGTATTTGTAACCCCAATATATTCTTTGAATTCCCAGTCAGAAACTTGCACTATATGGCAGTAGCAAGAAATGAGGGTATTTGTAACCCCAATATATTCTTTGAATTCCCAGTCAGAAACTGGCACTATATGGCAGTAGCAAGAAATGAGGGTATTTGTAACCCCAATATATTCTTTGAATTCCCAGTCAGAAACTGGCACTATATGGCAGTAGCAAGAAATGAGGGTATTTGTAACCCCAATATATTCTTTGAATTCCCAGTCAGAAACTGGCACTATATGGCAGTAGCAAGAAATGAGGGTATTTGTAACCCCAATATATTCTTTGAATTCCCAGTCAGAAACTGGCACTATATGGCAGTAGCAAGAAATGAGGGTATTTGTAACCCCAATATATTCTTTGAATTCCCAGTCAGAAACTGGCACTATATGGCAGTAGCAAGAAATGAGGGTATTTGTAACCCCAATATATTCTTTGAATTCCCAGTCAGAAACTGGCACTATATGGCAGTAGCAAGAAATGAGGGTATTTATAACCCCAATATATTCTTTGAATTCCCAGTCAGAAACTGGCACTATATGTCAGTGGCAGGACTTGAAGGTATTTGTAAACCCAATATATTCTTTGAATTCCCAGTCAGAAACTGGCACTATATGGCAGTAGCAAGAAATGAGGGTATTTGTAACCCCAATATATTCTTTGAATTCCCAGTCAGAAACTGGCACTTTATGTCAGTGGCAGGACTTGAAGGTATTTGTAACCCCAATATATTCTTTGAATTCCCAGTCAGACAATGGCACTATATACCAGTAGCAAAAATTGTGGGTGTATATAGCCCCAATTCTATTGCTAGGGGACTTGCAGGGTATTTCTGGGGTGAAGGTGGGGGGGCACACCGTTGGAACAGGGATCAGGTGTATATATAGGGTATACGGGAATACACTGTCAGTGTATTCCATTCAGGATCCTGGGAAAGCTGGGGTGCGGCGATTGAGCCCATCAGTGCCACGTTACACTGACAAGCTTCTCCCTGGAATTGAAGTTATATGTAAGCCCAATATATTCTTTGAATTCCCAGTCAGACAATGGCACTATATGGCAGTAGCAAAAATAGTGGGTGTATATAGCCCCAATTCTATTGCTAGGGGACTTGCAAGGTATTTCTGGGGTGAAGGTGGGGGGGCACACCGTTGGAACGGGGATCGGGGGTATATATAGGGTATACGGGAATACACAGTCAGTGTATTCCATTCAGGATCCGGGGAAAGCTGGGTTGCGGCGATTGAGCCTGTCAGTGCCACGTTACACTGACAAGCTTCTCCCTGGAATTTAGCTCTTATAAGAGCTGTTGGTTGTCTTCTCCTTCCTATCCTAGCCTGTCCCTGCCTACCCAGAATCTAAGCCCTAGCTAGCTGGATGGAAACCTCCGTCCCCGGTGAATTGCAAGCTCAGAATGACGCGAACCTGGGTGGCGCTGTTCTTTTAAATTAGAGGTCACATGTTTTCAGCAGCCAATGGGTTTTGCCTACTTTTCTCAACGTCACCGGTGTCGTAGTTCCTGTCCCACCTACCCTGCGCTGTTATTGGAGCAAAAAAGGCGCCAGGGAAGGTGGGAGGGGAATCGAGTAATGGCGCACTTTACCACGCGGTGTTCGATTCGATTCGAACATGCCGAACAGCCTAATATCCGATCGAACATGAGTTCGATAGAACACTGTTCGCTCATCTCTAATAATGAGGTAAAAGTTGTAATTCTTCTTCCTATCCCAGTTATCTATTCCATTATGTCTGTGGTTTGTTGCATGCAGTAATCATTCACTAAATACTACAGCTTAACCTGACTCTCCGGCATGTGCGACAGTGTGCGCTTCACCTTATAGTTATGAAATGAGAGCACATGACCTTGCTGCTTGCTGTGTTTCTAGATTGTGACCTCTGACGCACATAACATTTACCCAACAGACCATGAAAGTTAAGTATTGTCCCTGCCTATAATTTCTGCTCCATGTATTGACATGATAAAGCACATTTTTCCAGATGGACATTTACAAGGAATGGCCCACATGGTGATATCAAGCAAGGACAGCCATCCTAGAGAATGAATGGTCCCTAGGTAATCTCCAATAACTTGGCCAGGTGCGAGTTAAAGTTGCAGATCAGCTGGATGACTGGATACAGATTGCTGTGTACTGGACACACATTTCTTTATGTATGATGACTGACGTTGGTGTGGAAGAGGAGAAGCAGATCTAGATGATAATGATATCAATGATGACCATGTACTAGGTGTGCCAGCCTGCAAAGAAGATCATGGGGAGAACTGATAGAATGGTCATGGTCACTTGGTTCCAATCCATTTTGCAGAGTACAGAGAGACTTAGTCCCTACATGTGTGTCTGCATGCCCATGGCTGGGTATCACTTTCAGATTTTGCACCTTGCCTTCGATTTGTCATTTAGAATTGTACAAAAAAATCCCTATGTGTGAGATGACCGCACATAGCAATGGAATTGTATCTGCCGGCGCCACAACCACCCAAGCTTGCGTTAGATCTACTGGATGTTGAGGCTGCATATCGGGTAGCATTCTTACTATTGTAGCTGCCAGCACCCTCTTCCTGTGATGTCGCCTTGTCACCGTGACCTGGTTGCTAGCTGTTATCTGTAAAAGATTTATCAGTAATGTCATCATCTTCCCCACTTTTTTATGACTTTTCATATTACTGAGATTTGTCTATGTGGTCACAATTCCTAGCAGATTTCCCCTGAAAACGCCCCTTGCAACATAACTTCCAGTAGCGCGCCCCTTACCTCTACTACCTCCATCAACACTTATGTCTTCCCTCTTTACCTCCTCTACATGCCAATGAAAGGATTAACTGTCCGTTGTCTATATTACTGCAGCAGTCTGTCTCACATACAGTAGCACAGATATTCTCCCTCACTCCTATGATTTCTATCACTATCTGCCTGTCTAAATCTGACTAAATTTTATTCTACTCCTTCTAATCTTACGATTCTCTAACTCTATTTCAGGCTTTGCTGCACTCCCTGCTGTATATTGATGAAGAAAATGTAATAATTGCTTTGGATCATGTAGTGATGAATAACACATCCATCCCCTACTTCCACCATCACTGAAATGCTGCATGTTCCTGCACATGGCCTCTTATATACTGTATATGACAATTGCACTGTAAAGTTTCCATCTACCACTACTGACTTTGAGGCTGTCAGGTAATGTCAGGTGACACCAGAACATCACAGTGACTCACAGACACGTGTGCCATCTGCATTTTATAAAATAAAAATGCACTGACCTGCACCTTCCCCTCTGTTCCTGTACTGTGCTACCTGTCACCTTCACTGCTTTGTATAAGGATTAGCTGCAGCAGTGATGTCATATGAATGGGACCGCTACAGCCAATTGCCACTCTTAACAATACAGCAATATACAATGGGTGCCTATAGTCTAGTTGACGTCACCGCTGCAGCTGCTCTGTATATACAAGGTGATAGCCAACCCAGCACAGGTAAGAGTAGAGGATTCATTATTACCGTTTCTTGTTGCCTACATCAAAAGTTATGATCTGGAAAGACACCTTTAAATTAAGTCCCCATCAATTAATAATGCCTTCTGTGTTGCCTCTAATTAGGAACCAGGACACTGATGGCTTTAGCAGTTGCCAGGACACCTGGAAGTCGCAAGTTCCCACAGGTCCGTAGCCTACAGGATAATAGAGCCGGAAACTGCTTTTCCTTCTCTACTGCATATTACACCTGTATCCATGAACCAGCCCCTCCCCCTTCCCTGCTAGCTACACCTTTGAATATTGTATATACAGTATAAAACACTGATTTCAACCATTGGAGTATATTCACACTGAGTTTTTGGTGCCATCAAAAAAAGCTGATGAGAAAACGCGTTAAAGCTATTAAACAGCAATTTCAACTATAGATGATAATGTGTATTAATTTTAATTTGCTTTAAAACTAGGGCTGAGTTGATCTTGACTTTACAGGATCGATTTTGAAATCCGATTTCCGATCATTTTTCATTCGAACTCAATCCCAATGCAAGACAATGGGATTTTTTTACTAATTGGAGATCGGATTTTAATAACAATCCTATTCGCTACACAGCATGGAATCTAACAATTGAAAGCTTTAATTGTTAGAATCCACACTGTGTAGTGATTAAAAATTCCCCCAGCTACCTTAGTCCCCACTGTTGTCTACTTACCAGCTGCTGCTACCGATCCGCGCTGTTCACGCTCCTCTTCTTTCTACTGCACATGTCTTCAGAGCACCGTATGTGCCCCCACCTCCTAGGCTAGTGTTACTGATGATGGGAGCAGGTGGGGCTTGTTGTGGCTTAGGAGAGTGTGTGCGGATACAGTACCCGCCCACACTCTCCTAAACCACAAGCCCCGCCTTCTTCCTAGGTCTGTAACAGTAACCTGGGAGCTAGGGGCGTGCACGGACCAAGAAGAGGCAATAAGAGAACAGACGGGGAGCCGCAGCGGTAAGTGGACTTGTAGATCTCAGATGTAGCAGAGCTGATGAGTATAGGAATGAATGGATGCCGCCGGCACACAGCCTGTGCCAGCATCTGGCCATTTAACCCCCTTAACCCCCTGTGCGCCGGCTGCATCCATTCATTCCTATGGCATAGCAGGGAGGAAACAGAAGAGTAGATGGTATCTACTCTTCTGTTTCCTCCCTGCTATGCCATAGGAATGAATGGACGCAGCCGGCGCACAGAAGGTTAAGCGTCGGACGCCGGAACAGGCGGTGTGCCGGCGGCATCCATTCATTCCTAACATTGTTCGCTTTTCCCACAATGGTTGACCAATAGCAAAGCATTGTGGGTAATAACCTCCAACCTCGGTCCTGCCTAAAAATTGGTGAAATTTACTCAATCGTCGATCAGAATCCGATCTTTTCCGATCCCGATCGCTCAACCCTATTTAAAACCCTTTGATTTACACAGTATCTACCCCATTGGTGATCTTATTGTATGAATAGCCACTAATCCCAGGGTTTAGCTTTTACTGAAAGAGAAAGCTACAGGCCACTAAATATTTCTCTTGCAGTATGGCTATACATTTATTTTTTTTTTTTTAATATTTTGGGCTTTCATTTTATATGTGGTAGTAAAAACCTTGAAAGGCTGCAGTCCACCCTATAGATACAAGTAAGATAGCATATCACTTTGTGATAATGTAGTAAAAAATAATGTAGTTTTTGAAACTTTTCTTAGGGAGTATTCACACTACCATCGGTGTCCGACAGCTAGTGTCCGCTGCTAATGTCTGTTCAAAATCTTGTGTGGACATTAGCAGCGGACACTATTTGTGTCAGTGACATTTTGCATTCATTTAAATGGATATCGGGTGCGTTCTTTTACTGTCCGTGTCTATCCATAACTGTCCGTTCACAAAGATGTCCGACTTTTCAAGCGGACAGCAAAACCTGACATGTAGGTTTTTGCTGTCCGCTTGAAAAGTCGGACATCTTTGTGAACGGACAGTTAAGGACAGGCACGGACTGTAAAAGAACGCACCCAATCTCCATTTAAATGAATGCAAAATGTCACTGACACAAATAGTGTCCGCTGCTAATGTCTGCACAAGATTTTGAACAGACATTAGCAGTGGACACTAGCTGTCAGACACCGACGGTAGTGTGAACGCTCCCTTAGCTGTAATTTCCATCCTGAATCTGGACATGACAAGTCAAGAGAACAGCTAAGGAAGACCAAATCTGCCCGGATGGCTGCTCTATCTGTGCTAGATATAAGGACTTGTTGCATAGTTGATGATTTAGCATTAAGAATGATTTTTCCAAGGAATAGAGGGTACAGTGTTGATAGCCAATTAAAACTTTGTAGTCTAAAAGTGAGCCAGCCAGGAATAGATGGCCTGCCAGGTCAACTATTGTGAAAAGTGGTTTAAAGAACATCTGCTGGTGAATCAGATTCACAACTCCTTCCTTCTTTGAAGAATAGACAACTGTAGAATAAAGAATAAAACACATATCTTGCAATAAAAACAGTTATTTAATTTGGAGCCCATGCTTTTCAGAAATGTGAAATCTCTTGACATTAATGGAAATGGAAAAATGTAACCTGGATGACATGTATATACCGTATAATGAGGTGAAAGCATAATTTGTATTTAGTATAATTATGTAGAAAGAGTAGCAATTAAGGGGTTACCCGCCAAAGTGACTGCATAGCATAATGAATTAACCAAAAATGCGGCATTGCTATGGATTTTAGCATTCACAAAATATAGTTATTGCCTTATGGGAAGAAAATTACTTGAAATAACATATCTTTAGAAAGGATTTATCATCTCGCTGGGCATGTCTATTTTGGTAAATAGTTGTATTTCTCACAAAATAACAATTCTGGAGATTTTTTTTCTCATATTGGAACTCTTTGTCAGTTGAGTGTTACATTCTCATTGTCGATAGGCCATATCCTTACATAGCCATAGCCATAGTCTTATTCACAAGTCTATTACATATGTTGGCCATGAACGGCACACGGCCCCACTGGTTTCAATTGTCATTTGCAAATGAAGAAATTCTCTACTTTAGTCCATTTTGCAGATAAAACATACTTATTGAAGTCTATGGGTCACTAACAGGACACAATTGGCATCTGTGTGCAGTTTATTTATCAGGAATCCTCTTCATTGACAATTGTAATTTGCTTAAACAATGGTTGCTGCTTTTCTTGTCAACTATGGCCAAAACACATCCCAAACCCTAGACTTGGGATGAGCCAATCTTGAAATTTCAGGATCGATGTTAAAATTCGATTTCCGCTCATTTTCTAGCTGATACCGATCACGATCATGAAATTTGCTCGATCAACGATTGGAATCCGATCTTTCCCGATCCTGATCGCTCAACCCTAATTGTATATTATATATACAGTAGGGTTGAGCTGATCTTGAGATTTTGGGATCGTTTTTAAAATCCGATTTTCAATCATTTTCCAGCCGATTCCGATCGCGATCATGAAATTTGCTTGATCACCGATTGGGATCTGATCTTTCCCGATCCCGATCACTCAACCCTACTGTAGACCTTTGTGGGCAACAAAAATAATCTGTATTTTTGGAACCAAAAATATTCATGGATGTGTAAATCTGGCCTAGTATAGATAGCAGTGTGTGAACAGGGACACTCAGTTGTCAATTTTTCATAAATTTGTAGAAGGATGTACAAAACAATGGTCTGACACTGAGATTTAAGATAAGAGAATTAGAATTGTTATTTCATGGAAAATAGAATTATTTACTAAAAACACATCTCAGGACAGGTCATAGGTCATTGACAGTCTTACATTTTACACTTGTGAAATACATTGTTCTAAATAAAGGGGCTTAAAGGGGTTAACCGTGATTATTTTGAATGATCTATGTTTAGGATAGGCCATAAATATCTGATTCATGGGAGTCAATAGCCGGACACTGCATGAATAAGTTGTTAGGGGGAGGAGGTGGGAGGTGTCTGGTTCTAATTCTATATACAGAGCCAGAACAAGATGGCTCCATAAGCTGTTTACCAACTCAGCACCATTATTTTAGCTCAAATCCTATTGATGTCAATGAGAGCTGAGCTGCAGTAATGGTACCTAGCCACTATACAGGTTATGGCCCTATCTGCTTCCAACTCTCTGTACTGTATAGCACAGGGACTGGGTACACCCCCAAACAGATCAGCTGTTTGGGAGCATGTTGTTTGCCTCTGCCAATCAGATATTTATCTCTAGGGATAGGCTATAGAAAAACAATAATGAAAGCTTGTGCAGCTCTAATAGTGAATGAGGATCTCAACATTGTTTTTGATCTTTGCTAGACAATCTGTACCTAGTACCTACTGAAGTTTCTAAACATGGGGACATTTCTATGTCTTATGTCAATGACAGACATTTTCTTGTTCATCTGTGAAAAGCAGATCAACTTTTTTTGGTTTCATTTTGTATGCTTTGTGTGAAATAGGTGAC